>NC_062971.1:32195477-32795477 GCF_023078275.1 Leguminivora glycinivorella
TGGAACACAACAAAGTACTGATACCTACTCGTACAAAGTCTAAGTGCTTAATATGTTGAAAAAAGAAAACTGTCTTTTAAAAAAATATGTACATTTCCTCAACGACATTTGACACCCGACATTTGATATCGAACTGGAATATTTTCACGCCACCTTAAGTTACATGTATCTAATGCTCCGACAACAGTCGACGGATTAAATTATCAACAATCACATTTGTCTCAAAGTTGTCACGTACTGATGTCGTCAATGTTCAGCGATTATCAAACAATTGTGCCGTGCTTCTTGGCAAAACGTGTCACTCAGCCATTGCCAGTAGCCCGAATTGATCGCGAATCATTAAATCTACCGCCTCATGTAAGACTGGCGGATCCCACATTTGACGTACCTGCCCCAGTAGACATGCTACTTGGATTAGGAATATTTTGGTCAGTACTTGGTACTCATAACATTCCGTTAGGTAAAAATAAGCCAATTTTATGGGAAACCAAACTGGGTTACTTAGTAACAGAACCATTACAAACAAACTTGCAATTAAAATCAAATACAGTCCATTGCAACCATGCTATCAATTTACACTTACAACATTATGATAATCAATTACATAATCAACTGTCTCAATTTTTTGAATTAGAATCAGTCACACCGCGTAAACAAATTTCCAAGGAGGAGCAGGAATGTGAACAGAGCTTTATAGATAATACCATTCGGCTTCCTGACGGTCGTTTTGAAGTGACGATTCCATTAAAGGAGTCGCCTGAGAAACTTGGCGATTCTTATGAACGAGCTCTGTCCAGGTTCATCTCTTTGGAGCGTCGATTCAAACGCGAACCTCAGTTAAAAGACTGGTATTGCAAATTTATTAAAGAATATATTGAACTAAATCACATGTCGTTAAATGAGAACCCTAAAAATGACACTCATTCGTATTTTTTTGCCCATTTTGGAATTTTTCGTGAGTCTAGCTTATCTACAAAGCTAAGAACTGTTTTTGACGGGTCTATGACAACGACATCTGGCGTATCGTTCAACCAACTTCAAATGGTCGGACCTACCATTCAAGACGACCTTATTAGCATCCTTATTCGAATGCGGCAGCATAAGTTCATTGTTACCGCAGATGTTGAAAAAATGTATCGAATGATCAATATTACACCTTCTCAACAATCACTTCAACAAATTTTATGGCGTTTTGAGCCTTACGAAAAATTACAACAATACAAAAAAATTACAACACACAGTTACTTATGGAACGGCGTCAGCTCCTTTTCTCGCGACAAGGTGCTTGACACAATTAGGTATTGAATGTCCTGACAAAAAAGTCTCCGAAGTCATTCAACATGACTTCTACGTTGACGATTTAATCACGGGGGCATCCACTGAATCGGATCTCATTAATATTGTTCAGCTTGAAGTTTTCGGCTTAGAATATGAATTGTTAAAAAATAAAAAGCAATTGTCTCCTAAGAATAAATTGCTACAATTCAATCCATTTTACGACGCAAATGATAACCTGTTACGAGTAGGTGGCAGACTCTGTAACTCAGTCTACGACTATGACACTAAACACCCAATATTGCTTGATGCAAGGCACTACTTAGCCACATTATTATTTAGACACTATCATGTCATGTTTTTACATGCACCACCCCAACTATTACTGTCAATCTTGTGTCACAAGTTCTGGTCTCTCAGTGGTCGAAACCTTGCTAGAAAAATAGTCGAGAATTGTATTAGATGTCGACGTTATGTAGGCAAAAGCATTCAACCCATAATGGGTAATCTTCCTTCACCACGTTTACACGCTGACTACGTGTTCGCTAATACCGCATGCGATTACGCTGGACCAATCATGATTCTGAACCGAAGCGGTCGAGGCAGTAGACTCATAAAGTCGTACCTCTGCATATTTATTTGTCTGGCTGTAAAAGCAATTCACATAGAACTTGTCACCGATTTAAGTAGTAATACATTTCTCGCAGCATTGGACCGATTCATTGCCCGCAGAGGAAAGCCTCAGAATATTTTCTCAGACAATGGAACCTGTTTCACAGGCGCATGTAATGAGTTGTCTAAATTTCTAAAATCAAACAGTGACTATATCGGCTCAAAAGCATCTGAGTTGTCTATCAATTTTAAATTTTCACCGATTAGTTGAGAGTTCCGTAAAATCTGTAAAATACCACTTAAAAAGGGTCCTGGGCTTAGCCCACTTAACATACCAAGATTTAAACACAGTTCTCATTTCCATCGAGGCTACGTTGAACTCTAGGCCTCTCACTCCATTGTCGTCTGACCCTTCAGACCTTACAGCACTTACCCCCGCTCATTTCTTAATCGGACGAACGCTAACGACTTTGCCTTCTCCTCAGAGCTCTAACCCTGCGGCGATACCCACTCTCTCACGATACATGAGAATTCAACAATTGAAAGCCCATTTCTGGTCCCGATATTATACAGAATATATTACAGAGCTCCATAAACGACAGAAATGGCGCAAACAAGGACAGCAACTCCAATTAGGAGAGATGGTGCTGGTGAAAGATGACCGGCTGCCTCCTAACCAATGGCTGCTGGGGCGCGTGACCCGCCTCTACCCTGGCTCCGACGGCGTGACCCGCGTAGCCGACATCAAGACCACTTCGGGTACCCTCCGACGAGCGTTCAACCGACTGTGCCCTCTACCAGTCATAGACACGAACTCCGTTCCTGAGGCCGCAACATGTTAACGCCTAGCATATGTTCTTGTGAACGCACCCACACTCACACATGCGTACAGCAAGAAACCTGCTCGACCGGCGCGAGCGCGAGCGAGCTGCTTTACCGACCGAACACTCGTCCTCAAGCCACCAAACGATATCGACACCTTTTTTTTACAATTTTATTTTTACTGGTTATTAAACCAATTTTTTTAAAAGTTTAAAGTAGCATCATTCCACTCCCAGCTAAAGACCTCAGCAAGAAGTACCGGCGTCTACATTTTTTTTGATCCGACCGAACACTCGTCCTCAAGCCACCAAACGATATCGACACTTTTTTTTACAATTTTTTTAAAGGTGGAAACCCATTACACCATATCATACTATGACCGTGCTATGAACGTGTCAGACAAAAAAATATTCTTTGTATTACAAAGTATGAGGCTATGCATACTAGCCCGTTCCATCACCGATCATACCCGTAGCGTGCCATGCACGGACCGTCAAATATTGTCGGCGAGGATATTTTGCCGGTGTCGAAACGCTCCGTGAATGGCACGCAACGGTGATAGAACGGTGCGTGCAGGCGGTCAAACGGGGTATAACCGCGTATGGTGACCGTTTGAAGCACGTTATACACGCGTTGTCATACTTCTTTCAGTCACTATACTCGCCTATGCTACGGGGATGATACGCGGACACTACGGTCACTATACTCGTCTATGCTACGGGGATGATACGCGGACCTACGGTCACTTAACTCGTTATGCCCGGATATGAAATGATGTGGACACGTTGTAGTGGGCATAGCCATCCGTGTCGCGTTACATTCCGTGCCGTTCATAGCACGGTCATAGCATGATATGGTGTAATGGGTTTCCACCTTACTGGTTATTAAACCAATTTTTTAAAAGTTTAAAGTAGCATCATTCCACTCCCAGCTAAAGACCTCAGCAAGAAGTACCGGCGTCTACATTTTTGGTTTCGTTGAAGCAGGAATGTTGCTTCATATGCCTTTCTATACCACTTGTCTACGAATTTGGTATGTAAATGTACAACCTACATGAGTTTTTCAAAACTCATATAATCATTAGCTGACCCTGATCAATTCTATGTAAGTATTAGACACGGGGGCTATGTTTAATACAAAAGCCTAGCTTTCTCTAGGCTTTTAAAGTTGCGTATGAAATGTTATCTAGCCAAAGATCAGGCGCCGTAGCCGAATGGCATTTCTCCGACGCGAAACGAAAACGAAAGGTAGTCTGGCTCTATTGCGCCAATGCGCAAGAGCGATAGAGATAGATATCTACCAGCGTTTCGTTTCGTGAGCGTTTCGTGAACGTTTGTGCCATTCGGCTACGCACCCAGTTTACCTAAAGCTAAATTTTGTCACTGCCAAACTACTCGTAGGCAATCAATTACGTTTTCATTGACAGCCTACACAATTACTTGACATTGTACCTGATAGGTTTTTTGTTGTCATTGCCGAAGTAGCTAAAAACTTTTCTTGCACTGTAATTAATAGGAACAACAAGGTTATTGCTACATAGATAGGTAAATAGTTTGAGCAAGTGTAACGATGTTCTACTTGAGTTTCCCGATAACCACTTCGACCTAGTATTTTGTGAGCAGGCAAGCTCGTAACTAAATGAAGCTCAACTACTCGGCTATACACGTTATAAGACTTTTAAGCTAATTTAAAGTTGAATTATAACGTCAATATGGGCATTTTCAGAATTTAGAACCCCCCAATTAACGTAAGTTGCTAACAAAAACTAACTCACTGTCAGTTTTGGACGATCATTCATTAAGCATGGAACTTCAATAAACATATTGTTTTTGTGTTAATTACATAAACTTTAAGCGATAATCTACATTCAGAATGGGAAAAAAGTAAAGTTTTAGGCAGATTTTATGCTTAATTGTCGTCACAAAACTGACAGCGAGTTATTTTTGTTAAAAACTTACGCTAATTGGGGGGACCCAAATTCTGAAATTGCCCATATGCTAGTTCGTTACATGGAAATTTCGTCTGATCAGGAACACGACTGGACATTTTTTTTTTTTGTTATTTAACATTTTTGGTTAATCTTTACTAACTAAGGTACGTACAAAGTTATATTTTAAAAGGGGGAATGTAACTGTATATTTCCCTAAAAAACCGTGTCACTGTGAAATGTTCTTTCGCTCACTATATTTCCGTAACAAAAAGAAAAAAACATACTACGACCTTCAAAACTTTAAGAAAATACAATTATTTTGTTATTGCAAGTGCTCATGGGTCACGACTGTCACGAGAATGTCTTACTAAGTGCCTATCCGAAGAATCATTCAACTTGTTTTCATTATACAAAATTAAATTACTAATAGGGCGAAGCATATGACGTCTAATCAAAAAGCGCCAGTTATTATAATTAGGTAAAACATTATCTAGGTCTGTAAAGGATTTTTGCTACAATGTAGGAAACTGTGTTAAAACAAAAACAAGGATATTGTTCTCTAGCAGGTGTGTGTAGTCAACACCAGAACATTACTCGTTCACTTTTATCAAATATTCAGTAGCCGTAACATTTCATACTGCATGCTACAGCTCCCCTTCTGAACAAGATTATCGACAAAACAGAGGTTGTTAAAGTGTGGAGTCGCCCACAAACTTTGTTTCATGCAGTATGTTTTATACCAAATAGAGTACAATACTACCTCTATTATTATCAACTAATTAGTATATGTAAAATACTCTAAAGCAAAAGTGAACAATTCACCGGCGGCCGTCCGACCTCCAATAGGCTATGATAAAAGCGGGTGCAGCGAAGGTTCCGAAATTTTGAAACGTAATAAATAGGCCCTTGAGTCTTTGTATACATACTACGAATGGTAGCAATATCGCTGCATCGCAATAAATAAAATTCATTTATTTCGAGTAACACAACTCATAATTTACATGCAATTCTGACACGTTGCGCGAGGAAGTCTCCAGCTTTAATACAAAACTAACTAATACTAAAGCTTTTATAACATAAAATGTATGTTTTCATGTTGTTATCTTTGTTATTTTGCAAAACAGTAACTGTATATCACATTGCATTATAATATCCAGACAAGCGATTCATTATGAAAACTACACAAACAAGATCAAAAAGAACACGTGCCATAACCAAACTACAGCTCAACAGAATTAACAATTTAGAGATACTTATCTACAACGCGCTTGCGGAGCGGCGAACTAATAAATAATAATTTGCTCCTTTAAAGTTCGTACGCCCAGTCAAGGCTGGGTTTCGATATTTTTAGTAATAATAAAGGCCCTCATTACCCGATTTTTATGCCAGTTACAGTAAGTAAGTAAGTAAGTAGTTTTCTTTTTAGTAGGGACATTTGCGTGTGAAATGGCCGCGAGCAGCACGCGATCGCGTGTGGCGGCCTGACGGCTCGGCGAATTCACTTTCCTCTGCTTACACGAAATATCCTGATTTTCAAGAGCCGGTTAATCCTGTCTTGGTGTTTTGTACGTAATAGTATGTGTAAGTAGAAGGAAAATCTTCAACTTTTGCGGTTTCCTGATTGCCTTCCGAAAGACACGGATCCGCCCGGATACAATAATCATGAAGCTTCTACCCACGACTTAGTCGGAGTTACGGAGCGGTGGTTGGCAACTTTTTACGCCCCTGCTTAGCTAAAGAACAATTTAAAGCAGTGGTTCCCAAAGTGGTCCATACCGCCCCCCAGTGGGCGCTGAGGAGTTCCAGGGGGGCGGTAGAGGGCTCGAAAGCAATTGGGGGGCGTTCGTCCCTCACAGGGGGGCGGTCCCATATATGAGGAAACAAAACTTAAAATAATAACTGTAAAGCCTGTTAAACAGCATCTGGTCGTTTGTCTCGGCGCATTTGTATTATTATGCAATAAGCCGCGCCCGCCGGTAGCAAACATTGTTTTATTACCTTAGGTTTGTTTTTGTTTTATCTAATATCTTTTGTTGGGTCCTTATTCTCCTTATCGGCGCGAGAACTCGAAGCCATCTGGGTGACCGTTACACATGGACGTACATAGTGCACAGCTTTATTTGCAATCAGTAAATCCACGTCTTTCTAGTTGAGCTCATCGTTGGGGATCCTTGATTAATTTTACTGCGCAAGTGCGCATAAAATTATTTTTCGAGAGTGTTAATGGTGGTTATAGTAATAAGTTTAAGACAACAAATGAAGAACTTAAAGTGAAATTTAAAATGGGATACCAGGAGTTCTGGCTCCAAAAATCAATACCTCAACTGTATCCTGGATTATGGGAAATAGCACAGAAGTTTCTAATCGCGTTTCCATCTTCGTATTTAGCTGCGCGAGGTTTCAGTGCCGTTCTCACATTGCTTACAAAAAAAAGAAGCAAACTGCATATTACTGAACGTGGTGACCTTCGGCTATTTTTAACGAAAATTCAACCAGATATAAATAAATTAACAAAATCGCATCAGGCACATCCTTCACATTGAAATCTTGATTGTTCAATAAAGTCAGTAGATAACTTCATATTTTCAATAAAGACAATTGTGCAAAAAATAAATAAATAGTGTTTAATCATGTATACTTGTTTTATTTTTAAGCATTTTTAAAAATAAAAGCATTCTCAAAAAGTTGAATATAACTATGTATTTCGTTCTGCTTTACATGTACTTAAGTACGTATTCTAAGTCGTTTGGGTTGTGTGTTGTTGTTGGGTGAGACTAATGTATGATTTTTGAAAGTAATGACTAAATAAATACATCGTTTATTTCAGCTATTTTATGATAGGGGGGCGCTGAAATTTTGTTTGGATACCCAAGTGGGCGGTGGCCCAAAAAAGTTTGGGAACCTATGATTTAAAGCATAAAAGGAAGGTTATACCTTCTATTAACAAACTAAACTCTATTATGAAATTAAATGAAATGAAATGAAAATTTATTGGTATCATTAGGTTACATGTCATTGGTTAAGTGAAATTTAAATTATTTGAAATATCAATAGTATTATACATATAAAATAACACGCTATATACCCAGTAAATAATAAATACATGTTCTTTTTTAATCGACACTGATATTATATAAATTTTATACATTAATATTAGATTATTACATACTTAACAAACAGCCCTGACCATTGGAGTCTTAGGTCACTCTATCGTTGGTGAACATCGACCTACGCCTAATCTTTGCCAAATCCTTTCAATTTCAGTCAATTATTTTAATAACTGAAAAACCAATTAAAATCAAAATTATTCGTATCTAAAATATTCTCAACATCCATTCAACCACATACTCATAATTAACAGGGAAGTGGGCTTATATCAACAAAATGCCATAACTGCGTCGGCGTTTTCCTGCGGCACAATCAATCGAATTGCTTAATAGTTCCTCGTACCCAGAATCAATTCCCGATGATTGCTCAGGACTATCTAATGTTCCATTTCGTGCTGCTGTCTGATAAGACTAGACTAGCGCTTGTTCAGACTTACTACATATTACACACTTATCTTAAGGAGTTCATATGTATTATAGGATCATAACTGGGAAAGGGTAAATTGTGCGATTTATATAGCGAAGAGCTCGAAAAATCAAGCCTTTATTAAAAAATTCTTTGATTTTACTGTCATGGCAACATATCCGCCAGTGTGGTTTTATTTTAAAAATTTATTATAACATAGCAGTGACAATTATGATTTCAAGTTACAATCTTATTAAAATATAACGAATGTTGTGGTTATTTTTAACGAATGTGACTGACACTGAGTACTGAATATATCGTTTCCGGTTGTGTTTCAAAATTTCACGGCCAGAAAAAAAATCATCTCGATATTGGCTAAAGGAATTTTTGGAACTAAAAATATTTGTAGAGAAAATCTGCACTGTTTCGAAATTTGAGGGGATACTCGTATTGAGTGTGCAAACTTTAATATAATGGAAACTTAAAAGCTGCATTTAAATGAAAGTTTAAAGCATAAATTCGGGATTGTTGCTTAATATTCAGTGGTCTTTTTCAATGCAAATATACGATAGGTAAGGGTGAGTTCATGTATACCAAAGACGTGGGTATATAGAGGATTTGTGTCACATCATGTGTAGTCACAGTGCATTGACGACTGTCTCTCGACTTGACACAGTATTAAAACATTTGGATTTCAGTTTTGACAATTTGATTCTTTACTTGAGACGAATACTTGTTAAAATTGACAAAATATCAATATTATAACCATGTAACCGGGCATCAACCAATCACCATCTGAACGAGCATACTTTATGGTTCCGAGTTAGGTTATTCTTAAGACTGATGTGTTTCTCCTTTACGGAGTTATAGTTATTGTCTTTGTTTATACATGTATGTAAATGGCACATGGTTAAGTTGTTAACTAGTTACTTAACATCACTTTATAAACTACACATTTGCAAGATGCCATGACAAAATACTTGCAAAACTACAACTCACGTAATTGACACAAAGGCGTTTCTAGAGTCGTCTCTGGCAAACTTTTTAATTTGAGTCAAAAACAATCTTGGCAAAAGCGCCCACTGAACTTTCTCCGTCATGGAACTTAGAGCCGTCGTTAAAAACCTTTTTCAGTAAGAATATCGCTCACAAAAGAACGTGAAACGTTTTAATTTTTGAGAAAAAAATGAGGAAGTTGAACGACACTCCGAAATTGGGGTTAGTTCGACAAGGAACTTCAGTTACTTAAGGTTAGTCGTGAATTAAATGAGATCCTTTTTCTCATTTTTTCTAAGTTGTTAGGAATTAGATTTTCGGTGACCGATTAGAACAAGATAGAATTACGATGTATTAAATAAAATTATATTGCCTTTTATTGCGTTCAATATAATATTTTCGGAGAGTAATAAAATTTACATTATTAAATTATTTATTTATGCGTAAATAAATAAATAATAATCCAATCAGATAGCCAAGTTCATTTAAGACCGTATCGACTCTCAAATACTCCTGATACCATGACGAGTATTTTATTATTTTATTTATTTATTACATACACATAAACTATCAATACGTAAGAGGACATCCTAATTCGATAGTATGGAAATTTACACAACATTTTTATACATTGCCGTAGCACAAAACATACAGCGTAGCCTTAGTGAATTCGTTCAGAGAACAAGAGAATTATATCTACCTCGATCGCTACTCGATTGATGGTCCGGACTGCGCGCTTGAAAGTGGCCTGACGAAGGAGTACTTATGCCTCTGCGTGCATTATTAATTTTAAATTAAAAAACATAAATTCCAAGTAGACTTTAATAATAATTTGTGAAGGCGAAAGTAGCTATACGCTGCTGTCAATATAACCTATCGATGACATATTTGCAAGAAAACCTATAACAGGTTCCAGGCAACGTCAAAAAAGAGTCATAGGTATACCTATCATAAATTCAGCTTTCATCTTACTTCATCACATATGAATCTCAATTTTATTAACTTTTCCTAGTGGCAGGTGTTACTTGAACATGCGACAAAGTATCTTTAACTTTTTAACAAAGCGTAAGAGAGTAGCAAGTTAACAGCTAAGTGCGGCGGAGAACTTTGTATTGTATTACTGTTATAATGTAATGAGCTGTGAATTTCATAAATAAAGTACTTAAGGAATTGTAGCCGCAGGCTTGTGTGCTGTATTCCTAAACTTTCAGGCAACAATAGCTGTCGGTAAAGATTGAAGGGTACCAAGACTTTGTAAACTTCTGAGATTGAACAACTGGCAGTAAGTTTTATCTGTATTTTCCTTGACGAATAATAACTAAAATATCCTAAGTACTAGTGTATAAATAGGTACAATTTACAGTTACAATGACAAATAGGTATAATGTTGCAATAGATCCTCTTTATTAAAATTTAACGTTTTCGTAACTTGGTTCTGAGCGTTCGCCTTTCACTTTGGTCAACTTTCAAAACTTTGTTTGATTTCCTTTCCTTTTAAGGCCACTCGTCAAACAAACAGATCGTAATACATAAATTCTGTAGCAAAAATTTGTGTGGTGGGCGTCAAGAAGCATAAACATTATGTAGGAAAGAAAAATATGTGAAAAGATCAAAACATATAAGATACTAGCTTTTGCCCGCGTCTTCGCTCGCGTTAGAAGGAGACAAAAAGTAGCCTATGTCACTCTCTATCCCTTCAACTATCTCCACTTAAAAATTCACGTCAATTCGTCGCTCCGTTTTGCCGTGAAAGACAGACAAACAAACAGATACACACACTTTCCCATTTATAATATTAGTATGGATTACTTTTACTTATGTAAGATTTTTTTTCATTAACTTGCGACTAAAATTATGTAAGGTATAAGATTTTATACAATAAAAAACGGCCTGACATATTTACAAGAATCCAATGAACACTACCAGTAGGTTCATCTGATATCGCACACAACGAAAACTTTACATTTCGTCTGCAATCTAGGTAGGTATTAATTATACCAGGATCACATGGGGAAACTGGTGAGTGTCGGCCCGGGAACGTGACCCGACGAAACGAGGCGCAAACACCTTTATGAAAGCACCAGCATACGTACAACCACACGCCGCACAATCGTAAAGCTGTATTTAGACAGTAGGAGATCTCGCGTGCGAGTTAGATTGCAATACGGCAATTGATTAGCTGGCTGAATTGGAAGTAACCTTTTGTCCGCAATGTAGCTAAAATCGGATTCGGATTCGCGCACTCACGGCAGAAATCAAAGATGGCGGCTTAAATATATGGGATATCGGTCCGACATCCGATATAAGTGGCAAAGTAGGTAATTATATCGATAAGCCAACAAGCGGAAGCCGAAGATTTTTTATATGAACATCATTCATTACATATAAAAAAACCGGCCAAGAGCGTGTCGGGCCACGCTCAGTGTAGGGTTCCGTAGTTTTCCGTATTTTTCTCAAAAACTACTGAACCTATCAAGTTCAAAACAATTTTCCTAGAAAGTCTTTATAAAGTTCTACTTTTGTGATTTTTTTCATATTTTTTAAACATATGGTTCAAAAGTTAGAGGGGGGGGACGCACTTTTTTTTCCTTTAGAAGCGATTATTTCCGAAAATATCAATATTATCAAAAAACGATTATAGTAAACCCTTATTCATTTTTAAATACCTATCCAACAATATATCACACGTTGGGGTTGGAAAGAAAAAAAATATCAGCCCCCACTTTACATGTAGGGGGGGTACCCTAATAAAACATTTTTTTTCATTTTTTATTTTTGCACTTTGTTGGCGTGATTAATGTACATATTGGTACCAAATTTCAGCTTTCTAGTGCTAACGGTTACTGAGATTATCCGCGGACGGACGGACGGACGGACGGACGGACGGACAGACAGACATGGCGAAACTACAAGGGTTCCTAGTTGACTACGGAACCCTAAAAAATCATCGGATCGAATAATGTGAAAACGCACTTTAGCATCAGTAATTGTAATTGTAGAAAAAAATTGGAGTACCTATACAGCAACCGGCCCAGCATTTGACAAAAAATGCTTGCAATAAGTCTGCCGATTTTAGTAACAATATAGTACATAAATACAAAGAGACACGTGCAAACATTTAAATAAAATATCTCATTTTGGGGTTCGGTAACATACCATGCTTAGGTAAAATACACTTGAAAATATGTGTCGTTTCCCAGCAAAAAGCCCAACTTTGTCGCTTGCCAAGGACGCTTTGACAGGTTATTCTTACGTTATAAAGGTATATTAGCTACAAAGATATCTCGCCTGGAAGAAATCAAGTGGGACCATTGATTTAGACATATCTCTGTAGGTAGGTAGATACGAATTTTTACTGAAATACCTAGTACCTACTCCATTAATGTCTGCTGAACTCACAAATTTATTAAAGGATAATATATACATAAAGTTGTATTATATATTGGAACCGTTTAATTGCAATAAATTGGGAATAGATTTTGGGAATCGGGGTTGATCCAATTGTTTCCTAAGCGACTGAACATTGATTTGTGCCGATTTATTCGACGTAATAACGGGTTTAAGGGCCCGGATTGCGGCCGAATAATGCTTAAGGATAGGGTTACCACTACCAGTTGCCAGGATTTTTTTATATTACAACTAGTAAGTTGTTAGTATATAATAATTCTGTCACATATTCTAGACCGATCGCAATACATACTCATAAGGATTTTTCAAACTTAGGTAAGTGAATAAACAAAGGTAGTTTTTTGTGGACGTTAAGATATTTACCATTTACGTAATAATATACTCACTAGCCCTTTAGGGTTTCGTTGGCTACGGAACGTCAGAATGGGCCAGTTGCATACACCACAGTTAACAGACACGTCAACGTCATGCCACAGATGTCTGCGGAAATTCCCATACAAAAAATTTAGCGAACGTTAAATTTGATGAATGGATACGTACTTAGCTGAATGGCACAAACGCTCACCGAATGGCACAAACGCTTACGAAACGAAACGCTACTAGATAACTATCTCTATCGCTCTTTCGTATTGGCGCGGCAGAGACTACCTTTCGCGGCGTTTCGTTTTCGTTTCGCGTCGCAGAAATGCCATTCGGCTACGGCACCTGATGACCCTTAAGCTCTCAAAATGTCTTGGTCTAATGTGTCATACATGTTGTTCACAGCCTTAGTCTTAGTTCCTAGAGAATAGTATGTGACAACCCTAGGTAAAGCGTGTACTGGATTTAATAAAGAAAGCTGGTCTTCGCTTCGGGCTACAGACGATTCTAGATGACTTTTTCTACCCGAAAGACCCCGCTTTCAGCATGGAATGCCGCTAGACTGGCGCTGAAAGCAACTACTTACTTACCCCGATATTTCGACGCAGTTGCATGCATCAAAAGTATAAGTTACTCTTAGACAGATTTTTCTTCAATAAGAGTTTTGATCTAAGAGTAACTTATACTCATTTTATTAATTAAAACTTCTACTTCGTTTCGTTTACTCTAATTTTGGCTCATCTATCAAATAGAATTTGGTTTCACATCGTTAGAGCGGTTTCAGATAACCGTTTTAATAGTTACTGAAGGTAAGCTCCATCTTAGACTCTGTCTTCACTTTCCATCAGGTTTGAAATCAATCAATCAAGCCGATCAACCCGGCCGCGGAAGCCGGTCAATTGCCGATCAGTACAGAATTAAAAATAGAGCGTCACCACGCTCATCAGTGTAGGGTTCCGTATTTTCACGTAATTTTCTCAAAAACTACTGAACCTATCAAGTTCAAAATAATTTTCCTATAAATATTTATAAAGTTCTACTTTCAATGTGATTTTTTTACATATTTTTTATTAAACATATGGTTCAAAAGTTATAGAGGGGGGAGCATACTTTTTTTCCTTTAGAGCGATTATTTCCGAAAATATTAATATTATCAAAAAACCATTTTAGTAAACCGTTATTCATTTTTAAATACCTATCCAACAATATATCACACGTTGGGGTTGGAATAAAAAAAAAATTTAGAAACGAGTGGCGATACATTAAAGACGACCGAAGGGAGTGTTTTAAATCGACACGGAGTTTCGAACTGGCATATAATGAAGCACTTCTCGCACTAGTGCATAAGAAAAACACCAGCTGTACTGTAAAATATGTATACACAACTAAATGTACAGGCAATAAACTTCGGTATACATATTTTTGGGACTTTGTCTATATTCACACAATTCACAGCTGTGTTCTTGACTGTACAAGCACTGTTGCGAATAAGCTGACACTGACACTAGCTGACTGAGCAGCAGTTGGTCGCGCGACAGCGTACATCATATCGATATGGAAGTATGAGACGCGACGGCGACGGTCGCGCGACCGTCGCCCACGCAAGACACGGCGTAAGCAGCAGGTCGAGCGTACATCGTACACGCTAGTGTAAGGCGTATAAGCTCTTAGGTAGATAAGAGAGGTCGGATATTTGGAGCACAAAAGGTATAAATATATAAGGTACAGCGGGGCAAATCTCGAGTGGGGGGCAATTGTAACTAATCCATTTTTTGCCATTATTACACTATGATGTTGAGTTCTACATGTAGGTATCCACTGAACACGCCTACCATATACAACCGGTGGACACTCTATTTAATAATGCAAACATTGTAAAACAGGGAAAAAATGTACCAGTTACATTTGCTCCCCAGTCGAGATTTGCCCCGCTGTACCTTAATGCAAAATTGCATGGATATGTAACCATAAGTAAACATAATACGCTGGTCTGAAACCGCGTCTACGATAAAATAAATAATAAATTGGAAAGTCGAAAGACGCGATGACAACAGGAAAGAATAAGGAATCGTATTTGGGCGAATTTATAAGACCGATCACCTGATCACTAAAAAAAAAAGAAAAAAAAAAGTTACAGCTATTTTTACCTCCCTATTTTAAAGTCAATCCATAAAAGTGGTTGCTGAATGGGTACAGTATGTAGGTATATTTTGCGTTAGTAGTGTCTAATAACCTAACCACAGAAAATTTAATTTTGAAAAAACCCCCGACCGCGACATAGTGGACCGATTTTCATGAAACATGACTAAGAACACTCCCGACTAACTCAGCTTTCAGACAAAAAAAACTAAATCAAAATCGGTTCATCCGTTCGAGGGCTACGATGCCACAGACAGACACACAGAGACAGACATACACACAGACAGACACGTCAAACTTATAACACCACGTCGTTTTTACGTCGGGGGTTAAAAAAGTATAGGAAATAAAATGTTAGCTTATCCTTTTTTGTGTCGATAACGTCTGACACCAGCTTGATTGATTAACTCTGCAATGATGGTATTGATGGTACATAGCGAAACGATTGAATTTCATGGACAATTTTAGAAACAGGAACTTTCAGTGACAACGGATACAACTTCACTTATACTTCGTTTCTTTTAAGATTAGAATTATCTGTCAAACGGGTAAACAAAGAAGCAGTGGTCGTAGGCCTTCCTTCTTCGATTTCGGCCGATACCACTGATTTCTTGGAACTTATGTACATAGTATTATAAGTTATAAGTTCCAAGAAATCAGTGGTATGGTTCACTTCATTAGGCAATACATTTTCAACTTATGTATAAATTGGCGTTCATTGTCAACATTTTCTATTCATACTTATTAGATTATACTTACTTAGGTATAAGTAATAGATGCCTTGTAATATTGAATTGTAGTAAAATTATCAGCTAGAGCTGCTGCTAAACCAGATTGTTTAGGTAAGGTACAGCGGGGCAAATCTCGACTGGGGGCAAATGTAACTGGTCCATTTTTTCCATGTTTTACAATGTTTGCATTATTAAATAGAGTGTCCACCGGTTATATATGGTAGGCGTGTTCAGTGGATACATGTAGAACTCAACATCATAGTGTAATAATGAAAAACATGGATCAGTTATAATTGCCCCCCAGTCGAGATTTTCCCCGCTGTACCTTATATAAACCAAGGGTTCGTTATGATAATAAAGTAAGTTGGTGCTTCGTGTAAACTTTTTTCATTATATCTGTTTCGCAAATTTGAGGAACGGCATAGCTAGCCGTTTATATGTAATAATGTTCTAATAAATTTGAAAAGTTTACAAAGCTGGGAGAATGACTTTGCTTTTCGCTTCGTTGTGGGCTAAATTGTATCTAGTTGCTTTAGAAATAAATATGAGTTAAATACATAAAAAAATATTATTACTAAATATTTTTAGTAATAATAATTAAAAAATTAGCTTTTTGTCTTTAATATATGCACATCATCTTTTAAAAATATCTAATAGGTCTATTTCGTGATAAACTTACCAATCCCTTGTACATTTGTAGTTTTAGTCATACTTTATGCATAATAATGTGTAGTTTTTAAGTTTATTAGGAATAAATATTTTGATTATGATTATGTATAATTATCTATGTATGTATACATAGTAGGTTTTCTATTCATATTGTCATTTCAAAAACATAAGTCAATTTACTAAGAATGCCTCTGGAGTTGCAGCCCATAGGCTTAGGAAGCCGCTGACAATCAAATACAAATAAGCTGTGGCTATAATAAAATTCTTGATCGGCAAAAACGTGGTCTATCAACGGACACTAAGAAATGCAATAAAATATTCCAGCTAGTTAATTTGTGTTTATTGTTCATTTAATTTGTTATTAACTTCGTCCTATTTAAATATGACTCGTCTTTAATAAGGGTCCCCCCACATCTAGCGTCTCGCGAGCGTCGCGTCGGGCCAACTGTATGGAAAAAGACGCCGCGTCGACGCGACGTCGACGCGGCGTCAGGCTTTGCCCATACAGTTGGCCCGACGCGACGCTCGCGAGACGCTAGATGTGGGGGGACCCTAAGGGTTTTTATACGGCTTAGGGTCTATTTAAAAATATGTTAAGCGGGTTACTCACGTGTTAAGTCGATATCACGTTCGACATGTTTCGATTCATTTCCGAGGAACTTTCTCAAGATTAGCGAACCCCGCCTTTACATGTTTCTCTTGAGAAAAACCCTCGGAAATGGATCGAACCATGTCGAACGTTATATCGACTTAACACGTGAATAACCCGTTTAAAATATTTTTAAATATGTTTGAGTCTCACGGGAGTTTTATAGTTAAAACGGTAAGGGCACGAGAACTCTCACGCGAGTTTCATTACATTGTGGTGTGCAGAATTGTACGTATCTCCAACAGACAGCAATGTAACCAAAATCTCACGTAAGTTCTCGCGCCGTCTAAATGAGCTGACTAAAAAGGTATAAAAAGGAAATATAATATACCAATTTTCCATCAACTCTTCACTAAGTGAAAAATAACCAGTTTACATGTTTTCAAGTTTTTTGGTTAAAATAGCGCCTACGTGCTCTTTGGTTCAAACAACAAGTTAGATTTTGTTAAGTGTAACTAGTACATTCTACAAGTTACTCGTCAGCTAGATTTTGTTAAGTGTAACTAGTACATTCTACAAGTTACTCGTCATTAGAATCAAAAATATATTTGAATCAACAAGTCGATTTTATAAAAGTAACATGACACATATTGTTTTAAATATATGTTTGGCTAATTCCATCAAATATCTTTTAACAAGTTTGACCTTGTTGTTCGAACAAATTCGACTTGAACCATCAATATTGTGATTTATTCCGTTTACTAAAATAAATTTGTTTCAAACAGATAAACCCGCAACAAGTTGACTTTGTTAAATTAACAATGCAAATTTCTCCCAGTGTTCAATCCTTAAGATCTTGAAGGTTTGAATCACAAAATTATGAAATAATGTGTTCTGTATAATTGTCCCATTGAACCCTATTTATTATTCTATGCATTGAACTAATCACCCAATTCATCTTAGTGCCTTATCTCCAGTAATGGACTCCTTACGAGCGTCGGCCCTCCGGCACTTTTGCGTAATTGCCCTTGGACCTCTTACTTCATATCTTCCTTAACCGCTTAGACTACACTCTATTATGTATTGGGTTGGTAAGAAAGTAATGAGCGATCGATTGAATTCCACATAAAATTTTTGAGAGAGTTCTAAAATCTTCTATGGTCGAAAGTATATAAAGCGCGAGTCGCACAGTTTCTCGTCAGTCATTCACTAGCTGTCGCCGAGCTAATATAAGGAAGAAAATGGACGAATTAAAAGTGCATGTAAGGCATTGCTTACTATATGAATTTCAGTCTGGCCATTCAGCCGCCGAAGCAGTGCGTAATATATGTCAGCGTGTTGCTCCTGAAGTTGTGTCTGAGGCCACGGCGAAACGATGGTTCCAGCGGTTTCGTAGTGGCGACTTTTCATTATCAGATCAACCTAAGTCTGGTCGACCGGTGAAGATTGATGTAGCCAAATTAAAAACCTTAATTGAAGGAGATCCGAGGCTAACGAGTCGTACTCTTGCTACCGAGTTAGGCTGCTCTCATGTCACCATAGAAACACATTTACACGAGTTGGGAAAAAAACTACAAATACAGTGTTTGGATACCGCACGAACTTGATAGAGATCAACTAAACCGCCGTGCCGATATCTGCATACAACTTCTGTCTTTTCGCCGCACATTCAACTGGTTGGACCATCTTATCACTGGAGATGAAAAATGGGTCTTATATATAAATCACACACGCAAACGTCAGTGGCTAGCTCCAAACGAAAAAGGAATAGAGGCACCAAAAACCGAGCCTCACCCGAAAAAAGTTATGCTGTCCGTTTGGTGGGATATTCATGGTATTATTCACTGGGAACTCCTACCAAGTGGAATGACTGTTACCGCATCAGTATACTGTAATCAGCTTGAAAATTTAAACCAAAAAATCTGTCAGAATCGTCCACAGCATGCTAAAGTTTTTTTCTTACACGACAATGCTCGCCCACACATTGCAAAAGTGACTCGGCTAAAGCTATTGGAGCTAGGTTGGAAAGTGATACCTCATCCACCGTACTCTCCAGACTTGGCACCTACGGATTACGCATTGTTCATATCGCTAAGCAATGCCTTGAATGAAAAAAAATTCGATGATCAAGCCCATCTACGACAGTACATAGCTGAGTTTTTGAATCTAAACTACATTTTACATTGGAAGAGGGTGTTATACAAACTGAAGTTGCAATTCATTCGTAAACTACAAGTTCTTCGAAGTTGGGCTTGACAGATTGTATTAATCTATTTGATTTTTTGTTTCTGCCTAGGTGTAGGCGACGCATATATGTTTTATGTGAACTGTACGTTAGGATTTATTTATTAAGTTTGTTTACTTATTTTGGTACATGTAACGCCATCTAGATTAAAACTTTGGAATTAAAGCTACATAAAAACAATGGTGGGTAGCGAGCCCAAGTCATGCGCTGCACCTAAGTAAAATGAAGGTAGTTGTACATTTCGCGAACTGAGACCCGCCGCGTTGACTCCTCGCTCGTACCACGGTTTTTGGCATCGTATTTTGGAAATTATGCGTTTCATTTAACCTGTCACCTACAATAAAGTGGTCATTCGAACCAAATCTGTGCTAAAGTGATGCATAGGACACCAGTGCAAAAATCGCAGATTAAAACGCGTAATCAGTATCGCCGCGAACTCGAGTGCACGAATGCGCAAATGGCGAGTACATCGAGCAACGCACCCGCGCCTACACCCGCGGAACCTATAGTTAATAAATTCCTAGACCTCGGCACCGATAGTCTTAAAGTGAAATCGTCGAAGGATAGGGAACAAGTGAAAATGGAAACACCAAAAAGTGTACGTGGTTCAGTTTCGTCAGTAAAGTCTAAACTATCTACGTCATCATCAATTGCGCGACGTAAGCAATTGGAATTTGAAGCCGCTCAAGCCAAGGCCCAGATTGAGCTGGCCCTTATTGATAAAAAGCTAGAAGCTGATCTAGCCCAAGTTGACGCCGAAGAATCGCAGAGTGAGAATGAGCGCGGTAGTGAAGCGAGCGGAAGCGCGCATAGCAACAGGGCGCGGTCGAACGTCGAACAGTGGTTGAGTCAAGGTCACGACGAAACTACTTACATACCGCAGCCAGAGGCGCCTTATCAGCCACAGCATCACCAGCACCCTGCACCAGCACCCGCCAACTTACCTATAGTCCAGCAACCTGTTCCGAGTGACAGCATTCGAGAACTAGCGCTTACCTTGAAGGATATCATGACGAACTCGTCAGCCAAGCGTGAGGATCGTTTGCTCAGCCGCCTGTCTACGCCACGTGACTTACCGATATTCAGCGGCGTCAGCGTCGAATGGTTGCACTTTAAAAAGTCTTATACGGAATCTACTCGAGTCTGTGAATTCTCTGACTCTGAGAACCTGGAGAGGCTACGCAAAGCACTGCGAGGCGACGCCAAGGACACGGTTACCGCTCTACTGATCGGCAACACTCCGCCCGCAGCCGTCATGGAAGCTCTCGAGTTAAGGTTCGGCCGATCGGATGTCATCATCATGAACCTCACGACGCAGCTGAAGAAGCTACCTTCGTTACCCACGTCGTACCAGCATGACTTGATTGACTTTTCGATAAAAGTAAATAACTGCGTAGCAACAATAGGTGCGCTAAATAAGCCTGATTACCTACGCAGTCCCGAGCTCGCATCAGCTGTTCTTAACAAGCTACCGAGCACCCTGATTGGTAAATGGACTGATTTCGCATACAAAAGGTTAGAGGAAGACCAGCCTAAGTTGATCCTCATCTCCGAGTTTCTTAAACAAGAAGCACAAATGTTGTCACTAGTTGGAATGACACAAGCACGTGAACAAAGCAAGTCGAGTGAAATAAAAACTACAGCGAAATACTCAGGTGATAACAAAGTTCGTATTACTCGGCCCATATTGACAACAAAAGTCGTCGAGGAAAATAAGAATTGTAAATTTTGCTTAAAGGAATTTCACCCGCTGCCCGACTGCCGTGTTTTCAAACGTGCCATGCGCCGTGACAGATGGAAGTTCGTCAGATCCAAGGACTATGTTATTGTTGTCTGACGTCACGACACGACAGGGACACCTGCCCTGCGCCCGTGTGCGACATAGATGGTTGTGGACTCGCACACCACAAGATGCTACACTACAAGAAGCCTACGTCATCACAATCAGCTGACGCGGTCGTTGACCCGCCGCCCGAGCCGGCCCCCGCGCAGGCTCAGCCGCCGGCCCCCGAGCCGGCACCCCGGCCCCCGACACCGTGGCGCACGTTACATCGGATTGTGATAAATCTTCTTGTGAGGACAACGTTATGTTAAAAGTAGTGTCAGTGCAGTTACGTGGACCTAAGGGTACCGTAAGTACCTACGCCCTTTTAGACGATTGCGCATCTGTGTCTATGATAGACTCTGATTTAGCGGACGAGTTAGGTCTTAAAAATCAAAATCCGCGGTCTGTAATGTTTACCGATGCGTTTGGACTCGAGGTGTATCAATCAGCTGTGCCGAACGTTATCGCGCAGATAAGTGGACAAAATAATAACAATAGTTATAATATTAAGTTGCGTAAAGTGTCTAAATTAAATTTACCAGCTCAAAACTTGTCTGCAATTAAAAGTTTAAATTGTAAACGTTTATCTCATATTAAGGAATATGTGTGTAAAAGTCGAGTTAAACCTCGTATTCTCATTGGGGAAGATAATTATTACCTAATCGCTCCGATACAAATAATTCATGGTAGTGAAACCGAGCCCTATGGATCTCTGTGCAAGTTAGGATGGTCAATTCATGGTAATTGTGGTCGCACTCACTCTAACGCTGCCAATGTGTTCCATCTCAGTCACACAGATGGCGAAAATATAGGTGAACTAAATGATTTAATTAAACATTCTTTTTCCCTAGACTCCATAGGAATTTCAACCTTAAGCCGTGAAAATAGCGATCATTTAAGGGCGTTGCAGATCCTAGAAGATTCAGCGCGCCTTATCGGATATCAATGGGAAGTGGGTCTGCCGTTCAAGAAGGACGTATTCGCCATGCCAGACACACGCGAAGCTGCCCTTACGCGCCTACAGTCTTTAATGCGCAAGTTTGTTAAAGATCACGCGTACGCAGATCGCTACCGAATGGAGGTAAACAAACTGTTTGCCGCTGGCTACGCACGTGAGCTCAAGGAAAATGAACTTTCGGCCGACCGCATATGGTATCTCCCGCACTTCGGAATTCAGAACCCCAACAAACCTGGTAAGTTGAGACTTGTTTATGATTGTGCTGCAAAAGTAAATGGGAATTGTCTTAATAGTTATTTGTTAACGGGACCAGATTTATATAATTCACTTATGGGGATTATGTTGAGATTTCGTGAGAATAAAATAGTTATAATTGGGGACATTAAGGACATGTTTTTAAGGGTGAAAATAAGGCCCGAAGATCAACATGTACTTCGTTTTTTATGGCAGGAAGCTCCGGGCTCGCCCGTAAAAACATGTGTTATGCAAAGTCTATTGTTTGGTGCCACTTGCAGTCCTTTTATAGCACAATTCATTAAGAATAAAAATGCATCTAGGTATGAAGATTTATATCCGGAGGCTGTAAATGTTATTGTAAATAGTCATTACATGGATGACTGTTTATATTCAACTAGCAGTGTAGAAAATGCAGTTAAGTTGGTTGAACAAATTACTCTTATTCACAAGAGCGGTGGATTTGAGATACGAAATTGGTCAAGTAATAGTCAGGAGGTATTGAAAAATATACCTACTGACGCGCTCGCGCAAACAGCTGTTCACTTCAAGGACGGAGTTATGAACACAACAGAGCGCACCTTAGGGTTAATGTTTCATCCTTCAGATGATACTTTTGGATTTAAGATTTCATTTAATCGTGTCCCACAGGAGGTATTAAATGGATCCGAGGCTCCGACGAAAGCAAAAATGCTTAGCCTCATCATGTCAGTTTATGACCTTCACGGTTTTTTATCGCCTTTTATTATAAAGAGCAAAATAATATTTCAGGACGTTCACCGTAGTGGCGTGGAGTGGAACGACCACATCCGACCGGAGGAGCACGCGCGCTGGGTAAGGTGGCTCGACGAGCTTAAACTACTAGCGTCGCTGCGCATCCCTCGACACTACGCGGCCGCGGGGCCATGGACGCCGTGCTACGATGATTCGGCGGATGGGGTAAGTGACCCCACCATCATACATACCGAATTACATGCATTTTGCGATGCCAGTAGTAAGGCATATGCCGCTGTTGTTTATTGGCGCTTTGTTCGCTCAGATGGAACTATAAATGTATGTTTTGTGGCGAGTAAAAGCAGAGTGACTCAACTTCGTCCGGTCTCTATACCGAGGCTAGAGCTTCAAGGTTGCTTGCTCTCTGCTCGTCTGGCCGCCACAATACAGAGCGAACACAAAGACATTAAGCCAAACAAGCGATATTTCTGGACGGATTCAAATACCGCCCTCCAGTGGATTCGCAGTGACCCTAGAGATTTTAAACCATACGTCGCTCACCGCCTCGGTGAGATTGACGAGTTGACCAGTGCGTCAGAGTGGCGTTACGTCCCCACGTCCTTGAACGTAGCCGACGTAGCCACTCGTGAGGACGCGCCACCACTGCAGTACGATGACGTATGGTTCCAGGGGCCAAACTTCTTGCGTGAACGCGAAGGTGAGTGGCCCAAGGATCTCAAGAGCTCCAAGCAGCTTGAGGAAGCTATTTGCGAACGTAAGGTCATTAATGTTGTATCCTCAGCCGACTGTACTAGTACGTTGCCGGTACCTAACGAAAATTACTTTTCGTCGTGGATTCGATTACTTATGACTACTGCACGGGTATTGTTGTTTATTAAAAAATGTCAGCATAAATGCGATCGAATCGACACCGAACTGTTACAATCGGCAGAGGACTTGTTGATTAAAAAATGTCAACATGATTCATTTCTTACAGAAATTGCCTGTTTAAGGAACAATAAGCCGTTATCGAAAGATAGCCGACTGCTACAGTTAACGCCCTATCTCGACGATGCGGGCCTACTACGTGTAGAGGGCCGTATCGACAAGACTGTTGGAGTCAATGAGTCTACGAAGAGACCAGTGATTCTTGATGGCAAGCATCGAATCACCAGACTGCTCGTAGAACACTACCACAGGCGAGCACTGCACAGAGCTCAAGAACTGGTAGTTAATGAGCTAAGGCAGCGCTATTGGATTCTGCAACTGCGACCAACTGTACGCGCAGTCGCAGCCCATTGTCTGCTGTGCAGATATCGTCGCGCCACGCCGCAGCCGCAGCGTATGGGCGACCTGCCCGCAGCACGGCTGCAGCACAACCGTCGTCCGTTCTCGTTCACCGGGGTCGACTTTTTCGGCCCCATGGAGGTAACCGTAGGTCGTGGTAGGCAGAAACGGTATGGAATGTTATTCACATGTCTGACCATTCGAGCCGTACATGTCGAAATAACGGAAAACCTTACCACTGACTCTACCATAATGGGTTTGAGACGGATGATAGCACGCAGAGGTACCCCTACCATGATATACTGCGATAATGGGACCAATCTTAGAGGTGCCCACATGGAATTGAAACGCAGTATCGCTGAACTAGACAGCGATGCCCTGCGCAATGATGGACTCGTGAGAGGAATTGAGTGGAAATTTATTCCCCCGGGCGCCCCAGAGATGGCTGGCGCGTGGGAACGAATGGTGCGTACTTTTAAATCATCCCTCCGAGCTGTACTCAAGGAGCGCGCCCCACGGCCAGAGACCCTTTCAACATTGATGGCTGAAGTTGAAGCCCTCGTCAACAGCCGTCCTATCACGTACGTATCGGTAGATCCTAACTATCCTGAAGCTCTGACCCCCAATCACTTCTTGATTGGTACGTCCTCAAATGGACCAGCGTTTGGTAAGTACGACAATGGCGACCTCCAGTTAAGACGTCAGTGGCGGATAGCGCAACGTCTAACTGATATGTTTTGGGCACGTTGGCTCAAGGAGTATTTGCCAACACTTCTTCCGCGACAAAAATGGACGCGCGAAAATCGCTCCTTACAGGTAGGAGATTATGTAATTATAGTCGAACCTAACTTAGAACGTGGATCATGGCGGCACGGAATAGTGAGTGCGACACACGTTGGTAATGATGGGCGTACTCGCGTTGTTGACGTCCGTACGCGCACGGGCATTTTACGCCGCCCCGTCACACGCGTCGCCTTACTTGCACCAGAGATGGCTCGTGATGACTAGTCATCACTAAGGGGGTGGGATTGTAGGCGACGCATATATGTTTTATGTGAACTGTACGTTAGGATTTATTTATTAAGTTTGTTTACTTATTTTGGTACATGTAACGCCATCTAGATTAAAACTTTGGAATTAAAGCTACATAAAAACAATGGTGGGTAGCGAGCCCAAGTCATGCGCTGCACCTAAGTAAAATGAAGGTAGTTGTACATTTCGCGAACTGAGACCCGCCGCGTTGACTCCTCGCTCGTACCACGGTTTTTGGCATCGTATTTTGGAAATTATGCGTTTCATTTAACCTGTCACCTACACTAGGTATAAATTGAATATTTACCTATTTTTATACGGTAAAACCCGATAAATCGAAATTAGTTTTCATTGAAATAAATTTTTTGCGGAAATTGCAGAAAATTTGAATTTCAAAAACAAGTTTGCTCAACTTATCTGGTTTGACCACTACCTTACCCTTTGCAAACTACCTTTTTCAAACTTATAATATTTACTGAGCGTTTTCGGCCATACGTGTCACGGTGACCCAGGTCGATTTTTTCTAAGTACCTACGAGAAAGTATAAGCATGTAACGTGGATGCTGGTTCAATTCCAGCCTTGGGCAGGTGATACACTCACTTCTTATATTATTTTCATGTAACAGTACACACCCATACACAGTATTACCACAGTATACTAAAGAGTACTACCGTATTATTATGAATTATGATGTATGATACACTAGTTTCATGATGCTAGATTTACATAAACTCACGGCTGTATTCCCAAAAGGAGTAAACAACACGCTTGAAACTGCTCAAGTTTCAGTGCCATTCTCATCAATAAAGAGGTTGACAGAAAACGAAATAGGGAACTTGACTGTAGTTAAAATAAAATATTTTTCCCCACACTAGCTCGGAAACACGTGTTTTGTCCTTTAATACCAGCGGGTAAAAACGCATTTTATCCACTAGTGGGTAAAGTAATTTGACCTTGAATAAAGTCAAATTAACTACTTTAAAATTGATAAAAGTAGGTGAATCTAGTAATAAAGATGATTTACCACCTGTAGAACTATTGGAAGCAGTGATAAACGCATTTTTTGCGTTGTAGTTTCCTCGCTATAGTGAGGGGAAAAGTTTTGTGTTACACTCGGGTGCAAATGTATTTTACTTCTCGTGTGTTAAAAAACTCGCAAGTTCAGGATTCTATTCTCGAACCACTCGCTTTGCTCGTGGTTCAACTATAGAATCCTTTCACTTGCTCGTTTTTCAATTCCACACTCGGCGTTAAAATACAAGTTTGCCCCCTTGTATAACAAATAACTATTATACCATGCACGGAATAAAGCATCTGATAATTATAAGAAAAACATGGACAGCAGTTATTTTTTAACCAATTTCTATTTAATAAGTCAGGTAGAAGTATATAAAGTAACTGAGTTGACCGTGACGTCACTCAATTCAATTTCATATAAATTCCATATTAACAAGTCGTTTATTTATTTATTTATTTAAACTTTATTGCACAAAAGAACAACTTAGTGTACAAAAGGCGAACTTAATGCCATGAGGCATTCTCTACCAGTCAACCTTCGACCAAATCAAACCAGTCGTTCAAATTCGTTTTGACAGTTCTTAAAAAGAAGCTGATTTGACTAGGAGGCAAGTAGCCAATTGAAATATTGCAGACAGGTTGCCAACTTAGTACATTACAATAAAATTGAACCCATAGCCCCCAGTCGGTTTTACACCTACGGGAGGAAAAGACGATGAAACTACACAAGGGTTAGATTCTGACTACAATTGAACATAGGACATTTTGGTAAGTAAACTACTCTTTAGATTAAGCACTCCATCCTTACTTATTTGTCCACGGTATATGTCTTGTCTAGTGCGTTAGTGTATGTGTGAGCCTAGGCTTAATTTTCCGCGCCGATTCAAAACGTTCAGAGTGTCGCATTCAGCGAGGCGTAAAATTCAAAGCTCTCGACTTTAGTTCCTCGGAGTTCACGACAATATTGTGTCGCTGCACTTCGAGAGTTGTACAAGTAGATACATATTTCGTTCACGCTAAGTTTTCGTGTCAAGTGCTACGTCATGTGTGGAGTTTATAGGAATATTTTGGACTATATATGCATTGTTTCTGTCGTGTTTCTGCAGAGATCGTGTGGTCTCAGTTTATAGCTTTAGTTGAGTAGGTATACAATAACACACACACACACACACACACACACATATTTACCTAGTTCTAAGAAGTGGCAGTGAAAATATTCTCCATGACTAGTTAAAGTAGGTACTACGAGTACTAAGTATTAATAAAATAATTATTCACAAGAGGTCAACCAATTTTTTTTTAATTTAAATCTGAGAACAACAAATTTTAAATTAAAAAAAAAAACCGACATAGTGGACCGATTTTCGTCAAACATGGCTAAGAACACTCCCGACTAATTCAGCTTTTAAACAAAATCTAAATCGGTTCAGCCGTTCGGGAGCTACGATGCCACAGACAGACACACACGCACACACACAGAGACAGACACGTCAAACTTATAACACCCCGTCGTTTTTGCTTCGGTAGTTAAAAATCAAGATTCATTAAAAATTAAGTACAGGGTAAACTATTCTTTCATTAGTAAAGTAATGAATCCGATCATATCACAAGCCAAGATTTTGTATCCGCTACCAAACCAGACACAAAATTAATCTGTACAAATAAGAAAATAGAATCCAGGCCCAAACGTAAGAATAGGGAAGTCACATTGAATCTTGCAATATCAATAAAATGGCAGCCAACAAGTGACCGTTTAGTTAAGCCGGTGCAGCCA
Source organism: Leguminivora glycinivorella (assembly GCF_023078275.1). Classification (NCBI taxonomy): domain Eukaryota; kingdom Metazoa; phylum Arthropoda; class Insecta; order Lepidoptera; family Tortricidae; genus Leguminivora; species Leguminivora glycinivorella. The sequence continues at coordinate 32,223,609 of NC_062971.1, forward strand.
ATCAGGGCGTCCCGTTTCCCGGGAGTGGGTCACTAAATCCCTCTAATGCGAGCCAGGGATTGAACTCATTACCTGGTCTTCTTCGTGTTCTTGTGTTACTTGCGGAGCTAGGGCGAACAAGGTATTTTATAAAGGGTAATAGTGCGCTACGAAGGGTATTTCAGGTGTATTTTAAGCTGATGCGTGTGCAGTGACACGAATGTGTGCACTAAGTGTACAACTTTTAATTATTACAAGCTTTTATTCAACTTGCCTTGTTACCCCCTTATTCATAAACGTACACTAAAGTTATCAAGCCGATAAAGTTCGTTTGTCCCTTTCCAACGTATTGGTGTGATAAAAAGGGACAAACGAACTTTATCGGTTTGATAACTTTATTGAACGTTTATGAATAAGGGGGTTAGTATGTTAGTGTGCGTCAAATCGTAGAAGCTAAATTTGACCCACTTCCCGATTTCCGATTGAGCTGAAATTTTGCACACATATGTAAATCACGTGACAATGCAATATTATGGTATCATGGAGCTGATCTGATGATGGAACAGAAAGGTGGTCATAGGAACTCTGTCATGATCATGAAACGCCGTATCCCATCGAGTAAGGGGTTTTTAGAAACGTCTCGGAGTAGATGACTGTTGAAAGAAAGGTACAGTCGGCGATAAAAGCTTGTGCCAAAAATGATTTTTTTGCAAAAAACTTATTTTTGTTCTATCACTACCTGTGAGTTCCTGTAATTGGCTCTTTGTTTTTTATGTTTGTTGTATTATCTGTGTAAATAGCTGTTGGTACTCCTTAAATAAATAAATAAAAAAACCGGTGCTTAGTCGGGTGACTCGCCAATATTACTGCGGGATGAGTCATAGTTTATTTTAATTATTTAAGTGTAGTCACTATCAGATACATCGGAGCGACCAAAGAGCTCACACATACTCGTATCTGAAGTATCTGAACATGCCTCTATTTTCACAGCTGATTTAGAGTGTACATGTGCAGATATATGTTTAAGCACCGAAAAGTTAGGGATAAAATAAAACATGTCAGTTGTCATCTATTGGACTAAAGACGTCATTGTTTACAGCTGCTATATCAAATCCACAGCCAGATAGATCAAATTGAAAATCGGTCACCTGTTATTTGCGAATATAAGTTTTAACATGCAACATGGCGACAATATGAATTAGAATTAGAATTAGAATTATTTATTGCATATCACATTACAGGCATTGGGTGGAGTGGAACATATAGGTATACATGTGACACCCTGTAAGGGCACAGCAATATAGAGGGCTACAAGTAGGTAATTACTTAGATTAAAATATGATTATATACATTATTTTACACATTTCGTTACATTAACATACATTCAATAATTATCATTTGGTCTTACTATTACATTATTTCCTTACAAAAAATAAAGCACTATTGTATTTTCACTTACTGACTAAAATATTCGTTCATATTATAGAAACACTCGTTAACTAAAAACTGTTTCAGATGTTTTTTAAATTGATTAATGTTTTGCAGTTCTTTAATAGAGTTCGGGAGGTGATTGTAGATTTTTATAGTCATAAGATGTGGGCTACTTGTGACAAGTTTTAGTTTAGAAAAAGGCAATTTTAGTTGGTTAACATTACGGTTATTTCTTTTAATTTGGGTTGTATCTTGGTATGAGTACAAATCTAGGTGTTTCCTAACGAATTTACATGATTCGAATATATACATACACGCAACGGTCAATATTTCAAGTTTAATAAAATAAGGTTTACATGATTCCATCTGATCTATGTTTACTAGAGTTCTGATGCATTTTTTTTGCAGAATGAATACTTTTTCAATATCGCAGCTATTTCCCCAAAGAACCAGGCCATACGATATACGTGAATATGCATATGCGTAATATGCTGCAAGGGATGTCTGTAGATCCGAGACTCGCTTTAGATGCTGAAGAGCGAATATAAAGGATGATAATTTTTTTGACAATTTTATAATATGTTCTTTCCAGCTCATATTAGAGTCTAATTCTATTCCTAATAGGGTGGCAGAGCTCACTGTATCTAATTTAGAATTTTTATATTGAAAGTCTATTGCCAGTGATGATTTTTGATGAGGTTTAAATTCGATGATTTTTGTTTTATTTATATTGAGCTCTAGGTTATGGGAATGTAGCCAATTTGTAATTTTATCTAAGGTTGACTGTAATTTATTCTCAACTTCTATAGTAGTAGCACATGAGAACATTATAGACATATCATCTGCGAAAAGCGTGCTATGTTGGTCCAGTATCTTAGGAAGATCATTTATGTAGATGATAAATAGAATACAGCCTAAGACGCTGCCTTGAGGGATAGACCCTCTAACGGGGACTTTATCAGATCTGATGTGTTGTATTGTTGCTCTATCGAAGTCCCTATACTCTATTTCTACATACTGGGAACGATTACTCAAATAAGATTTAAACCAGTCCAGCGCAATACCTCTAACACCTATGTTATATAATTTATCTAAAAGGATTTCATAACGGACTCTATCGTAAGCCTTACTCATGTCGAGTAAGAGACCCACAGCGTATTGTTTATCATTTATAATATTAAATATCTCTAAGGCATATTTATAGATTTATGAATATAAACGATACCCTAAACTTGTACAAACTTTTAAGAATTTGGTACTAATAATAACACAACTAATTTTATCATTTTGTGCTCAGGGTACGTAGCAGAAAATGGCACAAACGCTCACGAAACGCTCACGAAACGAAAGGCTCGTAGACATCTATCTCTATCGCTCCTGCATATTGACGCGAAAGAGCCATACTACCTTTCGCGGCGTTTCGTTTTCGTTTCGCGTCGCAGAAATGCCATACGGCTACGGCACCAGGGGTCACGATATAAGTGAGAGTCTCGAAGTAGCAACTTGCTCGCGGCGCCGGATAGGAATGGCAACTTTCTGATACACTCCGTTCCGAGCTACGTCAGATGTTCGGATATTGTATTGTGAACGAAGACAGAAGGGGGCTTCCTTTTACTAGAGTACTACCATTAAACAAACGACTTAATATAAAGGTACATATATATATGTCTAGGTACCAGTGGCGGAGCGTCGATACAACTCGATTCCCAACGGGTTCCCTAAAATTCTCTAGTATCTGTATAAGTCCATTCAAAACAGATGCCAAAACCCCTCCGGCTTTACCAACGAAAATTTTCACGCCCCGCCACTGCTAGGTATATATATAGACGATGCGATGTAGATACTACACACAACCTACATAAATAGACAATATTATGTAAACCCAATAAGACAAGTATCACAACTCACAAGGGTAAAAATGACATAGATTTTTAGTAGGTATTCTTATTTGAACAAATTGGGCCTACTAACTACATTTTCAAGCAATCAATGACTAAAAACAAATTAAACATAAAAACAAAAGTATCTGAGTAAAAATACTTTGCTTCTTTCGTTGTATATTTCTTATTAAGGCACTAAGCCAAAATTAAATTTAGGAGGATAAAAAAACTCAGCTTTAATGAAAAATTTCTCCATTCCAGTGGAAATTGTCGCAGCCATTAATCAGAGTAAATTTCGTTCAAAGAAAACCATAATAAATATATCCAAGGAGTAACAACGTAACTTTGTTAGAGCGAAAAGAAATATTGACATTACCGCACCGCTTTCAACGCCTGAATCAACAGAGCAAGATAAAGCCATCGGTGCCGATGCGATTTGAATGTAACGTCCTATGTAGACGCTTCTTTTAAGACAATTGTGACGTTGTTCGTTTGAAGCCTTCTCGATTGCAATTAGCACTTGCCCTTATGGCAATCACGTACATTTATCTCGGAAACTATTGAGAAGTTGGCTGAAATTGAGCGGGGCGCTTTGCCTAAGAAACGCTGACCTTGTGGATGACTATTTCCAAATGAAAATGAAAGTAATTCTGAACTTATTATGGACATTACAAGTTTCATAGGCTATTAAAAAAATGCTACTTGATGTTATTTGGAACCTACCCAATTTATTTCATAAAAAATATGTAGATACATCGAACTTAAAATGCACAATATACTATAATTATATCATCTATCTCCCTAGTCCTGTACAATAATGGCACAAACATGAGATGTTATTTCTTGCATATAGCAATAGTTATAATAGCACTGAATAAACTTTTTAATTACTAGGTATTACATTAATGTACACGTACACCGTACAGTGACATTTTAAATCCGCTTGTTTCAAAATTAAAATTTTAATTAGGTAAAATTCCGACAAATGAATTTAAAGCCACACTTTAAGTGGCAAAAAAACAGACGGCCTTACCGAAATGTCAGGCTAACGGCCCGGCCACGACATTGGTCTAAGCGCGACAGCGGTGAGCGGCAGCCATACGAGCGAATGAAAAGTCCCATCGCTGTGTCTCGCTCCAATGTATGGCCGCCGCTCACCGCTGTCGCGCTTAGAGCGATGTCGTGGTTGAGCCGTAAACGCCGATCAACAATTCAAAACGCAGTCTGGCTTCGTCGTGATAACGAGATTATCGTAAGCATTCGTGCATTTGACTACGTACCCAGTAGGCCTAGAACATGATGGCCGCGGGAGTATGTCGCCGCGAGATAGATGACACGTCTTTGTCTAACTGTATTAATGACATAAGGACAGGTGGTCTATCTCGCGGCGACATACTCCCGCGGCCAACATGTGCTAGGCCTGCAGGTAGTGGAAAGTTGCCGCAACCGCGAACAGTTGGGATTCATTTCGTTCAAATTATACAATGGTTAGGCCAGGAATTAACACAAAGTTTGCGGTCCGGTTTTACCATACTGATTGTCGATTCGGATAGGTAAATTGTGAATTTTGTTTGGGTTTATATCTACCTAATGTTTAAAACTCGTGACATTACCTAACTAATATATTGAATTATCATTTTGACAACATGATTACACCTGGATTGAAATTCGGTTAACCTACCTAAAAACTCGAGCCGAGATACGTGAAAAATAAATGTCACAAGACTTATTGGAAAAAACTTACAATTACGTGTATTAGGTAATAACTTAGGGTCTCCCCAAACCTACTTACGCGTCGGAAAGCCGAACGCATGTTCATACTAACAAGCGATTTTTAATAGATGAAAGCCGATTCCGCGTCGATAGATTTGGGAAGACCCTTAAGTGACATTTACACGTGTAACTAGCCTAACCCGATGGCTCCACACGCAACATAATTCCGTCCAGTAAATCCGATGCCATAAGCTTTATTTCTAACCTAACCACAAAATTAAAATTTTGAAAAAAACCCCGTCCGCGACATAGTAGACCGATTTTCATGAAACGTGGCTCAGAACACTCCCGACTAACTCAGCTCTCAGACAAAAAAAAACTAAATCTAAATCGGTTCACCCGTTCGGGAGCTACGACGCACACAGACAGACAGACAGACAGACAGACACGTCTAATTTATAACACCCCATCGTTTTTGCGTCGGGGGTTAAAAATTACCCAACAGCATAGTGGAAGTAATTAATTGTCAATCAAATAAAACTCTATATCCTCTTGTAATATCACGAAAAATAAAATTCATTAATAAAATAAACAGCTACGTATAAAAAAGTGTCTAATATTCAAATTTTCTAAAAAATACACAAAACACTTTAACAAAGCGATGCTTCAGCTAACCCGCGGAAGCCCGCAACAGTCACTGACCCAGTTTACACAGATGGCGAAACAAGCCGCTTTATTTCGTATATCAACAGCTACACCGGCGACGAAGTTGTGGACTTCGTTCTGAAACCCGGTGTTTAAAATGTGTAGGAAATTGGGAAGCATAAATTAGAATGTGCGTTCCCATTGAGGGTCCACGTTAGAATTTCGAGCTTTTTAATGTGTAAATTCAACCAATAATTTGTAAAAGTAGGCACTCAAAAGTTATATTCGGTTAAAGGTGGACCCTCAGTCGTGCATGTCAGGTATCCATATTTCATAATCCACTTCAAATTTACAACTTTTGTAAATGAGTACTCTTAGTAAAAGATTTGTAAAACGAATTTCATTGAATTGTGACTCCTTTCTGCTAACTCAATACGAAAAAATGTCATGTAGAATGTGGTCCCTCAATCGATCGCGATAAGTTCGCATTAAGAGAGAACAATAGTATTATTTAAAATATAGGTGTGACTGAGAGTTAGTAAAAGTACTCGAATCATTGTAAATTCAAGCTTTAGTTTGTAAAAGATGCCATTCAAAAGTTTCGATTGATTAAAGGTGGTCCCTCAATTGAAACGTTTGTCATAAAAATAAATCAATTTACGTGACAATTGGTTGTTAAATCCCTCAATGGGAACGCACATTAAATTAGAGCATATAAATATTTAGAGATTGCTCAATATTTAACACTGACAGGGACTTATACGCTGGTAGCCTAGCGGTAAATACGTGCGACTTTCGTTCCGGAGGAACCCGAACTTCAAACCCCGGCTCGCACCAATGAGTTTTTCGGAATTTATGTGCTTTTCGGTGATGGAAAACATCGTGAGGAAACCGGGCTAATTCCAATAAGGTCTAGTTTACCCTTCGGGTTGGAAGGTCAGATGGCAGTCGCTTTCGTAAAAACTAGTACCTACGCCAAATCTTGGGATTAGTTGTCAAAAGCGGACCCAAGGTTCCCATGAGCCGTGGCAAATGCCGGGATAACGCAAGGATGATGAGGGACTTATATAATCAGGGGATTTAAACTCTCTCGCGCATCAAACCCGACGCTGACCGAAAACTGTCCCAACATGCCCTTTATCTGTATATCTTACATCTTTCCAAAATATGTTATTAATATGAGAAATATCTATTATATTTTTATTCTGTGTGGCCAATTCCACTGAACCCCTTCCTTGGACTTTCCCTATCGACGTGCTTGAATATGACATATATTAGAGGAAACGCGAATTATTCAAAATATTTAATGACATATTAAAAACCGGCCAAGTGCGAGTCGGGCTCGCGCACAAAGGGTTCCGTAGCAGCAAATATAATAAACTTATTATGTCAATTTATACACCTGGTGAATGGAGCCTAAACTCTCCCGATATTTTGCCTTGTACTTTTATGTATGAATATTAATTTTATATATGTATTTATAAATATTCCGTGCTATAGGCGTGCCCAAATCGGCTTGTGATAACTGAATAAAGAAGTATATACACCAGCTTCACAATTAAAATTACCAAATATATTATCCAGGTGAGTTTCACCTCTAGTGGTTATACAATTTTGGAGAAGAGGTGTATATCCCGCATTCTGCATAAATTTATGTATGTAGTTTTGTTTAAGGAAATCTTCGTTAAAATCTCCAAAAATTAGTGTAGGCATAGAATGTTCATTAAATATATATTTGTTCATAAATTCTTTTAAGGTATTATTGGAGCACCTAGGTGATCTGTATATTGCAAATAATCTCTTATTATCATACTCCAATGAGACTCCTTCAATGTGTCCAGAAACACTACTTGATTGCTCTAAGTAGCTTTTAGGAGATGTAATCGGCAAATTCGGTTTAATAAATGCTAGAACCCCAAACCCAGGATTTGATGATGTTTGTTCCGGCCCATTTGTTCTAATTAATTCTATGAAACCGGGTAAAGAGAAGTTATCGTTTAAGCAACTCCAAGTTTCTGATGCAAAATAAATGTCACATGATAATATTTGTGGATCACTGGCTATGTCCGGTAAATGTTTATTTAAAGATTGTACATTATGATACACAATTTGAGAGCAGTTACGAGGTTCCCTCAAAAATCGGAAAACGGGAACTAATAGTTTCTGTCGCAATCTAGCCATTTCTTTTACTATAGAATCTTGAGAACTAGGGGGGCGTGGCGGTTTGAAAGAATCAGTTACTATAAATAAACCTTGTGCAGTAGTTGCACGAGAACACGCTACGTACATCATTGATCTTTGAATTGTAGGTTTTAAATGTATCACCACTCGCTCTAAGGTTGTACCTTGACTTTTGTGTATAGTGATGGCTTCCGCTGGCACAACAGGAAACTGACTCCTCCGAACCTGTAAATTTGATGATTTATACCGCTTTACTGTATACGTAACCGGTTCTAATGGTGTCCAGCCCTGGTCCAGTCTATTTTTATAACGGTGCAGCGAAGAGATTGCATTGCATCGTTTGTGTTGGCCAATGACATTATCATCGAAGGATAACCACATACGCAACGGCCGTCTTTCACCAGTTGCCCTGTTGATGGCAAAATCAATAGCTGATAGTTTACCAGTAGATCCGTTAGTAAGGCCATCTGCAGTATCTATATTAACAGTCAACATGTATTTAGCACCGATCTTTAAAACTAAAGTCGAAGGAAGACCGTATGTTTGCTGAGTCGTTAATTTGGAAACTGTCTCTAAAGCTTTTTGCTTCATTGTGGAATTTAATTCACCGCAAACAGTATCTATTGCTTTCGATATAGCTCCATCGGTAGTCATACTTGATAAGACTGCGTTATTGTGATTGTCTACCTCTCGATTGCTGGCATATAGATGAATGGCTCCTCGGGATTCCTCTGGCAACGTATTGTTATTAAAACAACGACTTTTAAATAGTGTTATATCTTCATCGGTCATTGTCCCACTTGCCATATTATTTAAAGCTGTAGCAAAGGCAACATCATCTCTTTGTCGCATTATTTGATGCAATTCCGTTAAGCTAAAGAGATCCCAAATTGGTGTTCCACATAATTCAGCAAGAGGATTTCGTGAGCTAGGCTGAAACACCCAATTGTCACCGACAGGTGGTAGTTGCCTGAAATCACCGACAACAATTACAGATATGCCAGCAAATAAAACAGATGAATGAAATACTTGTTGTAGTCGGCGATTGATTTGATGAAAAGTTCTTGAACCCAACATGGAAATTTCATCAATAATAATAAGGCGCATTTTTGACAATTTTGTGGCTAATGTGTTGGCGACACTGGGTGAAAGTTCCGGTAAAATACTTCCTGCTTGCGAAACTGGAAGGCCCAGGGCGCTGTGTACGGTTTGTCCGCCTATACCAAATGCGGCTTTTCCAGTAAACGCTGTGAGGAGAATTTTTAAATCATCAGGGTTCGTGCCAGGTTCCCTATTAAACTGAAGTGTCAAGGACTGGAACAAAGCTCTTATTAAGACACTTTTGCCAACTCCAGCTCCCCCACTTATAAATAAATAAATAGGAGAAGATGCCTTACGCATGTTTTCAAGGACGTGTAGTAATATGTCTCGTTGGTCAAAATTTAACTTTCTACATAAATCAAGCACATCACCTTCACAAAGTTGCGGAGGTTTAGCGATAAAAGTTAAAGGATCGCCACATATTTGTGGTCCACCATGACCGCCAGGAATAATGTCCTCAGCAACATCTCCGATTTGAGTTTCAAATTCGTAGTCTCCGAAAGGCTCTACCCCATTTACCCCTCTCTCATTAATTTCCTCATTTTCCTCATTTGAATCAGCATCTCTTATAGCTAACAATAAAGATTCGAACTGGTCTGGCCCTCCAAGCTTGTTAAACTGATCACTTTCATTTTGTATTAAATCTTTATGTTGCAAAAAAATATTTTTTAAATCTAAATCAGGATTAATTAATTCCTCTTCCTCGTTACGCCAAGGTATATAGAGCATTATTTGCTCTCGGTAAAAGTTATCTGGGTCTTCATGATAACTGTAACGGCGAAAACGGATTATTCTGGGTTTTATTTTTTGCCTTATAAATCCCAAATTGTCTTGTAGGGGAAGCCAACTGCCGTTGTTTTCGTCCATTTCTTGACTATGGTCATTGTCGTCACTAGAATCTAGATAGGTAGCACTAGCGACCGGCCGGCGTTTCGAGTAATAATAATAGGCTGCAAAATAGGCTAAACTGACATTTTCTAATGCAATTGGTCGTTTAGTATAATAATCAATGAAGCTTTTTTGAAATATATCATCCGAATTAGGATCTAAATTTTGAATTTCACGCGTACTTTTTAAAATATGTACTCTTTCCTGTGGCAGACTAGTGTTAACATATATTTCTCCTTCACTAGCTCTCGATAGTGGAAAACTTGCTAGACAGTACACGGCCTCTTGAGCAGAAATTTCACTAGCGTTCAAAAAAACATTTGAAACGCTACGCAAGGACTCCTTTATACTGCTATTGCCATTTTTAGCTTCTTCTATGGCGGAACGTAAAAGACGTGACATACCTTTGTCTGCCTTATTTATGTAATCCACAATATAAACTGCACAAGCAAATGGATCTACTATATACTGGATATCCATATTTGCTTTATGCAACTCTATGATTTTTTTAGAAAATGCATTGATATACGTGTCTTTTGGAGACCGCTTTAGAAATACTTTGGGCCTCTTTAAAGTGCTTCTTATAGCTAAAATATAATTTTCATATGTAACACCTACGAATTCCAAAAAATCTGTAAATGTTTCTATTTCAGGTGGAATATCTTGCATTTTAATTTGGATACTTCTTGCAATATCTTTGACCCTTTTATAAGAAGCATTATCCTTTGGAAGTTCGACTAGTATTTGAGTGGAATCTAAAGGGAAAAACGGTATATCAAAACGGCAAAGTTTGTCCGGCTTGGGCCTACACGTGTGCGTATGTTTATGTTTTTGAACATGAAGAATATCCTCTGTTAGTTCATTGCTATCACAAGTTAAAATGTTATCCACAAACTGGACGACTCTTTCAGCTGATTCAACATCACCGGGTACAAAAATAGGTGCCTCCTCAAGCCAAAGCATCATATGTGCATGTGGCGAGCCCCTATGCTGGAATTCAATCCTATGGTAAAAATGACTAATAACATACTTTCCAAAAGGACCGGAAGAACAAGACCACGTTTTACGAATTTCCCTTAGCTTTGTTTCAAAGTAAGAGGCACATATAAACGGGTCGGATTGAATGAGCCGCGCTTTCGTTTCGTAACTTAGATTTTCGACTTCATACAAAGAAACAGTTTCACCGTCAACAACTTCCTTTAGCATTACCAGAAGTTCTAGCCACTGTACTTCGGCAGCCGACAGCGTCAAAAAGAAAGATGGTACTCCAAACTGTCTTATCATGGCTAATACCTTCTTCTTTTCTCCCTCCCAGTGTGAAGGAGAATTTCTAATGCCACTAAGTACGCGATACCCGTCGTCGTGCTGAACTAAATTATCTATATAGTTCATATCTAGAACATTACTGGCTAAAACTGGTGTTCCTTTAACAGTTTTTTTTCGAAGACATGTTGTTATACTATTTTTTACAATTGTCATTTGCTGTTTTTTTAGAGCAGTAAAAAGATAATCCGGTCGAACAGCTCGTCGGTCTTGTCTTGATATTTCCGATTTAATTATTTCAGAATGTCTCAAATTAATCTTAAAATCTCGTTTGACGCCGCAATGAACTTTTATAAATGCCAACTCCTCTAAATGCTCATCAAATAATAAAGAGATAGGGCGCTGTCCTTCACCGGGAGCCAGTACTATAACATCCTGATTGTCATCCAAAAGTGTTTCTGTACCTCCTGGGTTAAGTTCAACACCTTCCGTAGGATCTACAGTCTCTTCGTCGATAGCATCGGCATCGCATGTACATCTAGTTTCATTTTCAGGATCATTACCTGCCCAAGATACATTTAGTGCGACACCGTTTTCCTGAAATAACTCGCACTGTACTAAATATTGCGCGGCCCTACGCACGAATTCAGGCCGTACTTGTTCTTTGCGGCCGTGCCTATAACAAAACCTTCGTTTCAGTTCAACTGTAATTACGTTGTCGTCATTTACGGACCGAGGTAAAGCACTGACCATGTTGTTAACTAGCACTGGAACATTAACAACGTTACCTTGAAGGCCATGTTGGAATCCTAAACCCTGACCCCTGCGAACAATTTTCAAAAAGACATGGCGTGGGCTTACCAAACGCTCTTCCAGAGGAGTCAAGTCTTTTAATACTTCTGGAATACAGGGAAAAATTAAACCATTCGCCCTCGCAAGCCTAGGTATAGTACCTTTGTTAATATATCTTGCACATGTGGAACAAAATTCTCCGTAATTTTGAGTTGGATTTAAATGGAAAACATTATCCACAAATAGTTGTCCATATTTGTTTAAAGCAATATCCTTAGATATTTTTTTTATAGAATTAATGTGCCACAATCTACCGCAGCAGTGGCAAGGATGCGTGTTTCCTTCCTTAATATTTTTTAAATAATTTTGTACAGTTAAGTCCCATGAATCTTTTTGCTTCGATCGTAATTCTTGTCTAGCAGCACTGTTTCGCATCTGTTCATTTCGTCTATATTCCTCGTTTTCTCGAGTAACACGACGAGCGTGTGTGTCGCGCTCTTGCTCAGCTTCTCTAAATTCGACATCCATTCGAGCTACTCGATGCGCTTGAGTGTTACGCTGTTGCTCATCTCGTCTGTACTCGTCATCTTGACGAGCAGCTCGATGAGCTTCAGTGTCGCGCTCTTGCTCAGCTTGTCGATATCGGACATCCGTTCGAGCTACCCGATGAGCTTGAGTATTACGCTGTTGCTCATCTCGTCTGTACTCGTCATCTTGACGGGCAGCTCGATGAGCTTCAGTGTCGCGCTCTTGCTCAGCTTGTCGATATCGGACATCCGTTCGAGCTACCCGATGAGCTTGAGTATTACGCTGTTGCTCATCTCGTCTGTACTCGTCATCTTGACGGGCAGCTCGATGAGCTTCAGTGTCGCGTTCTTGCTCAACTTGCCTTATTTCTAGATTTAAACGTTTGCTTCGGCGAAGAGAACTATTCACTACCTGTTCATGACACTTTTTTCGTTTGTTGGACCTAAGAACCTCTTTAGCGACTTGGTTCCTCTCTTTTTCTCTAATTGAAACATCTTTATTAGATCTGGACAGCCTCTTTCTATCTCTATTGTTTTGTTTTATACGTTCCGCGTCCATAGTAGTACAGTTATTCGCTATGCTCTGTGTTTCCTCCATAACATACTCGTAATTCTGATTAAAATTTAAGTTATCGTTCTGACTGTGGGATGTTATTGAATTTTGTGAACGGTGTTTCTGTTTCTTTTCAGTCTGTTTCTGTTTATTTGTCTCCAGTTTAAGGGCTATATTATTGAAAAGATTAGAAGGGGCACGTCCTGGTGAACGCCTGCTCGTAGCGGGAAAAGCCAAAAGCCCATCGGTTAAAAGCATTTCAAGCAAATGGGGTCTCATCATTTCTGGCACGTAATTAAATTGAGAAGGGTTCGTTTTTAAAGCTAAAGAGGTGGCAAAAGCAATGGCAAACAAACCACAATCAATAGTATTCGGTTGTCGCTGAACACTTGGAAACTGAATACATGACTCCGATAGATACGGAAACAAGGCTTTTACATATATTTTTTGCGATTTTCCTAGAACACCAACAAGACTATCGTACACACGCAGTATTCCATTAATGTAATAAATACAACTCCAGTGCCCCACTAATCCCACGTCACCGTCATAAATTACTTGAAGGTGCGTCTCATTTTTAGGTACAGGTTCAATCAGTTCAGGGTGTTGAAATAATTCTAGCTCACGCGGTCTAAATGATGTGCACCGAAGTAACTTTTCATGAAATGCGCGAACCACATCATCTTCGATATAGTTATTATAATTCAGAATGTAGGAAAACGTATTATCTAAAGTATCCATTGTTAGATGATATACAATAAGCTTTAGAAATTTTAAAAACCTGCTACGAAACACTAAAATTTGCACCAAAAACAAATGAATTTATATTATTGGGGGATTTATTAGTACGTGACCGGTTTAATAGCACCTATTAAACCAGTATACCTACTTACTTATTTTTTATAATAGGTACAATTCAATATTAAAAAGTCTCAACGCCAAATTCGACTTGCGAAAGAAGTAAATGGGAACGATGAAATTCTCTTAGCGCGCACAAGTGACAACGACGTCTGCCCTCACGTGTCTGCCCGTTCGGGTCGACGCGGTTAGCTATCTTATCCCCGCCCCCGCGCGAGACCACGCCCCGCAACTCACGCGCTGCAGCGCAGCGAGCGACCGATCTTCTTGAATCGATGTAATAATAATCTATAGGATTAACGCGTTTTAAAAATATTGGTTCGATGGATATGTTTAACCTATTATTACTCAACAATCACATTTGTAATATTAAACTTTATCAAATGCACAATGTATTTAAGGTACATTACTGGATAAGGATTAATGGCGTATTGCTTGAATAAGCTAATATTTCTCGTAAAAAGTACCTACATTATAAAGATTTTATATCATCGCGGATTTTTAAAGGTGTACAATACTGTAGTATATTTTTTGATCTATCTTATAAGGTTCAGCCATCGTTTTCAGTGTAAGCACAATAACTTAACCAAAATTACAGTTAAATCAACCTATCTCAAAAACTATAAGAGATACTTTGATCAAACCAAAAATCGTTGAAAGAGTTAATTAGCATGCATCACCTCTATTTTTTTTAGAATTTTATACCCCGTAGTTATAAAAATAGAGGGGGGGGGACATACTTTTTACGACTTTGAGAGCTGATATCTCAAAAACCGTTCACTTTAAGAAAAATGTTTTTTAGAAAACTTTATATCAATTTTAACTATAAAACTCCCGTGAGACTCATACATATTTAAAAATATTTTAAGCGGGTTACTCACGTATTAAGTCGATATAGCGTTCGACATGTTTCGGCTCAATTTCGAGAGCCTTTCTCAAGAGTAGCGACACCCCGCCTTTACATGTCGAGAGCGCGACGCATACTGCGGGCGCTTGCTCGGTGCCTGCCTGCCTCAGCAGCCGCGCGCACCGAGCAAGCGCCCGCAGTATGCGTCGCGCTCTCGACATGTAAAGGCGGGGTGTCGCTACTCTTGAGAAAGGACACGGGTATGTACATCGAAAAAAAAATTTTCATCCCTCAGTTACATGTATGGGGGCCCCACCCCCAATTCTTTTTTTACTATTTAGTGTCATAATTTTGTAGCGGTTCATACAACACATATTCCCATCAAATTTCATCACTGTAGTACTTATAGTTTCCGAGTAAATCGGCTGTGACAGACGGACAGACGGACAGACGGACAGACGGACAGACGGACATGACGAAACTATAAGGGTTCCGTTTTTGCCATTTTGGCTACGGAACCCTAAAAATCGACCAATCGACCAATCCAGACCGTTCTACCTAAGCATCTATGGATTGTTTTGAATTTATTACGCAGGAAACGCGCGGTCTGACGGTTCTGACAAAATATCATTTTTTTTTTTTTTTTAAATTTATTGCTAAGAAAAAAACAAAACACTTAAATCTTACAATAACTTCGCCAAACTGCGGAACAGTTTGTTGGCGAATGAAAAAACACCCGGACTTATATGTACTTACTTATTACTAGCTTATCTAACTTAATTGCTATACACAGGCACCATGATAACGGGTCACCTTGCACGAATATTCCTTACAATGTAATAATAAGTAATAACTGAAATACCTAGCACATTAGTGTACGACGCCCAAAGAAACGTTTCCATGGCAAACCGGATGACCTCCTTACCTATCTGGCCTATGACGCTACCAGTTGATTAGCTGTAGGTATGTGTCGACTTACATTCTGTTTTTAGTTCTAATAGTTATTTATCTATCTACAATATTACGGCATAATTCTTAACTAAATAAGTAGCTATGATTGTATGACCGCTGCGCTGTCTCTTTTCGCCACAAAAGAACCGTGATTGACATGTTTACTCGTTCCCCTTGTTTCGGGGAAGCCGCGATTTTCGCTAAAAGAGCAATCGATTGGGTGCCGATTGTCATTTGTCAGCTCGGACTCACCTGGCTCATTTACATTGGTTGAAACGCCACCGATTTGTTCGCCTTGTTCGGATTCATTGAGCCGAGATTAGGGTCGCCAGAAGCAAATTTCAATAGCTCACGATCTAAGGATACCTACAGCTACAGGTGCCATCAGATAAGCATACATGCAAATATCTGGAAATTGTGGCGTTCGAGTGTGTGGTTTGGATACTTTGGAGTACCTCAGCTGCTCTAATGTATTTTATCGGGACTGTACAATTTCAAAGAAATGTATATTGTAGCATTTGTAACGAAGAGTGCAAGAGTTCAAGTAAATTAGTTAAAAAATGAATTTGGTTCTCATGCTTCCGTACCTACTTATCCACTAAATTCAATTGTGAATGATAGATTATAAAATAACATTTTCACATGCCATGCCATCGACTTCTTTAACAACTTCCATTTCAAATCCCAAACTCCTCTATTGTATTCCTACCAAATCCCTAAAACTTCTGACATGTCACTACATGTCCTGACGCGTGGCAGCCCTAGCAGGGATAAAATCTGCCCGCGGTGGCTAACCGTTTGGGGATTTGCGGATTTCTATGTATACTCGGAATCGTGTAACGATCGCTGGCGGTCGGCAGTTGTTTTGAATGGAAAGTATTTTCAGCGGTGGGATAGAAATTTCTCGATACAACTTAGATGGCCTCACGGCTTTGCGGACGATGTCCGCGTTTGAAAATCCTTCTATTATGTAGCTGTGTAAGTTATTGTGTTCGTAACACAGTGAGAAATTTAAAATAAATATTATAGGACATTCTTACACAGATTGACTGAATCCCACAGTAAGCTGAAGAAAGCTTATTGTAGGTATTCAGACAACGATATACATAAAATATGTATACAAATACTTATATACCTACATACATGAAAAACATCCATGACTCAGGAACCAATATCTGCCCCTCGAGCACAACTTGCCTTGTCGCGCGCGAGTCCATACTTGAAGTCGCGCTTGATGTATGGAATCGTGGAATTTTTAAGATGATTCAATAGGTCTACTACTATAAGACGATACGGTAGGGGTCAATTCTCCATACAAACGCTCTCGACTATTTCCTCCCTGGTTTTTGAAGATAGGGCAATGATTTTTTCAACACAGGTTGTTATTATTTTTATCTGTGTCGGACCGTTTTGATTTTTTTGATATTCTGCTTTTTAAAGACTCTAGAGCCAATCAAAAAATTCCAAAAACTTCCTTTTTCATTGTGGCGCAAAAAAAGGTATGATACTCAAGATTGGTAACAATTAAATAAAAAAGCTAAACGGTCCGACATAGATTATTTTACTGTTATTCAGATTCTCAAATTTCGTTCCGATTGATTAAGTTTTGAAGGAGGAAAGAGTCGAGAGCGGAACCTCGATTTTAAAGATTTTTTTTAAATATCTTTTGACTGAGTTGTTCTTAATGGACAATTTTTTCATAATCCTTGTAAATGAATATCATTGTATTTACTCTGGGCCGAAGCTTTTGGCACTTACGTAGGTAGTTTAAGAAGCACTTAAGATCTAAAACATAATGTTTATACCTAGATATTTTTCTGGCAGGAACGAAGTGACACTAGTGACTTCCTTCCGATATTTACATACATACATACAATCACGCCTGTTTCCCAGAGGGGTCCGATATTTAGTTCATCGATAACTTACATTATAAATCTCATTCATTATTATAATTATGTCATTAATTATTTCCGTGGCAATGAATCTTGAGTAGTTTCATGTGCTCTGCCTACCCCGTTTAGGAAATATAGGCTTGAATTTATGTGCATATAACATTACTGTTTTATACAAATGTCACATGTTTGAAAATAAATGGACAATAATCATAAAACGAACCATATTTTAATAGTTTACATAATTTCTTACATGATTATTCAAGATTTTTGAGATTATTATTAGTGGTAATTAATAACTTTAAGTAAGGCAATTTATCGATAAAAGGATTGTCGTTGTTTTTATTTTGACAAGCACTAACAACTTGACATTCGTGCCAGAAAAATATCTAGGTATAATAATGTTACTTAAATTCATACATCGAAAATTATATCTTGAGTATACACGTGTATGAAATTGGGAGCCTACAACACCGTTGGCAACAAAGCCTCCCGACCTGTCAACGCGAATACTCGCTATACACTCAAAGGTCAATTTATGACTGACAAGAGTTCAAAGCGAACGTGATCAGTTTAAGTGTAAGCCTTTGACTGATTAAATAATAGTGGTTAAAGCATCGCAGGCAAATTGTTACTAGTCAAGATAGTTGTGTTAATGCTTGACTTCAGCTATGACGTTAGTTCCCCGCACACATTTACACGTGCGAGCGTAGATTGATAATATTGAATGGCACCGATTGGAAAGGAGATTCTCCTCGTGTAAATGTGTCGCTTAACTTCAAACTTGGGTAAATCCATTCTGCTTTAAGGTTGGTTATATAAAAAAGTATAATATGATTTGAAAGAAAAATGTGGGAAATAATAAATAGATTAAGTGGTAGAATTGTTAAAGCTGTCGATGATGTAATCCTTAAGTCCTTTAAATTAAGAGCGAAACAATTATGTGATAAGTTTGCTATTGATTTCGATAAAAATGTCAACAACATAAAAATAAACTGTAATACGCCGTTGCTTGATGAGAAAAAGTACATAAATACGCCACACTTATCAATGAGATTAAAAAAAATTAACGAAAAAACTTTACACAAAATAATATTACAAATAGATAACAAAAAAAGCCCAGGATATGATAAGATAAGAGCTAAAGACGTAAAGTACATATCCGAACAAATTAGTCCCGTATTAACTCATTTAGCGAATTTGTGTATATCTAAAGGTACATATCCAGACAAATTGAAAATAGGAGTTGTAAGGCCCATACATAAAAAAGGTAGCTACCAAGACACCAATAACTATTCTATCCGTCATAGATAAAATTATAGAAAAATATATAGGAAATACAATAAGTACATTCCTATCAAGCAACGGCATCATACACAATAAGCAATTTGGTTTCCAGCGAAATAAAAGCACCTCGCAACTTTTATCCTTGTTTACCGATGAAATCAATTACCACCTAGATAAAAAACACCATGTACATACAATAATGATTGACTTTTCTAAAGCATTCGATACTTTACGGCACAATACACTTTATGAGAAGTTACAACAAAATGGTATACAGGGACCCGTGCTGGACCTCATAAAGAATTATCACAATAACAGACACAACGCGGTTAGCATCGCAGGTGAACAAAGCGACCTAATTCCAACCTTATGTGGCTCGGCACAAGGCTCGATTTTGGCTCCGACTGAATACCTATTGTACGTCAATGACATGCATAAAATTTTCCAGCATGGATCCGTATATCAATTTGCAGACGATACTTGTATAATTGTAGCAAACGAGGACTTGCAGACTGCGCGGGATATGATGCAACAAGACTTTGACACACTGTGCAAATGGGCTCATGACCTAGGTTTGTCTATAAATTTCTCTAAAACAAAACTTATGTATATACATTCACCTTATAAAAAAGTAAACTTCACACCACAAATCGTGGCCCACGACCACAAATGTATACACATGACCCACGCAGCCTGTAATTGTGCGCAGCTAGAAATTGTTAACGAGCACACTTACCTTGGATTAAAAATAGACCATAAGTTCAACTGGAATCCACATATAAACAATGTTTGTAACAAACTAAGATCTATACTGTCAAAACTATCCATACTAAAAAACAAATTGCCCTACAATACTTTAAGGCTCCTGTACATGGCACTGGCCAACTCTGTTATAAGCTATGGCTTAGAAAGCTACGGCAGAACATATAAAACATAATATATCTAAACGACATATTTAACCTACAACTACGTATACTCAAGACAATTGTACCTACTAAAATTAAATATAAATACAAAGATAACTATGAAAATCTATTCAAATACTGCAAAGTATTAACTGTATTTGAAAAAATTGATCTAGCAATAATAACTCAATACTATCACAATATAATAGATTTAAAGAAAAAAACACGACCCGCGCGATTACGTAACCTAGCCAACCTTCCAACATTTGAAGTAACAAAAAGTAACAATGTGTACGGGCAAAGGTTAGGGAAGTGTTTGCTACCGCATATTTTGAATAGATTTTCAAACGAACTAATTAATTCGTTGGAGGGACGAACGAATAAGCAGGTAAGAAATATTGTAAAGAAATATTTGTTTAAGATAAGGCAGTCTAACGACGCCAATTAATTGAATACTTAACCCTCAAATAAATATGTAAAAATGCATGCAATCATTAGTATAATTACTTAGCCGTAAAAGATAGGACTCCTTAACTCAAAAAATCTTTATTAGTTAAGATTAGTAGTTAAGAAAAAACATGTTATTTGTAATTATTTATAGAAATAAACAGTTTAATTTTTTTTTTAAAGATAATAAACCTTATAGCAAAATGGATTTACCTGAGTTTGAAGTTAAGCGACACAAATATCTTGTTTCATTCTCATTATTCGATTAAACCTCGGTTAACTGACATTATATCACTAAAATTAGCCGTAGCTTTGAATACTACCCAAATACTATTCATATTCACTCCTTGAGTTCCAGGCGTCCATGGGCTACGGTGACCGCTTTCCATAAGATGGACCGTATTTTGTTTGCCACCGACGTATTATAAAAAAAGACATAATTTGCTGCTAGTGAAACAATAAACAATAAAATTCTATAAGCCGAATCTCTATTTGATAATTTATTTTAATGAATTACGACGAATAAGTTACAGTTTCAGTGTGATGATTTGAGTGATTTGCTACATTGTCAACAAGGATTGCTCAATAGGCTTATTATTATCAAAGAGGATCGAGTATTATAGAGTCGAGAGAGATCGAGTAACTGTCAAAGTAAAATGTGTAATCAACACAGGCCTAAAACTTTTGAACCTCAGTTTCGACAATTTGGGCCATATTGTTAGCTTGATATATGTGAAGATGTCAAATATTAATATTAGCGCCATCTAGCCACCGTAACTTTTTCTCTATGGATTTGAGGTACGTTTTTTTCTTAGATTTTATCCGTCTATACGGAGTTACATATGTCTTTGTTATTATTTAAGTATCTCGCTGGCTTTATTCAAGTCTATTCTAATACCTTAGTGCTTTTCTGATTTATTAGTAGTTATATAAGTATAATTTCTATTTCATACATAAATAAATTCGTGATCAATCGTGTACAGCCATCAACATTATTCGCTTAACGAAGGTACGCAAAGTCGTGCAAAGTTATATTCATGGGCTAGATCAATTTTCTTTGCATTTTTCCTTCCTTTCGTTATTCCGGCATTTTGCTGCGGCTCATAAAAGCTTGAGATCCTTGGCTTGGGCTAATAATAGGGATGACGACTACATAAAAAAAAATGGCATTCTGTTTAGTCCATCAGTTAGATCGTCAAAAAATACTAAACACATATTTTTCGCTTTTTCTAATTAAAGAAAAAATACAAAAATATAGAGCATCAAACTTCCTGAGTGGGGGCTTGTGACGTCACTTTTAAGTAAAAATTGTACCTAGGCGTGACGTCACGCGAAACTTCAACGCAGTGCGTACAGTGGTACCGTCGTCATTTTTTCGTTGACGAAAAAAAAAGAAAAAATACGTGTCTAAAATTCTTTGCTAATCTAACTGACGGACTAATTAGTTTTTCCCCTCACTAGCTCGGAAACACGTGTTTTGTCGGGTAAAAACGCATTTTATCCACTAGTGGGTAAAGTAATTTGACGTTGAATAAAGTCAAAATAACTGCTTTAAAATTGATAAAAGTAGGTGAATCTAGTAATAAAGATGATTTACCACCTGTGGAACTTTTGTGTTACACTCGGGTGCAAATGTATTTTACTTCTCGTGTGTTAAAAAACTCGCAAGTTCAGGATTCTATTCTCGAACCACTCGCTTCGCTCGTGGTTCAACTATATAATCCTTTCACTTGCTCGTTTTTCAATTCCACACTCGGCGTTAAAATACAACTTTGCCCCCTTGTATAACAAATAACTATTTTTTTGTCATCTCGCGTATTATGGGATTTTTCGTAGATACTACTTTACTAAGTACTACTAAGTAGGTACTAACTGTCATATACATATTAGCTCGTCGCTTTTTTCGCGGTTGTCGTCTTGAGAGTCGCACGCTCTTACCGCTAGACCACCAGCGTTTTTTACAATATCAACATCATAACCTATTTAAAATCCGTACACCGCTTCAGTTCTGAATCCGGCAGGGTAACGCAGTAGAACAAGGCTGCGGTGTTGTAATAAATCACAGGAACCGTTGTCTAGCCGCTGAAGAATGGGTTTACACAAAAATCCCCGCTTGAGAAACGCTTCTGTCGTTTGTGTAGAAGGCCCATTTATATTTTGGGCCCTTTTAAATATATCTGAGACATTTTCAAACTCGCTGCAGTTCCAGTTTCTAAAACAACTATTAAATTTGTATTTGTATGAAAGGTCCTGCTTTGATAATATTAGAAATATGACTAGTATAAAAATACACTATGTAACATAATTGCCGAAGATAAATCCTACGGCTTATACATTACCTTCTATAGTACCTTTAATTTTCATGGTGCTTATTTAAAAAAAAGGAAGTGGTATTCGTAACCGCTATTCGATACCGGTTATGCTCTTAAATGGATCACCAGCATTAATGTTACATCCTGTATAGAAAACAGAGACTAGTAGATAAGTAAAATACCCAGTAAATAAGATAATATACTATTATTGTATAATTATAATCATTTAAACTGTAATAATAAAATATATACTTGCCTACTATATTTCTATAGATGCCTACATATTATAAAGTTGTAACTGGCGTGCATCATTAAGGGCCCTCCCAACGTATCTACCGTAGATGTCCTAAATGCCGTTAATCTGAGAAGATGGTGGGAACGACCCTTTTATCTCATTATCTGCTGTCCAGTCACAGTGGTCACGACAAATCCTTTAATACCGCCCTCGGATCGCCATTTCACGACTTTCGCAAATTACGCAAAAAGTACAAGTTTTTGCGTAATCCGTCTTGTTACTTGATTAAGGTAACAAAGTTACTTTGTATGCTTTGTTTCTACATTGTTGTAGCCTGGCAACAAGGCAAGTTCTCGTCTGGCATTACAAATAAGACGCCAATTGTAACTTACACTGCCACATCAAAATGAAGCTAATTGGACGTCATTCAGATCCACGGATCAATGAAAACAAAATGAAATCATTTAAATTGAATATTACCAAATTTACCTGACAGATATTGATGAACTAAATAGGTTTGAACATATTTACATAATTATATAAGAAAGTAAGACTAAATTTAAAAGCTAGCTAATGTCTAAAATAGGCCCTTGACCGAAAGATACTGGCGACATTTCCTCGCTGTATCGCATTACTGATACGTTGTGCGAGGAAGTCGCCAGCTCTTCGGTCACCTTACCCCAACCAGACGCTTCGCGATTTCTGTGAACAGGTTTGAACAGGTGTGTTTTGACTAAATGAAATTTTGCAGTAACCTCCGTTCCGATTTCAGATGTCTTTA
This sequence comes from Leguminivora glycinivorella, assembly GCF_023078275.1. Classification (NCBI taxonomy): domain Eukaryota; kingdom Metazoa; phylum Arthropoda; class Insecta; order Lepidoptera; family Tortricidae; genus Leguminivora; species Leguminivora glycinivorella. The sequence continues at coordinate 32,247,077 of NC_062971.1, forward strand.
GTTATATTTGAGGTTTATTTAACAGTTACAGTTCAAATACAGAGTGGGGCATGTAACAAAGGCGAAGAATTGAACTCTAGGCTATTCTCCTTATACTGATCAACATTTGTTCGGCGACTTTTAAAAATAACATGTATTTTGATTTTTATCACCCTTGAAAGTTTTTTCTAAGAGGTAATGTATTGCGAATTCTGTTAAGTCTAAAGCAATGAGACATGCGCCACAGTGACGCATGTCTCATTGCTGGCTGGCAAACCACTTGCGATGGACATAGAAGTAATTACGGCTGCGGCTATTTATTTATATACTGTTTACAAGTATTACAGGCTCAGATTGATATAAATCAATAAACTTAAAAGTTTCTTCATTGCTCCACGATACTGATATTTTGGGCGATCAAAAATTCTAGTTCTAGCAACAAAAAAGTGCACTATCCCGGTCAGGCGGTCGGTGACAAACTAAAGAATGGCCGATTGTGTGAACACCACAGGCCACGCTACGCCACGATTCCTTTGAAGTGTGCCCAAAAAACCGACAACTCCCCGATTGCGCACCACGATTGACAATTGTCCGCCATCATACACCATTACCCCCTGTACACAATGGCGATGGCCTGTAGTGAGCCAGCATGGGCCATTGTGTACTGGAGCCTACAGACAACGTCAATGACAACAATAATGGCGTACATTGAAGCTAATATTTATTTTGTATGAAAAATTAAAAATTTAAAGACTGCATAATTTTTAAAAGTCACTGAACAAATGTTGATCAGTATAAGGAGAATAGCCTACAGTTCAATTCTTCGCCTTTGTTACAGGCCCCACTCTGTATAATGTCGTAGCGACCTGCTCTTACATATATTTACTGGTGTTATATTGATTCCAAATAAAAATATTAGCCTCCGTAAGAGGTAGTAGAAAAGCTTTCCTGTCGGTGTGTATTCAAGCGTAAACTGATATCCGCTTTTATAATATCAAACGAAAATCAGATACAACAAAATAGCGATTGTATCTATTTTAAACAAAAAAATATCGTAAGTATTCTGTTACAGAACTATTTTGTCTTGAACGATTATTATGGCGTCAGATTATTTTAACAAACATTTTGATTAGTACAACTAGGGAACAAATCAAATTATTTTATTTATTAAATATTTTTTGATTTGTTGTTGTTGTTTTTCAAGTAGTCACACTACTATATATATAAATTATTCCCGACTCGGCCACTAGTGGGCCTTGTCGCTCTTTTTTTTTGTCTCGTGTATGATATCTATTTCAGTTTATAATTTTGATTTGTGTTTTTTAAGTACACATTACTCAAAATAGTTGTTTCGACTTTTAATTTATAGTTATACTAGCTTTTGCCCGCGGCTTGGCTCGCGTTAGAAAGAGACAAAAAGTAGCCTATACATGTCACTCTCCATCCCTTCAACTACCTCCACTTAAAAAATCACGACAATTCGTCGCTCCGTTTTACCGTGAAGGACGGACAAACAAACAGACACACACAATTTCCCACTTATAATATTAGTAGGTATGGATTATTCCAACGATTCCTTTCGTAGTAGGTAAATTAATCAAAACCCCAATTTGATATCATTAGTCTCTATATTATATATCTCTTGTAGTTAGTAGGTAATAACATAACCTACACAAATACAGCAAAGTAATAGCTATTCTAGTGGTTGCTAGCCGAGTTGTAGAGATTTAATGGACTCACTCATCAAATCCTGAGAGAGTCGAAAACATTAACTAATAACCCGGCGCGCGGTGAGGTTGATGTACCTCACAGTGAATAAGAGTACGAGTACCTAAATTCGAAAATAAAATTTTCAGTACAGATGGTGTTTTTTTACGCACTAGTGCGAGAAGTGGTTCATTATATGTCAGGTCGTAACTTCACTGAGAGAAATTTGCATTGTGAATTTAACAAGTTCGACTTGTTGCGGTTTATCCGTTTGAATCAGCCAAACGTATGTTTAAAACAATATGTGTCAGGTTGTTTTTATAAAATCGACTTGTTGATTCAAACATATTGCCGGTTCAAATGACAAGTAGCTTGTTGTTTGAACCAAAGAGCACGTAGGCGCTATTTTAACCAAAAAACTTGTTGAACGAACATGAAAACTGGTTGTATTTTCTCTCAGTGTTCGGATGGCTATCTGTACTGAAAAACGTCGTACGATACACGTGCGAAAAGGATATTCGTAACTCGTGTCGATTTAAAACACTCCCTTCGGTCGTGTTTTAATCTATCGCCACTCGTTTTGAACTTCCTTTTTTACGCACTTGTATCGTAATGTACTATTTCAAAAAAAATTAAATTAGTCACACCACTATGAATTAATTGTACCTGTTTCGCTAACGATGACCATTCTCTTATGAGCCGGAAAGGAGCTGTTAGAATAAAGTCATTCTTATTACCTGAAAAAAAAAGAATAATATTAAAAATGGCATTAATTCATTCTATCTAATACAAAACTAAATTCTACTAAATGTTACGAAAATTATACATAATATGTAATTAGAGAAGTTTTGTATAATGTGCGTTAAAGACCTGATTTTTTTAACAAAAAGACATCAAGATATAATACATAATTCCCGACCGGTCTGGCCTAGCGCGTAGTGACCCTGCCTGCTAAGCCGCGGTCTCAGGATCGAATCCCGGTAAGGTCATTTATTTGACGTAATGAACACAGATATTTGTTCCTGAGTCATGGATGTTTTCTATGTATATAAGTATATATTTATCTATATTATATAAAAAAAGTATTATTATTAATTTGTTACTTCAAAACTAATCACGAACACACCCGAAACTTGGTAAAATTACTCCTGGGCGTTTTCCAAATTAAATCCGGAATATCGAATTCCACCAGATCTGGACGTGTTTGGGCTCATTCTTCTCAGAATCACGAGCTGGTTAGATCCCGACGATAAAAAAATGCGTCCCAAATTTTCCATACAAAATTCGAGTTTCCAATACGTCACGCTCGTAGTAAGTTCATACTAAAATCGTGACGTAAAAGGAAAAAAATAGGACACTTTTTTATATCATCGGGATCGAATCAGCTCGTGATTCTGAGAAGAATGAGCCCAAACACGTCCAGTGGGGCGATTTTCGAATCTCGCATACGGGATTTTGTCACTAAAATACCGGTTGAAAACGGTGACTTGCTTATTATTTTCAGTGCCAATTTTCTGAATTCGAACGCGTGAGACTCAAAAATCGGCCCCCAGATCTGGTAATTCGATATTCGGGATTCCATTTAGAGAACGCCCTCCTATGCAATATGCACCAACCATCTAGATTCCCCGAAATCCCTGTGTCCACAAACCGAATATGCGTTCTAATAACCCCATGTATAAAACTAAGTACCTACAGTTGAGTTTTATAAATATGTGTACATTTTTTCACCTTATTGCAACGAGTTAAGTTGAAGAAATGTACACATATTTATGAACTCGACTGTACAAACACTCTAAAGGGATTCGCCGAAACCCCAAAAAGTTACATGTAGCTTAATCCAATTTCCACCCAATCTGTAGCTGAAATGCCTTTTAAATTGGTTCGGCGCCTTCGGGTACATATATTTATCGTATGTTTCTTTGCGTTTACTTTTTACGTACGGGCAAATGTTAAATGAAGTCGTATAATTCATTCACGCGACAATAATGTAGCTCCTGATTTGGGATTACTTTGTACATCTCAAACATTTTTTAGATTAGAAGATTATATTAGATATAAGATAATTAAAATATAAGATATATTTCCGTGTTCTAAGATACTCTGATGTAAATAGGTACTTTATCGAATTAGACACGATTTGCATGCAAATGCACTATGTGCGTGCAAATATGTTACCCTTAACCGCGCGAAAGCATGCTAAGTGCGCGTAAAATAGTTTGTTGTTTGTACATATCTAACGCAGAGCACATACGTGAAACCAAATCAATCGTATGAAATATCCACAGCGATGCATGATTAACTCCATCTATGTCCAAAAATGAAACTAAAAGTGAGCCTTCCAACTTAACATGATTTATTCGATTTGAGTGGCTTCGAGCCACGGATCAAAGACTAAAGCACCCTCTCAACCTCGCTCGAAATGTTAGGCAGGTTGGTATTATGGTGATTAATAGCTGAGTGGATCCTTTGCCTAAAAAATTCTGTTTTATAAAACTAACGGGATTTTATGAGGACCAAATCGAGCTTAAATCTGACCAAGCGTTTATCGTGCGTCCGTATATTTTTCGATATTTAGTTTTACACGTATTTGAGTCTTTATGCATGAGTTTTTTGTATTTTATAAAAGGTACAGCGGGACAATTTCGACTGGGGGACAAATGCAACTGGCCCATTTTTTCTGTTTTACAATGTTTGCATTATTAATTAGAGTGTCCACTATTTAATATGGCACGTGTGTTCAGTGGATACATGTGGAACTCAACTTAATAGTGTAATAATGGAAAAAATGGATCAGTTACAATTGCCCCCCAGTCGAGATTTGTCCCGCTGCGCCTTACACTACTTGATAGGGTAGACGCGGAAATTGAACATAATTTTTGGTTTAAGTAAGTTCTCCAAACAACGCATGTCATTATGCGTTACGTTTGAGCTATTGTGTAGAGCGTGCGCAGACAGAGAGCGGTCTACGTTCTGTCAAAGTTCCGCGTTCTGGTGACCGTTGACCGCTCAAGAGCTCCAACGCACACAGGCGGCGTTCAAATTCTCGCGTTCTAGTTTCGTTTGTGTCTTTGTACATGCAACATGTCACTGAAAAGTTCGTTTTCCTATGAAGAGAAGAATTAATGCTCAAAAATTCCACCTATTAAATTCTCCTTACAGATGAACAGTGATTCGATATTTTTATACGCATGTCGATGAATATTTTCATTAATTGAGAAAAATAAAGGCTGGCTGTATTTTAGGGCATTGTAATTATTTATTAAGGATAAAATAAACATAACAGCATTTCGTCGTGTACTATCCGTAGATTCGACCTCAGAAATCCTTCCTTTTCCTAACAAATTCATTATTTTTTCTGTGTTTGCAATCTCAGACATCCCCGCGTTCCGGCGTTCTCTGTCTCGGCGGGAAAAGAACGCTAGAACGCGGCGTTCCGCTTTGACCGCCGCGGGCAGACTGCCCGCTGTGTGCGTTGTTGCTACAGACTCGGTAGATTCTAAAGAACGCAGAACTCTGAACGCGGAACGCAGAACTCCAGACCGCTCTCTGTCTGCGCACGCTCGTAATGTATTTTAAAACTTCAAAATGTCATAGTTGATAATGTGTAAGTACCTAGTTGTTTAATCTTTGCATAACTCATTAATCTAAATCATGGTCATTCGATTGGTCGGTATCTCGGTAACCGACACTATTACGTTTGGTTGATCATCCCGATGATATTCCTGGATAAAGTAAGCGTTTAACCCCTCAAACGCTTTGTTCCAGATCTGTCCCAGAGAATTTAAACTGTAATTAACAAATTGAAGGTTATTAATTCAGTAACAAATTTTTGACAATGGCGTTCTAGGGGTTAAGTTTTACATAAATCACTTAAATTAAAATTCAGATTCCTTATATTTTACGAATCGAATACATAGATTACAATTTAGCATATTTTCTATTCGTCCTTCTTTCTGTAACTTAAGGGTACTAACGGAGCGTAGACCAAAACCTCACCGGTTTTAAAACACCGGTCCGCTAACCTAAACCGGCAATAAATAACGCACGCCGAAGCATCGGTTGCAATACAGGTCGGACAATCAATAACTAGCAGGCATAACCTTTATTCGTTTTGTAAGGAAAAAATATTACAAACGTTAGATTTCCATTCGGGCCACGCACGTGGAGACGTGCCCGGTGTGCCGATACTTGAAACTATGCCAACTTTGACGGGGAACAAATCAAACTGTACTCGGGAATACGACTTTAACTAGAACTTTGGATAAATGCTGCTTGAATTCTCGCTGGTGATGCGGAAAAAATGTCGTTAAATACTTTACTTGTTCTTTTCATACATATTTGTATATTTAAAATATTCAAAACATTCCAGAAACTTGATGTCTTTTTTGAAATATAAAAATTAACGCTTAGGGTGCATTACAAAGACACTTATTAATCTTATTATACAGCTTTTAAATGTAGCAAGTAGGTTGAACTACCTACGCCTAAAAGGGTCCGTCGAGAAAAAAAGGCTCTAAAATTATTTATTTATGTTTTGAATGGTTTTGATGAAAGATTTCTTAAAATGTAGTAGATGACAATTTGAATAATTTAAATAGACGGAGGATTTCCAAGCAAAATGAGGAGAGGTTGCTGGGGCTACGTGTCAGTGTACTAGTTTGCTATTTACCCTTCGGGTTGGAAAGTCAGATGGCAGTCGGTTTCGTAAAAACTAGTGCCTACGCCAAATCGTGGGATTAGTTGTCAAAGCGGACCTCAGGCTCCAAGGCAAGGATAACGTAAGAAGGATGATGACACATGAACGCTCCCTCTGCACCAAAACTACGTCAACTTTAACGGAACCAAATCAAAATGTACTCAGCCAGCACGGCTGTGTCAGGCAGGAAGTTAGGCAGCTAGTTAAATCCTCATTTGTCACACGACAGCCTACTGAACCTTGCTAACTCGACTTATACTTTGTTATGTCAAAAATATCTGGGCGACCGAGCTTCGCTCGGTTCTGTTTCGTATCCTTGACCTGTGTCGCCATCTAGTTCGAAAATAAATAGTACCTACATCGATCAATCGAAAGAACTCTCAGTCTTAACAATATAACTACTCCACACGAGTTGGCGCGCGTTTCATCACAAAAGCTCAGTGTATTTTTCTATTCGTGTTAGCCTTGACCTGTGTCGCCATCTAGTCTTTGAAGTAAATAATACTTACATCAACCGAAAGACTTCTGTCTCAACAGTACAACTACTCCACACGAGATGGCGTGCGAAGAAAAACGCATGAAAACTCGAAAATTCGTGTTTTCCGGGACCTAAGGATATGTTAGATCGATTTTTCACCCACTAAAACCCCCACATAACAAATTTCAGCGAAATCGTTAGAGCGGTTTCCGAGATCGTCGGTATAAATAAATAAATAAATAAATATACAAGAATTGCTCGTTTAATAGTATAAGATAAAACTACAGAACCTATACATAATAATTTTACATTTAATACCTCTCCATGTCGGAACCATATATTTTATATTTTTGTGTACGTCATTAAACTTAGTCAACACTCGGAAAAGAATTTGGGTTCTCAAGAATAGTCGCAATAAATAGCAGATGAGATGTGTGATTGATAAAAACGCTTGTAATGTCTGAAAGTTTGTTCTTAACTCTGAAATCATTTTAAAGATTAAATAGAAGAAAGAAAGAAAGAAAAAACATTTATTAGCACAAAATACATATCAATAACTATCTTAAACTAAAACTACTTAGTTAGGTACAAAAAATTATAAGTGGCGCTAAATGGTCCTTATTCAGCTAACGGCCCAGCCACGACATTGGTCTAAGCGCGACAGCGCTGAGCGGCATCCATACGTACGAATGAAAAGTCCCATCGCTGTGTCTCGCTCCAATGTATGGCCGCCGCTCACCGCTGTCGCGCTTAGCCCAATGTCGTGGCTGAGCCGTAAGTGTCACGATATGGGCCACATGGCACACTCCGCAACGCTGGTTTTCTGTAAGGCCTAGAAGATGGACTAGGTGGCACTAAGTAAATGGATAAAATAAACCTATGCAAAGCCTCGGTAAAGTAAAAAACAAAACGTGTTAAGTTGAATTTTTTTTTTTTTTTTTTAATTAAGATTTCCGATTTTTCATCATATTTATGTTTATTGATCTTTTTAAACGATACTTTTGTCTACTTTATATATCCACCAATAACCACGATAAACGAAACCATGAAACAGCGATACATGAAAAGATAATGTACAAAACTCTTCAGGTTCACAGGTCACGAGCACCCACTACAATATATCTTATTTATCTTGACATTAAATCATCCAAATCTTGAAATATCTGCAATATATTAAGCTACACCGTGCTAACTAAGCCAACTATCTCACGGCGGCTTTTGTTGTCAAGTCACGGAAATGACAATGGGTTATCGCATATCACGTATACTATGTACTGCACGTCACGTGTATTGGTGACATAGACGATCTCAAACAGACCCGGCATTAGTGGTTGGCTCAAAAATACGTTCGCACATAATTTTCAAGAACAGAAGTCGTACAAAATTTTATTAAAAATGATTGGCTCTGTGAGCTAGAATAACTTATTAAAATTAATATTTAGGTGTGCTTCTTGCATGTTTATTAATTTATGAATGAATGAATGAATGAATGAGACTTTATTCGAAACACATTTACAACAACATCAAAGTAGGCTTAAATCTAGTAAAATAAATGAAGTTACAGTGCTGAGGGTGTTTTCGGAAAAGGATAACACAGCATTTGTCGCAGCACATTAATAGTGTTACTACGCTGATTTTCAGTGTACCCATTGATACTTAGAACAAACACAAACAAAACAACATAAAACGTAAAAAGCAGAGCAAAACAGAAACAGAACACATTATAATGAACAGCTGATAGTTGTATAAAAACTGATATATATACATATTTATATATATTATTACTAATAAATACTCATAAAATATATATATAGTTAAATAATATAATATATATATATAAACTCTAAAACTAAGGAGACAAAAACTGGTGGCGAAGATATAAGTAGATACAGGTCGGTCGTCTAGGCCGAGTCAGCTTGTTCCTTGAGTAGGCGCAGTTTTAGCTTACATTTGAAGACGTATAAGGAACTGGAATTTCTAATTGGTGGAGGGAGATTGTTCCAGCAGCGCGTGGCTGCGTAACGGAAGCTGCCACGGAAACTAGCCCACCTATGTCTTGGACAGATTAGGCGGGAGGCGTGCCTTACATATTTACCTGTTTATCTGTATTTGCTACTTTAAGGTTGTCTGGAAGAGATCGAAAAGCGATAGGACCGCATGCTAGATATTTTCCTTTGTGTTGTTTTTTATGTATTGTTGTATTTTATTGAGGTGTGTAATAAAATAAAACTATTTTTTTCAAAAATGAGTCTCATTTTGTGGACATCATACACATTTGTATTCATGTTTCGTGGGCGTAAATTCACTCGTAGCCGATTGTAGCATTTTCCTGCTTTGTAAGGTTGAAGCAACTACGAACACAGCGACCGCCGAGCGGGTTCCTGGCACTCTGCGTGTTGAAGATAGTGTTCACGATGACCTGCAGGTTTTTCACATCTAACCTTTAAAGCTCGGCCACACATGCGCGTTTTGAGACCGTACGCGGAGCGTTAGCGGAGCGCAATGATAGCGGTGTGCCGGACGAACGCTGGCGTTGCGCCCAGCAGACGCCGCCGGCGGGAACTAACGAGCGCGCGTTCGTCCGGCGCACCGCTATCATTGCGCTCCGCTGACGCTCCGCTAACGCTACGCTATCAAAACGCATGTGTGGCAGAGGCTTTAATAATAGCAAATAAGCAAGTTTTGTCTAATAAGCATGTGATCTGAGGTTGGCGCGAACGTTTTCACCGGCACTATAGGTCAGATAGCCTACATCGATTGCACGTGACTTAAATTCTACGTAGCGCAAACAAGCCTGGAAATAAACTTAGAAGGTTGGTACCTAGTAAAATAAATTATTTAAGATAGCGTCGTCCAGTGGCGCCTCAATTGAGAAACTGTGTTTTGTAATAAACAAATAAATCAATATAAGGTACAGCGGGTCAAATCATGACTGGGGGCTAAATGTAACTGATCCATTATTTCCATTATTACACTATTACAGGACGTAGTTACGCAGAAACGTTCCATTCCACATGAAATTGTCATTAAGTTTTAGACCTTGTATGAAAAACAAAAGTCTTTCATTTCAATGACAATTTCAGATGGATTGAAACGTTTCTGCGTAACTACGTCCAAGTTGTGTTCCACATATCTACTCAGCACGCGTGCCATATACCTGTATCTCCACTCTAATTAATAATGCAAACGTTGTAAAACATGTAAAAAATGGATCGGTTGCATTTGCCCTCCAGTCGAAATTGTTACTTTACTATTGTTTTTTTTTTCCTAATTGTTTTAGAACTGGTATAGTCACCATCAATGCAACAAAGTATTCACAAATATTGGAACACGCATCTCTTACAGAAACTTTAGTGTGTTGCAGCAGCGGCTGGTCCATACAAGCCGATTCCCACCGGCTTGCCTAAAATTGATTACTAGTAAAGTACCTAATGTTAAGGTAGGTTTCTTTTTGCTTTGGTGTTGCCTAGCAGAAATTTCCACCAGCCGCCACTGGTGTGTTGTGAGCACTTTTCCTGCTCAGATATTATAAGATGGCGACGACAGAAGCGGCTCAGACGGCCTAGCTGAAATGACAATCGTTGACGCTAGACGCAGTCTGGCTCTGTCGCTCCTACGGAAGAGCTATAGCACATCTCGGACACTGGCGATAAAATATATGAAAGACGCGTGTTCCTAGCACACATTCTAAGCTCGTGTAGGTGAACGCGTATTATACTTGTATGAGTGAGATAACAGTTCGACTGTTCGCGTTTTTGACAGGCGGTAACTGTGAGGAGCGGGGGTGGGCGGCACTTTCAGCGGGGAGCGGGAGTGGCCGATAGTACTCTTTATTATACTGTGGCTATAGGATGATGTCATCTATCAGCATCGAGCCGCATGTTATGTATCAGTAATCGCTCGTTGAAGACTCTTACGGCTCAGCCACGACATTGGGCTAAGCGCGACAGCGTTGAGCGGCGGCCATACATTAGAGCGAGACACAGCGATGGGACTTTTCATTCGCACGTATGGCTGCCGCTCACCGCTATCGCGCTTATACCAATGTCGTGGCCGGGCCGTTACGCATCGGAAAGCCGAAAGCATGCGTACTCATGTTCTTAGTTCTTACTAACGAGTGATTTCTCATACACAAAATATGGCTCGATACCGATTGATGTTATTCCACCTATAGACATACCCCAACCCCCTCCTGTGTTTGATAGAGGCGAGGCTGGAATGCCCATATTTATGTCACTGTGAGGACTTTGCATGTTTCCAAAGTACGTAGTAGCAATAAACATACTGATTACTGATTACTGATTACGTCTTATGTTTAACCACTAAATAAGTACTAACATAGCGTAATATTGTCTTCGGTTACCGCGATAGTTACTCGTGAAATAAAACTATGGAAACGGATTAAATCGCGTATAATGAATTTAAAAATTCATCCCGACGTTTCGAACTCTTTACAGCGTTCGTGGTCTATGGGTGACTCACCACGAACGCTGTAAAGAGTTCGAAATGTCGGGATGAATTTTTAAATTCATTATACGCGATTTAATCCGTTTCCATAGTTTTATTTCATTACTAACATAGCGCTTAAGTGCATACTAACCATGAAATTATAAGTCATATTATTACTCGAAATAAATAATTATTAACTATTATTAGAGACAGCTTTGATAACAATATTATTATAAGCGTTTGAACATTTGGCTATGTACCCAGTTTTGCATCGACTGTTGTCTACGGCGTAGCGCTGCCAAAGAACTTCGTAGCAAGTTAGCGCTAGTATTGGATTTGCTACGAACTTCGCCGTAGCAAACTATCACGTTGCTTATTATCGTGATACGACTTACCTACAGCCCGAGTCGATAATATTTAATAATATACATACATAAACTACAGATATAGTGCGAAAAGCTTTTCCATCGTATTTTTCCGGAAACTTTCGTATTCGTGATGCAAGTTCAGACAGTGTCAGTAGGTCTTGTACTGAGACTGACTGAAATAGCGTGACACGTTCGTACGTTTCCGTAAAAAATCGAGTAGACAGATAACATGGAACTGCTCAAATTTCAGTGCCACGCTTGACAATTAAAGGGTTGAAAGAAAACTAAATTCGTAGGTGCGAATTAAAGCATCGCTATGTATTTTTAAGCTACTTTTCAGGAAACGAAAAAAACTGTTTATTTCTGCATCTGTAATTGTGATATTGCAGAGACAGACATGACAGGTTGCCATCGTTACGCCAATGGAGCACATATCCCCCTGTCGACTTCTACGATACTCACGGGAGAAAAACTTTTGATACAATATGTATTATAATTCATTTATCATAAACATCAAAGTATTTATTTAGTCTATAGAACTTGGAATCAATAAAAACAAATAAAAACTTATTAACCAGTACGTGAAAGTGATTAAAATAACTCTCTTAAAACTAAAATCTACTTAAAATCTACTGGAAAGTTCGTAGTTTTTGCTACAGAAACAGAAACTTATGATTAATTCGATTTAAATAACTATTGTTTTGTTTAAAGAAGTTACAAGTTTTTATTGCGTAATTAAATAATGAATAAGGTGTGGCTCTTAGTTTATTTGGGACTACAGGGACAAAGCCAACCTTGAAACTTAGTTTTATGATTAGAACCTTTTATAATTAAAACTACTAGTTATATTTTGTTTTTTTATTGAAATCGTCATATTAATAAAAATCCATTAATATGACGCCGTGGCGTGACGACGGGAAGGCGACGTAAATTAAACCTTCGATCTCTAATGGAAGTGTCTTAAGTGGGCGACGTCATTAATTACGCATAAGCATCAGCAGTATATTCAGTACCTAAGTGACTTGAATATTTTTGTGCGGTGCGTTTCTTTAAATTAAAAAGGCCTTTTAAAACATAAAAATCTCACGTTAACCACGGCGTATGAAGTTAAACAACACTAATAACGTATATTTTACGTAGGTACCTACGTGGCCACAAGTCACTTAACGTAATACGCTTTAAGCACGTTGTTACGCCGTGACCACTTTACTCGACAACACGGCGTGTGTTCTACACCCAAGGTCTAAAATGGTTCTTTTTGCGTAGACAAAGTTATTGGAACATGCGGGGTAGACTTTGCGATATTGATTTAGAGTTTAGAATTGCTTGTGTTAGACGTATGTGTTTGTGGTCGGGGTGTATGCGATATGACACGTACGCTGAAGGGAGCACGTGTGAGCTATATTAAAAGAAACAGCGACAAAATAGTTGGGTGCCGTTTTTAATACTATAGCCAAAGACATATATAACTCCGTATAGACGGATAAGGACTAAGAAAAAAACCGGCCAAGTGCGAGTCGGGCTCGCGCACAAAGGGTTCCGTAGCAGCAAATATAATAAACCAATAACTTAACCAAAATTACAGTTAAATCAACCTATCTCAAAAACTATAAGAGATACTTTGATCAAACCAAAAATCGTTGAAAGAGTTAATTAGCATGCATCACCTCTATTTTTTTTAGAATTTTATACCCCGTAGTTATAAAAATAGAGGGGGGGGGACATACTTTTTACGACTTTGAGAGCTGATATCTCAAAAACCGTTCACTTTAAGAAAAATGTTTTTTAGAAAACTTTATATCATTTTAAAAGACCTTTCCATTGATACCCCACACGGGTATGTACATCGAAAAAAAAATTTTCATCCCTCAGTTACATGTATGGGGGGCCCCACCCCCAATTCTTTTTTTTACTATTTAGTGTCATAATTTTGTAGCGGTTCATACAACACATATTCCCATCAAATTTCATCACTGTAGTACTTATAGTTTCCGAGTAAATCGGCTGTGACAGACGGACAGACGGACAGACGGACAGACGGACAGACGGACATGACGAAACTATAAGGGTTCCGTTTTTGCCATTTTGGCTACGGAACCCTAAAAACGTACCTCAAAGCCCTAGAGAAAAAGGTACGGTGGCCTAGATGGCGTTACATCAAGCTAACAATATGGGCCAAATTGTCAAAACTGAGGTTCAAAATTTTTAAGCTTGTGTCGAGAGATGACAGTCTATTCACTGTGATTACACATTTTACTTTGACAGTAACTCTCTAAAATACACGATCCTCTTTGACTATAGCGCTCAAAGAAATATACAGTGTGTAAAACCGATAATAATAATATATGATCCATTATCAATCTTTTGCAATAACTCCAAAATTTATTCTACTAAATCCGCACATTCAATGTACTTATAATGCGTGCACTTCGTAATTGTGTAGCTTAACTTCAAACCTGGGTAAATCCATTCTGCTTTAAGGTTGAATATTTATAAAAAGATATAATATAATCTGAAAGATAATCAACCTTTTGTTTTTCTAAAAGTTTATAAAGTTAATTTTCTTCATTTATTAATTAAATTGAGTACATGATTAAATTAAAGAACTGTTCTGTGATTTAAACTGGTAGAGAATGCCTTTAAGTCCGCCATTTGTACATTTTTGTGTATTTTTGTGCAATAATGTTTAAATAAATAAATAAACAAATCCTTAGTAATGAAGCAAAAAATTGTTTCTCTAGCCTATAATTGTTTCCCACTGCTGGGTAAAGGCCTCCCCTTCCTTCCACCACCCATCACGCTTTGCCGCCTGCTCTGGCCAGTCGCTGCAAAATGCGTCGAGGTCACCCCGCCATCTTTTCTTTAGCCTACCTCTGCCCCGGCTAATCGGTGGTGTCCAGTCGGTAACTAATTTGGCCCACCGATCTGGATGCAGTCGGTAGACATGTTCTGCCCAATCCCACTTGAGCCTTGCAGACTTAAACCCACATCTACAATACCAGTTTTGGAGCGCAGTTCGGTGTTCCTAACCCAATCGGTTCTGCGAACTCCGAGTATGCTACGCTCCATTGCTCGCTGGCAAATCTTGAGTTTTTTTTTTTTTTATGGGATGTTGGGAATAATATAGAGTGAAATAAAAAGAAACTTTGCATACTGACTTTTGAGGTCATAATGAACAACTTTTACTATGCAGTGCTGAAATCGCGAAAAAGAATTTGGCTGTTCCATAGAAATGAGCGGCATCATGACAGTCGAAATTTATAAAACAGCCAATTTTTTTGCGTTGCATTGGTCCCATAGTTATTGTTCATTATGACCTCAAAAGTTACTATGCAAAGTTCGAACGGTCCTTTTCATATCACCGTGTATAATGTTTCAAAACATGAGGCTTCTTCTCACAGCAGTCACAGCCCACATTCATATCATTAAATACTGAATATAAAATATGAATAACAATGCCTCCGCAAACTTTGTATGACACACGTGTCCTTTCTACTCTAATGTGCACATATTTCACGACAAACGCCCGCCGTGCACGCAAACTTATTTTAATGGAGTTGTCTAACACGAATTCAGGTCACATTCATAGTCGGTATTTTTAGCTATCAATAGGCTGTGTGCTGTGTGTATATGCGTAATTTTTTTTTAACTATAGGCAACTTACCTCTGCCTGTAGTTAAAATATTTTTTTTCCATGCACGAAAAAAGCAACAGATAATTTAAAAAAATTATGGCCAGAAGTTATTTTTAAACCCAATTTCTATTTTATAAGTCGGAGAGAAAGATATAAAGTAAATCAGTTCTCCGTGACGTCACTCACAATTTCATATTAATTCCATATTAGCAAATCGTTCAAATTCGTTTCAACAGTTCTTAAAAATAAGCTGCTTTTACTAGAAGGCAAGTAGCCTAGTACCTAACTTATTCTTTTAAATTTTGACAAAACCCCGACATAGTGGACCAATTTCGTCAATCATGGCTAAGAACACTCCCGACTAATTAAGCTTTCAAACAAAAAAAATGAAATCTAAATCGGTGCATCCGTTCAAAAGCTACGATGCCACAGACAGACACAGACGGATGGACACACAGACACGCCCAACTTATGACACCCCGTCGAAAATAAATAGAAGAGAATCGATTCAATTTATAATTTTTCACCACACTACAGTTGGTGCAGTAGCTGACCTTACTTCGTAAACTTAAAGAGATATACACCTTTCATCCTTACCTATTGCTGAGCCGTATCTACTGATAAGTGATAAATTATCACTTAGATAGGATTTGTAGAAAATTTATCTACTGGACATAAATACCGAAGTTGCCCTCGCTTTAAAGACGTTGATACTCTTAAAACGATAGAATAGAAGATATTGTGAAAATAGATTGTATACCACTGACATAATATGTATATATTATAATATGTATATATATGTAATTATATATTTTAAGTTTGAATAGGTAGACGTTTGACCACGATCACACCTGATGGTAAGTGATGATGCAGTCTACGGTGGAGCACGCTTACCTATGAGATACCTATTTACTCTTGCTTTAAAGAGACCTGGATTGTACTCATGCGGAAACACATATTCACACAGTACGGACATATTGTTACATGATCGATTGGAACGAGTAAATTCAGTTTCTTTTGAAAGGAAAATATTTCAAATTTTCCATATTGTCACAAGAAGATATACCTCTATAAATTAAATCAGTAAAGCTCAAAAAACGTAATAAAACTGATTTATTTTCTGAGAAATAAATACAGTTTTACATAACTCCCACGTTTGAATCCTCACAAGTTTTTAAGACGTGTTCTAAAATAATTACACATTAAATAAGTACATTTAAGAAGGTTTCATATCAATCAAAGTATGATAAATACAATTCTTAAAAATCTCAGGGGTTTTGCCTTATTGCTTTCTAAATATTTTCCTTCTGTATAAGCCTATTTACGTCTAAGTAATTATTCCGACAGTATCTAGCCGCGACATAGATCACACGACTTTTTCTAATTGCATTATTGACATAAGGAGTATTATATTCTTTTCATAAGGGTATCTGTGTCATGGCAAGAGAATCTAGCAACAATTACGAGTATGTGCTAACCCTGCTGGTTAGAACAATAACCATTCTTGGGCCACCTGTAGGTATGTCAATTTTCTAGGCCATGTAAAAGTCGATTAAGTAATCTAACAACCACTTTATCCATACAACCTACAAAAAAAATGTTACAAATACATCCAAACAACATTACAAAGTCTAATACAAGAAGAGAAATCTCCAATACACAACAAATATGCATTACTAGTGCTCTTGGGAAACCAATAGTTGAGTCTGATATGAATAACAACTGACTGAAGCAGGAGAGAGATACAATATTGGGACAACCATGTGACAGACAGAGACAGTTGACTTTTCAATTTAAAATATGGCTGCATTTGTAGGGGTACCTACGGCGCGCGTCTAGAGCTATTACGGGCGGTATTGAAGAAATGGTTTAATGTAATGGTTATAGCTCTTAAAGTATATAAATATCCGGAGGAAAATGACTTTTTAACACCCCCTGGAGACTGATTAAATTACTCAACTCATTTAGTGTTCGAGTAACTTTCCATTTACAGTTTAAAAGCACAAACTAATAAATTTAGTACGTCTAAGTATTTATATTTGACGCTTACGTATTCACAACCTGTTTTCAATTAAAATAAATGTAATAGTTCTTAATCTTCAAATAATTAAATATTGTCTAACTACCTACACCATATGGTGCAATCTTGAAAGAGCGGTGTCTCTTGACACAGTATCACCCTGATTGAGGGTGCTATTGAATAAATTCTTCAACTAAGGTGCAAACGAAAGGGGAAATATTTTCCACGTTGGACACATATGCACTGTTGGTATACTAGGAATAATATTGTAAAACATG
Source organism: Leguminivora glycinivorella (assembly GCF_023078275.1). NCBI lineage: Eukaryota > Metazoa > Arthropoda > Insecta > Lepidoptera > Tortricidae > Leguminivora > Leguminivora glycinivorella. The sequence goes on from NC_062971.1 coordinate 32,264,689, forward strand.
GAAAATTTTTAAACCTTCAGTAAGGCCATTATTCAGTCGAAATTGTGCCGGTGCATCTTATAAAACTAAAGGTAGCCTTGGGTAGGTTCAAAAAGCTATCAGAACTTCAGAAATATGGATACCACAATACCACTTTATTGAATTCGCACTCACCAAAGTCTCACTTCTACTCTGTTTCACCTTAGATCTGAAACACGTTACATATAAGTTTCCATTTATTCCTACCGTAAATCTTCAGGATTTCCCTATCTTCGTCAAGAATTTGCTCGCATATGTTGCCGAGTAAGTAACATTTACAGTAATAAACACATGTTGCGATATAAACTTAGGTGTAGCTTGAAATCTGGTGCGGAAGCATGGCTGCGCGGAACTTCGGCTTATTCCAATAGCTTCTGAACAAAGAGTTTAATGCTCAGCTTGACCAGTGTAACCGCTAGTAAGGTGTTAACAAATTTTGCTGTATGAAGTCGCTAGTCCGAGGTTACGGCCACTGGCGTATAGGTAGACTAAATAGTAAATACCTACTCAAGGTGATTCAATAGACTAAAGCAGGATCAATCCGAAAAGAAATTGCTCTTAACAAGTGGTCTGATATCGACTTCGTTCGGTTTGTGTGGCTACAAAGCAATCAATCAATCAATCAAAATATTCTTTATTCAAATAGGCTTACAATAAGCACTTTTAAATTGTCAACAATATACAATATTCATCTTATTCTAAATATCAGAGCAATTTAGCATCCCACTGCAGGGCAACGGTCTCCCCTTTTTTCCTCCATGCAACCCTATCGTTTGTACTTTCCCACCAATTCGGATAAAACATTTCATGTCGTCGCACCTACCCTACCTTAGATCAGACCTACACACCGTCTATTCTAGTCCTACTCGGTAACCATTTTGGCCCACCTTTCAGGATGCATGCAACAGACGTGTCCAGCCTAGTCCCACTTAAGCTTAGCGACCTTGACACCTACGAGTACATTTGCTAGTCAAGTTCTGGAGCGCAGGCCCCGTTGCCGAATGGCATTTCTGCGATGCGAAACGCCGCAGAAATGTATTCCGACTCTGTCACGCCAATGCGCAATCTAAGAGCGATAGAGATAGAGATAGAGATAGCTACGAAAGAGATATTATCGTGAGCATTTCGTGAGCGTTTGTGCATTCGGCTATGCACACTGTTCCGTGTTTCTGATTCGATCAGTTCTGCGAACACTTAGTATACTGCGCTCCATCGCCCTCTGCCAAACCTTGAGTTTGGTCTGCCTCGGATCCGATCATAAACCTAATCCGATCCGATCATAATATCACAATTAAACTGGTTTGAACGAGATGCAAGCAAAGAGAATATCGGGAACAGGCATGCCCGGCCTGGTTAAACCTTTGTCCTATGAAAACAGTTGTCTTTACTAGCCTAGTTTCCTCCGACTATTACAATCACGTATTATTTTGTTATTCTAGGGCTTTTGAAGCTTGTAAATGAAATTCAAATGAGATTAATTTTGACCCTCTTATTTTATACTGAACATTTTTTGCAAGAATTAGTATCTCCAGATCGGATCTTTTTATGATTGCTTTTTAATATATCTATAGGTTTATTTAAGTAGTATTGACACATACAGAGAATGTGGGAGAGAATCATGCCATGAAGACAGCGTATATGGGACGAACAAACTAGAAACACACCTTTGGACTTCCTAAATACAGTTGGAGGGACGTATTAGCTCAGGCCCCGTAGCCGAATGTCATTTCTCCGACGCTACGCCGCTTGCTCTACCTCGGCTGTAGCTAAGCGCTTCGTTTCGTGAGAGGTATCGGCTAGCCAGGGCTTGCTCTACCTCGAGTTACTTAATTAAATTTAATAACTCGTATAATGTTTGTTGACTTGCGTTCTCTAATAAAAGAATTTATAAATACGCTTTTCAAAAGTTTAAATTTTCATAAAATAAAAAGTTATCGTACTATGAAACTATTGTGATGCGGCTTGCGTTTTTTTAAGTAATTATTATTGGCGTTTCTAAAATGTGAAATTATTTTATTCGTCGTTACGTTTAACGTACATTTTGCACGTAATGCCCATGTGACACTATCGGCATTACGTGAAAAATGTATGTATTTCCTGTTCAATACTTTTTTAATACAATGCTTGTTATATATTGTTTTGACGACCGGTATGGCTCAGTCGGTAGTGACGTGCTAAGCCGCGGTCCTGGGTTCGAATCCCGGTAAGGGCATTTATTTGTGTGATGAGCACAGATATTTGTTCCTGAGTCATGGATGTTTTCTATGTATATAAGTAGGTCCATGGGGCCCCAGCGCGAACAAGTTGTTCACAGAAATCGCGAAGCGTCTGGTTGAGGTAACTGGTGACCGAAGAGCTGGCGACTTCCTCGCACAACGTATCAGCATTGCGATACAGCGAGGAAATGTCGCCAGTATCATTGGTACAATGCCTCAAGGGCCTATTTTAGACATTAGCTAGCTTTTAAGTTTAGTCTTAGTTTCTTATATAATTATGTAAATATGTTCATGTAAATAAAGAGAATGTATATAAGTATATTATGTATGTATGTATATCGTCGCTTAGCACCCATAGCACAAGCTTTGCATAGTTTGGGGCTAAGTTGATCTGTGCAAGGTATCCCCAATATTTATTTATCTAAATATATAAAAGAAGAAGCTGACTGACTGACATATCAACGCACAGCCAAAACCGCTGGTCCTAGAGATTTCAAATTTGGCATGTAGGTTCCTTATATAGTGTAAAGGAGCACTAAGAAAGGATTTTCCAAAATTCACCTCCTAAGGGGGTCAAATGGGGGTTCAAAGTTTGTATGGGGAAACAAGATTAGTTTGACTATTTTATACGAAACTTCACAGGAAGATTCCTTAAGACATATGACTGAATACGTGTTTCAGGTTTTTTGAAAATTTAACCCCTAAAAGGGTAAAAAGGGGGTGATAAAGTAAAAAAATCAATATGGGTATCGTTTTTATGGTTTATCGGGTCGCTGATCACGATAAATACAACGTTTTTAAAATCTAACGAGGCGGAAGTGAAATACCTTCTCCCCTGCTGTGGTGCAATGGGGTTTAAATATCAAAAAAATATATAAAAGAAGATATTGACTGACTGACTGACATATCAATGCACAGCCGAAACCGCTGGTCCTAGAGATGTCAAATTTGGCACGTAGGTTCCTCATATAGTGTAGAGGAGCACTAAGAATGGATTTTTCGAAATTCGCCTCCTAAGGGGGTCAAATGGGGGTTCAAAGTTTGTATGGGGTAACAATGTTAGTTTCACTGTTTTATTCGAAACTTCACAGGAGGGATCCTAAAAACATATGACTAAAGACGTGTTTCAGGTTTTTTGAAAATTTAACCTCTAAAAGGGTGAAAAGGGGGTGATAAAGTCAAAAAACTAATATGGGTATCGTTTTTACGGTTTATTGGGTCGCTGATCACGATAAATACAACGTTTTTAAAATCTAATGAGGTGGAAAAGAAATTTTCTCCCCTGTTGTTGTGCAATGGGGTTAAAATATCCAAAATAGCCATAAGTATAGGTTTAGTTTTTATCTTTACTTCTGGTTCAAGAGATTTCAAATTGACACGGAAGTTCCAGGAGAACTAAGAAAGGATTTTTCAAAGTTCACCTCCTATTAGCATGATAATTTGACAGGGGCAAGGACAGGGACAGGGACAGTAGGGTGTTTCATATTTGTATGGGAAAAATAAAATTGTGATATTTTTTCTGACTTCGCTCGGCTTTCGGTTCTAGCTTATCTTAAACGCCTATATACCAAATTTCAAGTGATTTGGACGTTGTTTAGAGGTCGCACTGGATGAACAGTTTGAAAAAAAGTCGCTAAAAAGTAATGTTACTCAATTTTATTTTCAAATAAAACAATAGAGTAGTTGTAACTTATTTGAAAGTAAAAGTAAACTTATTAAACTTAAAATACAGCAGTTGTAACATCCATTCTTGATAAAATAAGTCATCATCATCATTTAGCTTACATGTGTAAGCCGCAACCTTATCTTTTGTTCGCAAGTAGTAACGCATTTTCTGTGATGTTCGACGACTTTCAGCGAGAACCGTTTTGCTCTTCATCTTTGACTGGAGCGTTAATTTTTATTATTAAATATATAGGTATACTTATTCTTCTTTGCGGTATGCTAGACTATTGTTAGACTATCGACCAAGTCTGGTGTTAGGGCTACAATAATCGCTAACATCCTGGACATTAAATAGTTCGAAGACAAAAATCAAAAAGGTAAGTAGGGTCTATATCCCGGTCAATATACTTATTTCAAAGAACGATCTTGTTTTCTTCTTTGTCGTCACACTCTTGGCAGACTGGTCGTGGTCGTCACATCAGGGGTGGTAGCAAGCTTAACAATGCATCAACATTCCTTACGCATTCGTAGAGTGGGCCACTAAGTGCAGCCTTGACTTGGCTGGTCCAGCGCATCTGAAACTTGTCCAGGATACTCTTAGCTTTCTTCTGCAGCACCACATTTCTAGGAAATCTATCCTCTTTTCCCTTGAAGTCCACGTCTCAGCACCGTAAAGAAATGTGGGAAAATTGGGAGATACTAATACCCTGACAAGTCTCATTTTAGTGGCATTTGTGATGAAGATTCTCCATATTTGGCCGAGCTGATCCATGGCGGACCTGGTGATAGCCAATGTGCCGCTTGATATCATCCACCTATCCTGTTACCAGTGCCCCGAGAGGGCCGAGAGACCACTGCTTCATGCCAAAAACAGGACAAAAAACCAAAAAAACTTGTTCCTTAGAAGGAAGTCGAGCGTCCAAAAAAATATCATAAGGAACCTTGCCTAGAAACTAAATGCCACGTCAACAAGTAATTTTTTTAAAAGAACTTACTTCAATATAAAATCTTTTCATTAAAATCACTTTTAAACCACCTACTACAAAAAGTTATATAAGTTTTGTTTCTAGCCTTTCCTGCGCCCATACTAACTTCTTCAGACAAAAGTTGCCAAAGTGTGCGACCTCTAAATATTGTCCGATTTCCCTGATTTTTGGTATATGGGCTCTGTATAGGTGTAGAAACAAGAATAAAAGCGAAGTCAAAGATAAATCAAAATTTTGGAAAAATGAAACACCCTAAGGGACAGGGACAGGGACGGGACGGGACGGGACGGGACGGGACGGGACGGGATAGGGTTAGGGATAGGGATAGGGAAGGGATAGGGATAGGGATAGGGATAGGGATAGGGATAGGGATAGGGAGAGGGATAGGGATAGGGATAGGGATAGGGATAGGGATAGGGATAGGGATAGGGATAGGGATAATAGGGATAGGGATAGGGATAGGGATAGGGATAGGGATAGGGATAGGGATAGGGATAGGGATAGGGATAGGGATAGGGATAGGGATAGGGATAGGGATAGGGATAGGGATAGGGATAGGATAGGGATAGGGATAGGGATAGGGATAGGGATAGGGATAGGGATAGGGATAGGGATAGGGATAGGGATAGGGATAGGGATAGGGATAGGGATAGGGATAGGGATAGGGATAGGGATAGGGATAGGGATAGGGATAGGGATAGGGATAGGGATAGGGATAGGGATAGGGATAGGGATAGGGATAGGGATAGGGATAGGATAGGGATAGGGATAGGGATAGGGATAGGGATAGGGATAGGGATAGGGATAGGGATAGGGATAGGGATAGGGATAGGGATAGGGATAGGGATAGGGATAGGGATAGGGATAGGGATAGGGATAGGGATAGGGATAGGGATAGGGATAGGGATAGGGATAGGGATAGGGATAGGGATAGGGATAGGGATAGGGATAGGGATAGGGATAGGGATAGGGATAGGGATAGGGATAGGGATAGGGATAGGGATAGGGATAGGGATAGGGATAGGGATAGGGATAGGGATAGGGATAGGGATAGGGATAGGGATAGGGATAGGGATAGGGATAGGGATAGGGATAGGGATAGGGATAGGGATAGGGATAAGGGACGGGGACGGGGACGGGGACGGGGACGGGGATGGGGACAAGGATAGAGATAGGGACAGGGATAAGAATAGGGATTGGGGTCGGAATAATCGGTCGGCAATCGATATCTAGGCAGTGTAAAATGCAGGTGGCTCAGTGGGAAGGGATTAGTAAGTAGGCATCGGCGAGTATCCTGCATCTGTAGACTGTAATAACTATTACATTCAATGTGCTGTAAGAAGATCGTTGTTTGCTTGCCTTTTATATGTTTACGTTTGCAATAAGTATAAGCAAAATGGAAAAAAATTGTAAGCGATAATGCAAGAAAGTACTTTTTACCCTACCGACCATAGCGTCGAGATACTGGCTATGTGGGTTGTATGAAGTTTCCCCAGTATAAATATTCATATAGGTAAAATACATACATATTCGTACCTACTACCTACGCTGTGGTCGCTGTGTAACAATTCTACAATCATTGCAAGAATTTCTTTTAAAACAATAGTAATATGTGTAAGGTACAGTCGGCCAAAAAAGTGGTTTACCACTTTTCGATCAATAGAGTCGAAAAGTGGTAAACCACTTTCTTGGCTGACCGTACAGCAAATAGATCAGTTACAATGGCAGTCGAGAATTGCCCCGCTTTACCTTAATCGAAATAATCGCGGACAGATGTACCTACTTACAAAGAAACCTACGGATCCAAATGAAAATCTTATTTTTTGTAAACGTTTCAATAAGAATACTTTTATTACGCGGGCGAAGCCGCGGGTAAAAGCTAGTTATTCAATAACGAAACTGCCAAGGCGCGCGCGTATTTTTAGTTGTATAATTTATGAAGTTAGGGCTCGTAGTTTTTTAACTATACATAAAATAAATACATCAATAAGTGCCCTTACCTGTGGTCGAACCCAGGACTATCGGCCTAGTAGGCATTTGGGTTGCTAGACTTGCTAGTTCGCTACCCACAAGGTCACGGTCGCAAGGAGCAAACGTCAACAGTGCACGTATTTCGACTGATACGATAATGATGATGAATTAATAACTTGTTTAAAATTCGTATATCTCCATAGCAACCCTGGGTCTGACCGGTAATGACCGTTCCAAACTTCGCTCAACATTTTCAATGGTAAAAACAGCTTGGTCATTATCCCTTTTGACAAACAGTTAATCCGGATCGCGTGATGAGCAAATACGGGTCCAGTTAGAACCTTGCCGCTTTAGTCTGTCGCGGGCGGAAAAAGTATCACGGATTATAGTATAACTCGTTGTGCTTTTATAAAGCGTGTACAAAAAGGGTGACGTTAAGTTTTACGTCACTGATGTTACCTAAGAAGGTACGTATAAGTCATTTTTAGGTGATAAGGTACAGAGAGGCAAATCTCGACTGGGGGACAAATGTGACTGGTCCATTTTTTCCATGTTTTACAATGTTTGCATTATTAAATAAAGTGTCCACAGGTTATATATGGATACATGTAGAACTCAACATCATAGAGTATTAGGTTATAATTGAAAAAATAGATCAGTTACAATTGCCCCCCCAGTCGAGATTTGTCCCGATGTACCTAATTATATATATATTTATAGATGGGATATGATAGACCTTATAGTTTACTGAATCCTACTGCTCTATCAATGCTTATTGCATCTCGGCGTTAATTTTTTTTTTATACTACGTCGGTGGCAAACTAGCATACGGCCCGCCTGATGTAAAGCGGTCACCGTAACCTATGGACGCCTGCAACTCAAACAGTGTCACATGCGCGTTGCCACCCCATTAGAAACTTGAAAGCCATGTTCATATCATATCATACCTACCTAGAACTATTATTTTGTTTGACTTAATCCATATGCAATTATGCATATTTACATTTATTAAGACATAACCTAACCACAAAATTAAAATTTTGAAAAAACCCCCGACTGCGACATAGAAGATCGATGTTCATGAAACATGGCTAAGAACACTCCCGACTAACTCAGCTTTCAGACAAAAAAAACTAAATCTAAATCGGTTCATCCGTTCGGGAGCTACGATGCCACAGACAGACACACACACAGACATACAGACAAACAGACAGACAGACAGACACGTCAAACTTATAACACCCCTTCGTTTTTGCGTCGGGGGTTAAAAATAGTTTGCACTACCACTGCACAGTAATACATGGGGAAAACAAACAGCATTCAAGAAAAATATTGATTTCAATAATTATTTTACGCTTAAAACCAGATATCTGCAGTTATTCATTTTGTGCAGCCTACGGCCTTGAGCCTGCAGTCTTAACCGTATGAGCAGTTACATGTGCTCTGCCTAACCGTTTGGGAATACCGGCTTGAGTTTATGTATGTACCTATACAAAATTCGATAGTTATTTTACGTTTAAAAGCTCGGTCACACATGCGCGTTTTGAGAGCGTAGGCGGAGCGTTGCGCCCAGCGGACGCCGGCGGGAACTAACGAGCGCGGATTGCGAGCCGAATGCGCGCGGATTGCGAGCGGAACGCCAGCGTTCGTCCGGCGCACCGCTATCATTGCGCTCCGCTGACGCTCCGCTAACGCTACGCTATCAAAACGCTTTATATGTGGCGGAGACTTAAACGTTAAACGAAAAACGTCCGAGAAAGTTATGAATGAAGTAATTCCACAAATAATGTTATCGGCTCATTTACTGTAAGTCAGTTTTATAGCCAGTAGCGGCAATAAAAGCAGCCCCAAGAGACATGATATCCCTTAATGTTCATTTTACCGCCTGTGTCGGTTTTTCATTTCATTAATGTAAACTTTATTTATTAAATAGCTAAGCAATTTATACCTGAACAAAATTAAACTCTAAACCCCTTATTCATAATTTTCATAAACGTATTCAAGCCGATAAAGTTCGTTTGTCCTTTTCTATCACACCAATGCGTCGTCGGAAAGGGACAAACGAACTTTATCGGCTTGAGTACGTTTATGAATAAGGGGGGTAATTTATGCTATATATATTATATTTATGCTTAAATAGGTAATTTATTCTTTGTCCGAGGTCACGTTGATGTATTAAATTCTCCTTGGTCTCAGAAAAGGACATTCTCGGTCACTTTACGCTATCTTTTATTTATAAAAAACTAGTTTTTGCCCGCGGCTTCGCTCGCGTTAGAAAGAGACAAAAAGTAGCCTGTCACTCTCCAACCCTTCAACTATCTCCACTTAAAAAATCACGTCAATTCGTCGCTCCGTTTTGCCGTGAAAGACGGACAAACAAACAGACACACACACTTTCCCATTTATAATATTAGTATGGATGTATACATATAAAATCACTGATATCAAATCGACGACCGGTCTGGCGCAGTCGGTAGTGACCCTGCCTGCTGCGCCGCGGTCCCGGGTTCGAATCCCGGTAAGGGCATTTATTAGTGTGATGAGCACAGATATTTGTTCCTGAGTCATGGATGTTTTCTATGTATATAAGTATTTATATATTATATATATCGTTGTCTGAGTACCCACAGCACAAGCCTTCTTGAGCTTACCGTGGGCCTCAGTCAATCTGTGTAAGAATGTCCTATAATAAAAAAAAAAACCATCTGAAAATTTAAATTTAAAACTAGGTATATTTCAGGCTTTAGGTATAGGTAAGGTGTATTCGGGTAATGCCGTTAATCAGATAATTCCGAAATTCAAATGATAATCACCCGTGATTCCATAGTAATAAGGGTCCCTTTTCGGAATTTACCGACGGTTTTTGACGTTCGGAATTACCCAAGTACACCTTACATGAGGTCGCAGCAGCAGCTCTTACTGGTATATTATTATATATACAGAAATCGCAAAGTGTCTGCTTGACGATGTCGTAACGGGGATGACGTAATGGAAACGTATCAGCATAACGAAATAGCGAGGAAATGTCGCCATCATCCTGTGTACAATGCCAAAAGGGCCTTATTATATTAGATTTATTAAAGAAGCTAATATTAAGTTTCATGCTTTATCTTAGTCTCTTTCTATGTTTAAATTTGTTCGTGTAAATAATTTGTTTTTTTTTTTTATTTTTAATAATATAAAGTTACGCAATGTAAACCTTTAACTAGGTAAATCGGTATTTTATACCGAAAAATGTTATGACCCCTTTAATTCTTGGGTTTATCTCTAAAATTACATTTTATATTGTTATGTAAATTGCGCCATTCGTAGCGGATAATTTTGAGCCAGAAATGGAAAACCTTAACACTAAAGATAGCTTGTAAGGGTTCCGTACACCGAATACCTGATTACCTATTCAGTAGACTAGTAGATAAACGATCACAAAATTAGTATTCCATTCATTTCAATTCAATTCGGGAGGAATTTAACTTACATTTTGATATGAAAATGTTACTAAATTGAAATCGTCTTGTTCTCATTAACCTGTGCGCCTCGCTTGCAAAATGCCAGAATTAGACTAAATGCAACTTAACTCAATATGTATTTTATCTCAATATTGATGACAAGTAAGTATCTAAGACATGTCATAAATTGTTTTTTTTTTTCTAAAAATTATTTGTGGAATTCATATTGAAACACTGAGTTTGAAACCAATGTCATAGTTATGTCACTGATCCGTGATGATAATAGACATAAAAACTAAACAACATACATACATAAACTCACGCCTGTATTCCCAATTGTGGTGGGCAGAACACATGAAATAGTTCAAGTTTCGGGGTCACTTTGGGGTTGAAAGAAAACGACATTGTGATATTACAGTGACAGGTTACTGGCCCATTGCAAACACCACTCCACTTGTACGACACCCACGGGAGGAAAAGGGGTGGTGCAATTCTTAACCCGTCGCCGGTACCGGATGGGGAGAGTGTAGAAACTAAACAAGTCACTCAGTTCAGTTCAGTTCAGTTTTTAAAATTAAATGGCTTCAGTCCATTGGGACTATTTCGCCAGTGTCAAGGTGATGTGAGCTAATATTAGTAATTTTTGTACGGTAAGTACGATGTATTGTACAATATATGACTTAGCACTTGTAAATTGATAGCTAGATTTTACAAGAGCACGTGACTACCGGCCGTTTACGACAAAAAAGAGGCTAAACGCGTTTCGAGAACAATTCTTCATCAGCTTCTCACTACACCATTAGTTTACTGCATAATACGCTATCAATATTACACTTTAAACAACATTAATGAGTAAAAGAAAAATAAATTATTCACGACACGAAACCGCTATGATGGCGTCCCAACCGGAAGTCAACAAGTCACTCAACATGTCCATCTGTTACTATTGTCACTACAAATTCAAAGTACCTACCTAAGGTATACAGTACCGATACTACTAAAAACAGTGACCGGTGCGATTGGAATGAATATTTCAGTATGTTGTTATATAATTAATATTGTTTAGGTTACACCTTTAGAAGAATCGTCAGATATCAGTTTTCGTCATGATAAGAGAGAAAATAAGTATTCTGGTGTTTCGGGTGTCCATGGGCAGCGGTGATCGTTTACCATCAGGTGACCTGTTTGTTCGTTTGCCTAGTTTTAAAATTGCATTATGTATGAAAAAAATGAAATAAAAAGATGGCGACCGATTTGGATTTTTAACTTCGGATTCCTATTTAGATTTCTTCAGATATACGGTGGTGTCAGACTGAATATATCAGCGTGTTGATGTAAAGGCCTTGTCTACCCGGCATCGGAAGTTGCGATTAAAACTCCACCTGTCACTGATCCGTGATAACCATAGACATGAAGAACTAGACACGGCCACAGAATAAATTAACACTTACAGAAAGGACACTTGTAAAACAAAAGTTTTACAGCGGTTCATGGTCGATTCGTGTTTTCCTTTCTAATGCATGACGCTATCGCTTTCGATTATCAACTAATCATCGTATCAAAGGCAGCGCACTCAAAGGGACGTCCAAATGTGCTAACATTTATTATATTGCTACCTAGCAATGCGAGCCAGATTTGTCCTATCGGGTCAGTGTCTGGCCGACATGGCACACTATAAAATATCAATGACTAATGTTTGGCTGATTGTATCAGTAAATTAATTTAAGACAATGTAAACTGTCATTAAAAGCTTAGTTTTCTTAGCATTCTGTGCCAATGTGCAATACCTGTTTAAGGCTGAAGTTTTCCGTAGTTTTCATAAAAACTGAACCTATCAAGTTCAAAACAATTTTCCTAGAAAGTCTTTATAAAGTTCTACTTTTGTGATTTTTTTCATATTTTTTAAACATATGGTTCAAAAGTTAGAGGGGGGGGGGACCCACTTTTTTTTCCTTTAGGGACGATTATTTCCGAAAATATAAATATTATCAAAAAACGATCTTAGCAAACCCTTATTCATTTTTAAATACCTATCCAACAATATATCACACGTTAGGGTTGGAATGAAAAAAAAATTCAGCTCCCACTTTACATGTAGGTGGGGTACCCGAATAAAACATTTTTTTCCATTTTTAGGGTTCCGTACCAAAAAGGTACAAACAGGAACCCTTATGGTGCGACTCTGTCCGTCTGTCTGTCCGTCTGTCACATTCCTAAATATCTCGAGAAGTACTAATGCTATCAACTTGAAATTTGGAATAGTTATGAACATTGTAAACCTCTACAAATAGAAAGTATAATTTTTTTTAATTTATGAATTTTAATTGTAGAAAATGGCCAAAATGAATGGGGGCAAACTGTAAATTTCAAGTTACTAGATCAAGTGGGATATCGTTAGAAAGAGCGCAAATTGAACGTAAATAAACTATTTTTTATAATTTTTTTGTTGTGGAAAAAAAAAGAATTTTGAAGGAAAATGTAAAAAAAAATACCGTTCCCCCCCCTTATCTCCGAAGTTTACCAACTAAAAATTATGAAAATTTTAGGAAACATTGGTTTTATGCTAAATATTACAGGAAAAATATAATCGTGTTTGTATCTTGGAAACTTTTTTTTTATTCACAAAAAACTTTTCATATTTTTACTTTCAAGTTACCCACCCTTGCGAATGTATATCGTACTTCAAATTAATACGAGATGTTATGTAAACCGTCTTCTTTCCAATAAAGTAAAAACTGTTTAAATCGGTTAACATTATAAAGAATTATCCCTGAAAAACCAACATAGTATACAGGTCGCGCAAATTAGTTAGCGAATTCACGAAGAGATGGCGCTATACACAATAATGCTCATTAGTACCTAAACTTTTGTCTTCTAGTCAAGTCATTAGAGTTATATGAAAACATGAGATTATTTTGACTAGGTAGTTTGAAAGAAAGTTTGTACGGGACCCTCGGTGGGCGAGTCCGACTCGCACTTGGCCGGTTTTTTATTTTTGCACTTTGTCGGCGTGATTCATATACATATTGGTATCAAATTTCAGCTTTCTAGTGCTAACGGTTACTGAGATTATCCGCGGACGGACGGACGGACGGACGGACGGACGGACGGACGGACGGACGGACGGACGGACGGACGGACGGACGGACGGACGGACGGACGGACGGACGGACGGACGGACAGACAGACAGACATGGCGAAACTATAAGGGTTCCTAGTTGACTACGGAACCCTAAAAATACCATGAAGCCAACTTAAGTATTTAACATAGCTAGCTTTGATCATAAATCCCTCGCAATTGTTTTAAACTAATAAATTGGCTTAAAATCAAAGTTTGCTTTTGGTTGTAATGCTTACTCCGAATATCTCTCTACAATAATCTACAACTTCCAAAAACTTTACATCTCTGTACCAAATGACGCCACACGCCAGGCAAAGGCCACATGCATACTGGATATCCCGGCTTACATCTATGGTAATTCTGTGCCAAAACGTCACTCAAAAACGTCCACGAATATTGAAGAGTAAGCTTTTTCGGAAAAGTGAAATCAGAATTTCAAACGTTTGAAATATTGGTTTTATTTAGTACGACCTATGCATCTTTTAGATGGATACAAGAGCGAAGGGAGGCCTAAGGAAAGATGGTATACTGTGTGAAGAATGATATAAGAAGGAAAGGTATTATTTAGTACGGAAATTACGACTGATGAAGAGTGGAAAAAGAAGATCTACTGCGCCGACCCCAAATAATGGGAAAATAGCAAGTGAATGATGAGTACGACCTATCTTTTGACGATATTTCATTAAAAAAGTAAACAACATTATATCAACAAGCAAAACATACTTTTATTGAACCCTTGTTGAACTTAGAAACAAAGAATTGATTCAGGCAAAACATCCTCATTTCAAATTGTGAGTTCGAGGAAAGCCAGTACTGTCAAACTGGTGCAAAATTTACAGACGTTTAGATGAACTATTTGAGTAATCGCTGGGCAAACTACAAAGTTTATGCTGAACCGAATGCAATCCAATGCTAAGAAAAGGTTTGCCATCGTGTATCATACGTCCCTCAAGAAACAAGAAAAACGTGCATGCCAACGCTGAAGATTTTCGTTTCGAACTTCAAGTTTTGTCCAAAATTAAATAAATACGAATAGTAGCTAAATAGCTATACTTAAGTTACTATCATTTTGTGAAATTATAAGCTGAAGTAGTAGGCAGAGTGCAGTGCTAAATAAAGCTGCCAACTACAGCTGCACGCATAGTGCCGGAGCCAGTCCGGCGGCGTGGGGCTAATCCCTTTAGTGGCTAACGAACTGTCCGTACCTGCAGCGTACGTTCACTGGCTTTTTAACCAGCATAACGGATACGGAATTATAGAGCGTTTAAATTTAATATGCTTTTTTGTATTAGTATTCCGTTATTTTAAAAATAAAATAGAAAGTTTACACTGTGTGCCCCTGCCCATAATTAGTATTTTATGCAACAGGCGTTTAAAGGAGGTCAAAAAAGACTAGTGGCGCGGCTAACAATTTGAGGCGAGGCCGAAAATTATTAATAAAGAAGCCACGAGTATTTTTTGACTCAGTTAAATACCGTTGCATAGTACAATACTTTTTCTACGACCATGCTCTTAGTTATTAATAGTTATCTAGAATAACTTTCGTAAAATTCACACTGATTCCTATATTTTGACGCAAAGGTTTGCGCTGTCAGCCCAGCTGCCCAAAGCCAACCCGCGCATGCGCGCAGTATCGTTTTAATAATGCGTTGCCATGGTTACAGAGCCAAACAATGCGTTTTCAATTGTTTCGTTACTGCGCGCATGCGCGGAAGCCGGCGGACGCTCGCTTTGGGGAATAGACTTTTATGTAGGGTTTTAAAGATCTATGCACGACCCTGTAAATGAAAAATTACAGTTCGGGAGTAGAAAAAAGATTTAAAAGACATATTATTAGAAATTATGCCATATATTACACAACAACGATGATGATGACGATGAACGACTGATGAAGTTACATGTTACGATTCGGGACACCAATCAAATACCGCGGCACTGTAATAAAACTCGCATACGTTGTTGCAGTGTGTCCCTTATTCTAAGATTCTACCGATTCTCATGTTAAAAAGTTACTTTTGTGGATACAAAAACGTAATTTTTGACACTGAAATAATCGATCCGTCTCTAGTTCCAATATTGATACGAGTATATAAATTAAAACAGACCGCTGGTGCGAGAGCAAAGAATTAAATTTTCTAGGTACCTAAGAGAAAATACTTAAATCTTAATATCAAAGGAGTAAAAGATAATATATAGCTAGATCTCCATCGGTAAGAAAGATATACTAATAGGTACAATCAGTCTCAACAGTAGGTAACGAATCAAAATAATTTCCACGTCGCTGGCAACGTCTACGGTTGATAATCGTTTAGTTCTTAGTCAAGTTTAGTACCAATTTCAACTAATTAAAAGATGTAGACCTGAATTTTCATCTAAGTTCAGATATTATTGTTTCCCAATACAAACTTATACCTTACTTCCACTTTTAAAGGTTTTTGGAAACAAAAACTGCACACATCAAAAATGTTGGTGCTTCTACTTTCTAAACCCCTCCATCGGACCTAAATACAGTAAATATTATACCAGTCTTGTCAAAGGAAATATCTCGTACATGCACAGCCGTAATTTTAGACCTACAGATACGATATTTCGTCCGCTACTGTTGATACTGACGGTACACAACTGGCTTCATTAATTATTATTTTTGGTACGTGTACATTTGTACAATGTACATCGATGCTCAACATTCTCCCAGGAAATAAAAAATATTTTCTGATAACGTAACGAAATTTTCTTTATTCGTTATTCCTCTTGGGCTAGAGCCTTTTCAAAAGTAAAATATAAAAACAACACAAAAATAGGGTGTTTCTTAATATTTTACAGTTTTCTAAATTCTATTAATTTGATATTAGTTTTTATAAAAACATGATGTTAAAATTGGAAAGAATGTTAGAAGTGGAAGACGTGGGTGAACTTTTCTCGGCCAAATCGTGAAAATATTCCAAAAACTCCAAGTCAAAAGTACCCGACACTAAGGAGAATGTAAGAGTCATGAAATCCATATGCCTTGAAACCTTCGCAACGCTCAAGATCCACATTCTAAACAACTTCCTATGATCGGAGTTCAATATTGGAATCTTTGACTTCCTCGGATATCAACATTGATTTATTGTTGTTTATTGTGATATAGTTGTTTTTTTGTTAAATTAATGTTTTATGGTATGATCAAAGTTGGTCGAAATAAAAATAATTTAATTTAATTGGCACGTGCGGTTAAACAACAATATCGCCCCTTGTAAAACAAAAAACTATACCTAGTTATGTACACTAGTGAATTATAAATACCATCGTAAACTTAATAGTAACATCAAAACATTTCACCGTTTGATAGACACTAAAGGAGTGCTCGTAGCAATTCCGGAGCTCATCAAAACAATGGGTAAGAAAATAGCCCTTAGAGAAATAATAGTGCCGGTATTTCGGCCATTATATTCAAATTAGGTATTAAAGGTATTAATGCTCGTTTGTTTTACCGAAGGCTCCCGTTACTGTTATTCAGATTTTAAAATCCATTGCGATTTTGATATTGATATCGCTCGAATCTATTAGACCTTGAAACAAATAAATATCGAGGGACAACTTACACAGATCAATCTAGCCCAAAACTAAGCAAAGCTTGTATTATGGGTGCTAGGCGACGATATGACATACTTATATATCCACACAGAAAACATCCACGACATAGGAACCAATATATTTATCAATCACACAAATAAATTCGCTCAAAGGTTGACTGGAAGAGATCCCTTATAGGGATAAGTTCGCCTTTGTACACCATAACTATACTGTATTTCTATGTCCTAACTTGTCTTATGTACAATATATATATGTTTACACTTTATATGTATACATATGTATATATATATATATATATATATATATACATAAATTCGGGATGCGCACCAGGCCAGGAGGGCGATGTTTGAATCTCGCATACGGGATTTTGTCACTAAAATACAGGTTGAAAACAGTGACTTACTATTTTCAGTGACAATTTTCTGAATTCAAACGCGTGAGACTCAAAAATCGGCCCGCAGATCGGTCGTCAAAAAATGCAATTCTAATCGTAATATAAACCCGATTAAGTCCGCCATATAAAAGTATATCGTGATCGTAATATACATAATAATATACCTACGTATTTTCTATCAAGTGTGCTTTGTTTTGTGTGTATAATTAGAAATATTTGGTTTAAGGCTCCGTGAGTGCACTCATGTCTGTTGGTAGGTATATCCATAAGACTTGAAACATGTGCCAACCGCGATAAAATAACGTGAGTAGGTACCTACATGAAAATGT
This sequence comes from Leguminivora glycinivorella, assembly GCF_023078275.1. Taxonomy (NCBI): domain Eukaryota; kingdom Metazoa; phylum Arthropoda; class Insecta; order Lepidoptera; family Tortricidae; genus Leguminivora; species Leguminivora glycinivorella. The sequence goes on from NC_062971.1 coordinate 32,282,411, forward strand.
TCAATATGTCTCACGAAACTTTAACGTGTATAAAAATATATTCAATCAAAATTGAGATTTTATTTTTCTTATCGACCCCTTAAGTTGTAGGACTATACAGAAGGTTTTCATTGGCTGTATAGGATTAACTTGAATCCCTCTTGCGTCATAATCATAAACGTATATTTAAATGTGTAATAATTCATTTATTTATTATTTTTTTTTTTTTTTATTATAAATAGGCTTACTCTTGACCACAGACTAGCCAAAGGCAAAGACGTGGCCTACGGTGGAGTGAGCTCGCCCAGAAGATGCCTGTTCACTCTTGATTTGAAGGTTGCCGGGTTATATGAGCTCGGAATATAGCCGCCGGCAAGGAATTCCACTCCTTGGCAGTGCGCATAAGAAAAGAAGAAGCAAAGCGCTTCGTGCGGATTCGTGGAATATCCACCAAGTAAGGATGGAGACCGGCCGTGCGTCTAAGAGTCCGATGGTAGAATGGGGACGGTGGAATAAGTTCGTGTAGCTCTTGAGCACACTCCCCGAAGTGCAACCTGTAAAACACCGACAGACTAGCGACTTTCCGCCGATGGGCCAAAGACTGTAGCTTGGCCGATAAGAATTTATATACTTACCTAGTACAAGAATAATGAATTATTACGATTGACAGACACATTTATCGTCACGCAGCAGACGTCTATGGAACTTCCCATACTATAAAATTTTACGAACGCTTTAACGGTGATAGACGGTTTGATGCAACTGGCCATTATTCTAGAAATAATTTTAATGACACACACAACACAACAAACATGTGATCTGAGGCTTTCTCATTTACTGGCCAATGTGTGTGTTTTTGTCTGTTCGACAGAGCCAGAAAGCGGTAACTTCGTTTAGCGCAGCGGCCTGATATTTCACGCTTTTCGACTGGGGGACAGAAAACAGTCTTTATTTGCAGAATACTTATATCTGTTCACAGGTAATTAAACCATAAAAAAACTTTCGCGTTTTATCCGATAATGTTTTACCGCCATTTTCCACAGTTAAACTACAAAAAAAAACATATTCAGGAGCGTAAACCGCCGCAATCGAGTGACGGGATTTAGTTATTCGTTATGTAATAAATTTGCTTAAGTGAGAAGAGTTTATTGTCGAGTGATGCGTGAATATTCATCGTGTTTTAATCAAATCGCGGACAGTAAGCGGCAGAAATAAATGCTGTCCGGTTTTCACTCTAATTATTTAATCTGTGGCGGCCGTGGGTGATTGTATTACCTATATGCAAAGTTACTGGTGGGAAATCTGTACCTACCTGGTCATGATATAGGTCAATGAGATTATTCTGTTGAAGTTGACTATACATACGTATATTTATATATGTACATAGTAGTTTTAACCTAGCTCGGGGGTGACAGCTTCCAGTAATTATTGATTATCTTTGTCGAACATTACATCCCCCTACCCCTACTAGTCTAATCAATGGAAGACCTCTCATATCAAGCTGCGTCGTATTATTTTCCTTACGTGGACGTCAACAAAAAATAAAAATTAGTATTTACGAAAAGCGTAAATATAGAACCCAATGCCCAAACATTTCTGAGCTCAACTAATAGGGTGGAAAGTGGGTAACCATGTAACAGCAGGGAGTTGCAGGCGTCCACAAACTACGCTGGCAATGAAGCAGCTTCTTTGCTTGCTTTGGCGGTAAAGAGCATAAAAAATCGGAGAAACTTCTAAATCCTGATTAACACAATCCTAGAAAGGTACCTATCGTAAAAAAGTGTATATGATATACGGAAAGTTATAGTTTTAGGCCATAATTTTTTTTTAAATTTTTGACGTTTTAACATGACAATTGTTTTAACGTTAACATTATCATTGTCATTAAGTATATGGAGAATGTGGCCAGCGCCTCCAAACAGTTACTTACTCATGTCAGAGGCTCAGTTCGAGTATCAACGTCACATTACTATCAAATACACCTAATTTTCTCAGAAATTACCTTTACAGTACACGTGTTTCAACTTAATCAATGTTAAAAACAGCCAACATTAACAAAGCGTTAATTACTCATACCTACTCGTAGGACTAAACTCCAGAAGCCGGCCAAAGCTCAAGGCTGACAGCCTTTTGTTCGTGAAGTAAAACAAACTTGATCTTTATTAATAGGGCTCATTTATCTCTGCAATTTAACGTGCCCACTTAAACGTTTTTATTAAAAATATTCGATTATATGTACTTTCAAATTTACTCAAAACTCTCATTACTCGAGAGAGTATTTTATCTACATATTTTTAAATTATAGTAAAAATGGAAAAATTCACAGTATTCACACCTCCGGCAGGAGTCGAACCTGCCACCTTCTGCATTGCTGATGCATTAGAGATTAGAGCCTTTAATTTAAAAATTATACACGATTAAATAAAAATTACTATTCAAACTTTGCATAGTGACTTTTGAGGTCATAATGAAAACTTTTATTATGGAACCAAAGCCAAAATAAATAAATAAATTGGCGGTTCCAGACATTCCCGACTGTGATGCCGGTCATTTCTATGGAACTGCCAAAATTTTTTTCGCGATTTCGGCATTGGTCCGATAAGAAAAGTTTCATTATGACCTCAAAAGTCACTATGCAAAGTTTGAATGGTCCTTTTTATTTCACCCTGTTACCGCTCGAAGACTACTTAGAGTTGTGCCTGCTCGTTCACTGAAAAGATCGCTCCCAACTAGTACGATCTCCGAAGTGTAAAAGTTCGTTCTTTTAGTACATTTAGGACAGTAGTACACCGAGAGGGCGAGAGACAAATTGTGCATATGGCGTACAGTACAGTAACGCTCGCTCGTACTTACTAGCCGAGAGCAGGCCCCGTAGCCGAATGGCATTTCTCCGACGCCAAACGAAAGCGATACGCCGCTGGCTCTGTCGCGCCAATACGCAAGCGCGATAGAGATAGATATCTACTAGCGCTTCGTTTCGTGAGCGTTTCGTGAGCGATTGTGCCATTCGGCTAGCCACCCTGATCGGCCGTTTTCGCGCGCTCTCGGTCCGAGTCAGTCGGTTCTAGTTCGGTTGCGGTCGAATCACACGGATCGCTTTGCTGTCATTGTCACTCCTCTGCTCTTCGCTCCTTTCGCTCCCATTCTATTGCGCGTGTGTGAGTGTACTAATTAATGTACTAGACTTACTAGAGAGCAGAATCATTTGGGAGTAGTTCGGTCTAGTACAGTGCAGGGAATCGTGTCTTTTGTACTAGTAGTACATGTCCTACACAAGCCTATCGAAGACGTTTCTGAATGATAAAAAATAACGCCTTAATTGCATAATATTGTTTTATTCAGTTTTCTTTTTTATAATTTTTAAATTCCTTTTATCGAAAAAAAATATTTAAGTCTTTAAATTTCTAGAAATTTGTTTTATGCTCTGACACCTCAAAGTTTTCAGCTTTCACGAAGTTAAAATAATTTATAGTCGGCTGCAATAATGCAAAAAGCGACTGCATGAAGTGTAGTTTTGCATTCAATTTGTTCCCGTAATAATCGCAGTTAGGAACTTTAAACAGGGTACAAATCGGAAGTAGAATATTCCAGAAGTGGTATTCAGAATTGCTTAAAGTTTTTAAACGCTAATACAGTCGTTTTTAAACGAGGAAGCTTCTCATAAATTCCTTAATTCTTTAAGAGCATCCAAAGACATATGTAACTCCGTATAGACGGATAAAGTCTAAGAAAAAAACGTACCTCAAAGCCCTAGAGAAAAAGGTACGGTGGCCTAGATGGCGTTAAACCTTTGCGGAACGCTCGGCTAGATGGCGCTAATATTAATATTTGACATTTTAACACATATCAAGCTAACAGTATGGGCCAAATTGTCAAAACTAAAGTTCAAAAGTTTTTAGCTTGTGTCGAGAGATGGCCTCTATGCACTATGATTACACATTTTACTTTGACAGTAACTCTCTATAATACTCGATCCTCTTTGATAGCATTAAATATTGTAAGTTAATTTTATAGTAAATATTTATACCTATTAACACTTAGGTAAATAACAAAATAACAATCCAGAGATGTCTTGGCTGGCGCCATTCATACGCCGACGTCATTATCGTAGATACTATAATTTTCATTGTTAGGTTACTATACATTTTATTCAAACATAAACTGAAAAGTCATGTCGGGTGATACCAATACCTATTTGGCATCGTGCGTAGCAGAGTGACCCCGATTGTCATAAATACACGTCATCTTATGGGCATGCCCAATATTAATGCTAGCGACGGCCCTTGAAACTAATTTGACACCATACCATTTAATACGAAAAAGCTGACAAAATGAGGGCAGCCACGAGTCGTGCACTCGCTTCGCGATTTCGCGGTTTCCATTTAATACGCTTTGTAATATAACTAGCTGCAAAATACAATATGGAATGGTACCTAAACATAAAGCCTTTCCACATGGGTCCAACACATTCAACGTTTTATCGCACCTTTGTAGATAGGATCGCGACCCTGCGTGACCATGCATTTTATAACTGAGCTTTGCGCAGGTGCAATATACGCGTGACAGTTATAGAATCGCTTTCACGCTAGTATTAGGACACAGTAAGGAAAGTAAGAACACATTTTATAGCACATAGGTATGATGTTGCAATATGATATTAAATAAATATTAAAACTTTCGCTACCAAGAACCCGACTGTCGGGCACACCGCTCGTAGAAGCGTAGCCGATTACATGAAACCCGTATGTAGCGAAAATGTCGTAGCGCCGCGTAGAGCCCGGTTTCGAAAGTGTTAAATATATAGGACATTCTTACACAGATTGACTGAGGCCTACGGTAAGCTCAAGAAGGCTTGTGTTGTGGGTACTCAGGCAACGATATCCATACTAATATAATAAATGGGAAAGTGTGTGTGTGTTTGTTTGTCCGTCTTTCACGGCAAAACGGAGCGACGAATTGACGTGATTTTTTAAGTGGAGATAGTTGAAGGTATGGAGAGTGACATAGGTTACTTTTTGTCTCTTTCTAACGCGTGCGAAGCCGCGGGCAAAAGCTAGTAATATACAAAATACTTATATACATAGAAAACATCCATGACTCAGGAACAAATATCTGTGCTCATCACACAAATAAATGCCCTTGCCTTATAACGACCGGTCTGGCTCAGTCGGTACTGTCGGTAGTGACCCTGCCTGCTGAGCCGCGGTCCTGGGTTCGAATCCCGGTAAGGGAAACTAAAACTATGATCAAAACGCTATAACATAAGAGGAATTAAAATATAGTACACGTAACATATATCATTTGAAAAGACAATATACGCGGCTACTGATGCCGTACGGCATTTTCCTCAGACCGAACATGAAGAATTTGCCCATTTTTAGATACTATATTTTTGGGTACTCGAAATTAGTACATATTAGATATAAAAATGAAAATGAAAAAAATGAAAATGAAATATTTATTTTTCAAGTAGGCATATTACAATGCGCATATGAACGTCAAATAAAGCTACGCCGGCTTCAAGAAGCTTCGGCAGATTTCAGTATAATCCAAATTGCTACAATATATGTGGTTATAGTGATAACTGGTACCCTTAGGTATTTAATTCATCAAATCTGTTTAGTTTTCCAATAATTGTAACCTTAGAGAGCGAAATACTAAGCACAGGAAAAGCGATGCCGTATGGCACCGCTAGCCGTTAATGGGTTAAACTAAAAATAGGTACCGATATAAATTCGTGCGGTCTGAAAACTCGCCTTGTATTGTTTCTACTTTTCAAAGCTTTAAATTTAACTTTGGTGTGAACTTTCTGTAACAAAAGGGACGTCGTTTGTTCTTCATTCTGATTATGACCCAGACCGTCAGCAATAAAACGAGATTTACCAAAATAAATTGAATTTCCGAATTTAGATTCAATTTATTTTCGACGTGAGGATCTACCGAAGCAACACCTTGTATGGGCGAGAAATCACTCGTATTTTACGATAAAGTCGTAAGTATATTATTGATAGACTTTCTTATAGGTATATGCCCTATTTATCTTAAAATCTCTCAAAGGGTATATTATCTTTGAAGATAGGGCTTTGTCTTTAAGGTAAGTACCTAAGTAGATTTCTTGTACTATTAACAAATGTTAATAAATAAATATTTTATAGGATAGGTTTCACTTGAGTTTAAATTTTATAGATATAATTTATGTACTTGTATCGCGGGTTCGAACCCCGGCTGGCGCCAATGAGGTTTTCACTTATGTGCGAAATGTCATTTAATATTTGCCAGTCGCTTTTCGGTGAAGGAAAACATCGTGAGGAAACCGAACTAATTCCAATAAGGTCTAGTTACCCTTCGGGTTGGAAGGTCAGATGGCAGTCGCTTTAGTAAAACTAGTGCCTATGCAAAATCTTGGATTAGTTGTCAAAGCGGACCCCAGGTTCCCATGAGCCGTGGAAAATGCCGGGATAACGCAAGAAGGATGATGATAATTTATGTACTTGTGATTTTATGTTGATCTTATAATTTAAATTTTGAAAAAAATTCTGTTACAAAGAAAAAACATATTTGAGATGATGGAATTCATCGATCAGTCATTTGTTTCGTTTCAAATATGGAACGTTTTAAAAGACACCAGACAGTTAATTACAAAGTATTTCATACAAGATCTATCTAGTGGGATAATTTTTTTTTTAAGTTGTCCATCCCACTTTTTGTAACATAGGTATTTTTTACGCAATTCATACTCAGAATCGCGAGGTTTTCGATCCTGATAGGAGCAAAAAATGTCCCAAGATTTCCATACATTTTTCAAACCTTCCATTCCGTTACCGCCATACAGAATGTATGAAAAAATGATAATGGGATGGGAAAAACCTTGGGACAATTTTTTTTTTCTCTCCTATTAGGATTGAAAGAGCTCACGATTCTTAGAGGAAACCACGTAAAAAATTCCAAATCCAAAAAAAAATGTCGGGTGGACCACTTTGACAAAAATGAGAATAAATATTTTCCTTCCTATTCCTATGGAAACGTACGAACGTGTCATGCTATTACAAGACGTACTGTAGCTGTTTTTACTACCATGATAAATACGAACGTTTCAGGAAAAATACGAACGAAAATATTTTCGCACCATATCTGTACGTCTTACCTGAATTTAGGCTGTATAATGACGACCGGTCTGGCTCAGTCGGTAGTTACCTTGCCTGCTAAGCCGCGGTCCTGGGTTCGAATCCCGGTAAGGGCATTTATTTGTGTGATGAACACAGATATTTATTCCTGAGTCATGGATGTTTTCTATGTATTTAAGTATGTATTTATCTATTTAAGTGTGTATATCGTCGCTTAGCACCCATAGTATAGTTGAAGCAAACATACTACGCTTTGCTTAGTTTGGGGAGAGCTTTCGAAGTTGATCCGGTGTATTTCCATTGTGTCCTCCGCGGTCGAATATTTATTTATTATTTATTTATTTATATGTACCATATTGTAGAAAACTTATTATATGGATGTACGTAGATAAAGTTACGTAGGTATGCAGCTGTACATAATTAGACAACGGCTCTCCATATGCACCAGTGACATAAATAACTATTATTTGATTAACGTTTTTAGGTAGGTATAGAGTGAAAAATATTTCGATAACAAGAACCCTTCTTAAGCCTTAGAATACGAGAAAACATTCTTGGTTTCATGACAATCCTCACTTTTACTTGCATAGAGCTAGAACGTATTTGTAAGCAAAAGACGCCAGCCATTCCTTAGCAATTCGTATTTGGGAAGAAGAGCAAATCGATCCTTGCAAATACATGGTAAACTGAGAACTAAAGAATGAAATCGCTCCCAAAGCTTAGCGATAAATACAAAACGTCAAGATGTTCGTGGATATAATGTGATCTTTCTTTTTTAAGTTTTTTCTTTCGTCGCCGATAAATGAGACAGGGTTCTATAGTGGCCTACAGAATTGGTTGACTGTACATCATTTGCTTAGTTTGCCGCTAGTTTTATCTGTGTAAGATGTTCCCTAATATTTGACAATCACAAATACTGACTTAAATTAATCAATTTTAGCCCAAACACCATTTAAAAACGTCAAATTTGGTAGAAAAATTAAAATACCCGCGTATTTACCCGCGGGTAGGTAAATATCGGGTATTTACCCGGTAAATACCCACCGTCGGGTATTTACCTGGGTAGTTACCCATCTCTAACTGTACATCATTTGCTTTGCCGCTAGTTTGATCTGTGTAAGATGTTCCCTAATAGGTATAATCATTATACCCATGCAGAATCAAATCGTCATTGAGCAAAGGAGCAAAACGGACTGATGGATAAAGAGGCAGTTTTAGCGAAACTGCATGTGAAGAATAGGCTTAAGCTTATTCTTCACATGCAGATCGTGTACTTGTTTGCCACCGACGTATTATAAAAATACGACGTATGACAAAAGTCCCGTGTGAAGCCTATGAATTATAATCCTGATGTAGATTATTTCTTATTTGAGCAGCTGAGCAAATTAGATTTTGTGTAAGTCTGGCTTACACAAAGTACCAGTTTTTCGGACTCACTATACGCTATTGACAACAATAGTTCTTAAATACATTGTGTGAGTACTTATTTTATCGCATGTGACGTGCCTGGCCATCATATTCCTTTCTTGTAACGTTAAGTGAAACGAAATTAGCGAAGCGAAAATGCCGCCCAAACTCGTAATCCAAATACAGGTAACAAAAACCCCCGTGAATATATTTCGTAATTTGCCATTACTACCATCATACCCGCCATCACACATCGGACTGACGTATAGCCCCTAAACAGCGCCCCCAACAACGACACCCTAAAAACAGGCATTAAAGCACCCGCGTTTTATTTCCCAACAAAAACAACGCTTTGAAAGATGACGGTACCAACATACGTCTCCATTGTAGGAACCAGCGGTACCCGCATATTTTATAAAAATGCTCTCTCGTAAACGTTTGTCGAAAAGGTTCCTTTTCATTTAAAAAAATCAAAAAACCGGCAAAGAGCGTGCCGGTCCACGCGCAGTGTAGAGTTCTGTTAGTTTCCCGTATTTTTTCCAAAAACTGTACAACCTATCAAGATCAAAATAATTTTCCTGGAAAATCTGTATAAAGTTTTACTTTTGCTGTTATTTTCATATTTTTTAAAGTTATGTTTGAAAAGTTAGAGGGTGACACATTTTTTTCTACTTTTGGAGCGATTATTTCCGAAAATATTATCAATATCAAAAAATGATTTTCGTAAACCCCTATTCATTTTTAAATACCTATCCAAAATTATATCACACGTTAGGGTTTAAATTAAAAAAAACTTTCCCCACTTTACGTGTAGGGGGTAACTATAAGGGTTCCTAGTTGACTACAGAACCCTAAAAATAAGCGCGGAACGAAAACGACCTTCACGTTATGAGAGTCCCCGCGGAGCGACATGGACCGTTGATGCGACCCGCAACTAAACTTTTCAGCATCGGTGTAAATGGGGATAATTAATGGAATCATCAAAGTTTGCATCAATTTCATTTGAAAAAAAAAGCGTTTATTTCAACTGAAGAAGGATATATTAAACATTGCCATAATTGTCTAATCGAATTTCTTTAAAAATATAGTAAGCTAATTTTCGTTCATTTTACGAAATTAATAAATATTATTATTATGATACCTTCTTTTCCGAACTGATTTCAATCCTTATCGTCTTAATAATATACCTACTAGGTATATTATTATAATTTCCGAACTGATTTCAATCCTTATCGTCTTAATAATATACCTACTAGGTATTTATTATAATATACCTACTAGGTATATTATTAATCATTACATTAATCATTACATTTTGGAAAGTGTCATAATTTAACATTTTACATAATATGGTTTTTCTAATCCGTGTTTTGACAAAAACACTATAATTTTTACGGTTATATTTTTTGTACGGTTTGCATACAATATCAAATTAAAACTAGAACAGTAATAATACCCTAATTATTATATTAGTTTATTTAAAAGTTAAATTATGTACATTTTATTTAAAGTTGTATTGTGGATTCAAGTTTAGTGTGTTGTCCATTGTATTCACCAACTTCCCCTTAATTTTATTATAAATACCTATCTTACACCAACGCTTAAATTATTTAAAATATCTACAAATAAGTTTTTAAGTATTATAACATGGCAAATATAAGGCAGCATGTGTAATTAGTTTAATTACTGCTTTCACAAAAAGTAAAAAACTATAATTACTAAGTTCTCACCATAATTGGATCCAAGCTCCGAGCCGAGCGAGTCATATTTCCCGCCGTAATTTAGTTTCAAACGTTCACCAACCAATTCCACTACAACTATACAACACCACTCACTATCATCAGAATATTCGCAAATAATGTTATACGTACTTTCCGTGGTGTATAGGACGTGTCCACTCAATTGTAAAATGTTTATTACGACAGTAAATGTGAACGATGTTCCACATCAGAGAATTTTTGCGTGGAGTCAGTACCCTCCCTTTCCGTAGACTGAAAGGCCGCCCGCCTAAGCGCCCGAGCGTCGCCGAAGGCCTCCGAACACCCCCGAGTGGCTACGATTCATGAAATCCACTCCATGAAGTGGTAAATTTTTAGGAATAGGCCGCCTCGTACTCGAGTATGGCGACGGATGCCGAGTTTGGGAGTTTGTTTAACACTTTCACGTGATAACCTAGGGGATTTCGAACAGATTCTTTGTTAAGGCAACACAAACACTTTGCGAAAGTTTGTGATGAACATTTGCGAAGTCACTGAAGCTTTACAAGAGCTTATAAGATGTTTGACGTACAAGTCCACTTGTACCTACTCTCTTTAGGATTTTTAGAAACCAGTAATCTTTATTTAGGTAGTTTTAAGTTTCGGCCTCGAAAAATAAAAATTAGATTAAATTATGAAACTATCAAACAAGCAACAGTAAAATAATGTAATACCTATCAGACCTACTTATCTATGAAAGTACAATTACATCTACCTACTCGTCAAACTTTTGCGAATCATTACTGAGTCTACTTGTGTGATAGAATATAACGAGATAGGTGTATCAAATTGTTGCCATGCCGACATAGCCCACGTTGATTTGATTCCCAATTGAAATAGGTAAGTACGGTACAGCTCAAAGCTGAGTTTAAACCAGCAAGTTATTGCTACAAGTTTTGAGACGCAACTATAGATAAGAGTGAGTAGCAACTATCTGCATTTTTTCTTGCATACATTTCTGTTTGAAAACTTGCAGCAATAACTTGCACGTCTAAACTCAGTAGGGCGTTAAACAAAGATGACTTCATCATATAAAGGGTAATCGTATTGGAGTTTACTTATGTATAAAATGAGGAGATATGTAGTTAACGCTACTGTTGTATAAATATTAAGTTAGGTACCTTTTTTTTTTCAAAACTTCTGCACCGATCCTCAAATATAAATTCGAGCATAATTTATACAAGAGGTATACTCTGTCAAACAAGTCTGTCAGTAAATAAGCACAAAGAAAACTATATGCATCCTTTTCTTTAGGGTGTTAGAGAAAAGGATACCTATAGTTTTCTTTGTTCTTATTTACTGACAGACTTGTTTGACAGAGTATAGTTTATAATTTGTACCTACGAGTACTTACTTATACAACGTCGCATCAAAACAAATGGCAGCACTGTTAGAAACGCAATCCGCACAAGTTCGCGTCTGAAATTAGCAACTGGACGGGACGGGACTATTCATAATCGGATTTGGAAAGTTGCGGGCGCGGACAGTTGACATAAACTGACGACTGAAGTTGGGAAACGGGACACCGCGTGTTCTGTGTTGAGGGTAGGGACGCTATGCGATACAAATTTCAAATAGGTTTGCAGCTACGAATAACAGCTAGGGATATACTCATCTCATACCTACTTAGATTACTTAGGAATAGGATGCCTGTAAGATACGTAAGTACAAGTACAGGACGTACGTACGTCACATTTGTACGTTATAGTCAAGTTACATTTGTACGTTATATAGTTGGGATAAGGGACCGACAAAGCTCATATAAAAAAGCGTACCCCTGAAATGTATGGGCTTTTGAGGCTAAAAACTAGATGGCGCTGTTTCGCAGCCTGGAAGTGACCAAAATCATATTTTCCCCAAATATTTTTCCGTGTTTTTATTTTTTAGAAGAACAAATGACATATTTCTTTATGTTAATGTCATGTCAATATACATTTAAAAGAAAATTTAGGCATCATCCATGTAGTTAATGACAGTATTTAATAAGTGGCGCTAAAAAATCGAAAAAATCCTATATAAATTATCCTTGGTTATAGGTATATTTCCATTATGTTCTGAATTAATTACAACTTGATCTATGGCATCAACCTTGTACGGTCACAGACTTTAATTGTTGATCCACTTCTAGCTCATTTTATACTGGAACGTCATAGCTTAACTATGGTGATCAGTATAAAATAAGCTAGAAGTGGATCAACAATTAAAGTCCGTGACCGTACAATGTCGATTGGAGAGATCCTACATTTAATCATATTTACAAGAATATACCTAGTACTCAATATAGTATAGTCCGGCGATAGATACAATGATTAGAAAACGTACATAAATTGATTACAAATACAGCTGCTTGCCTAATAAAAAAACAGAGAAGATTTTGCGGTTAGTAAACTTTTGCCAGCCCTGACCCACAAGCAATAATTGAAAACGGTAGCAAAGGATTAAAACGCGCACTATGGTTACAAATCTTCGCTGGTCTCAGGTCTTCGTATTGATGGTGAAATAATAAGCGGACTGTAGTTTGGTGCTGGTTTTAATCCAAATTGTGAAAAGACAAAGAAAAGTGGTACAGTGAATGTCGTTGGAGGCGGAATAACCGTAAGTTTTTTAAAAAGCTCTAAAAGCTGTCAGATTTGAATGTGAATATTGCCAATTGTAAATAGTGATTTCAAGTATGATTTTATACACTCCAATGAATATTTTAGTTAAAAAATATGCAAGTAGTATTAATGAATAATAGAATTATAAATGAACATTAAATAAAAATTGAATAAATTAAAACTGATGATTTGCAATGCGTAATGTCAACTTGAATACAATATTGAATATTTTAATGAAAGAATATACAAATTGAAATGTCAAAAGTTGCATGATAATGAATTAGAATTAAAATGAATGATTATTATTAAATTTATAAAATTGAAAATTGATTTTTAATAACAAAAATAATTAACTTAGTCTAACGAATACAGGATCAAAAATCAGGGTGATTTTTGAACGGTTTCGTAACATGCTCCCGCCTTGAAGTCTATGACTTCAACTGTATGCCGAGGGGGAGGGAAGATGATGGTGCAGGCCGTGAGATACCGTCGCTGCCATGGATGCCTTCCAAGTTGTCCTGCAGATGAGTGCCACGAACTGGTGATGTCTTGAAGGCTGCAATCTGTGCATATGAAACGAAATGTGTGGATCGCCCATCAGGAAGTGGAAAGGGAGGAAAGGACTTTAGGGACTGAAATTAAATTTATGTATGTGCATAAAATGTGTGAAAAATGTGTAAATGAATAGGAATATCCTCTAGCGCTTCACGCTCCCTTGTTAAGTTACATAACAAGAGCTGTACCGTTTTCATGTTCAACAAAGGCCCTGCATGCAAGAAAGTGAGACGGTAATACTTGAATATCAAGATGTGCACATGACAATAATGATGATGATTGAAACTGAGCAACTCTGAATTATCAATGACGTGACCGTACATGGAGTTGATCGGTGCTCCCGCCACACGATCGGGATTGCATCTGTGAATTATATAGCCATCTGTCGGCGGCTCATTCAACGTGATGGATGTTGTGGCTTGCTGATCATGAGCAGCTTTCGGACACTGACATTGTATCGTACAACTGTCTCTCGGAACATTTGAATCTAATTCCCTAACCATAAACTGAATATTTGTATTTGAGGGAGTTTTATGTGCGGATATGGATACTTGTGTGTTTATCGTGCTATCTAACATATTTTTGATAGCCTGAGTGGACACTTTCACTGTTGAATTAAGTTTTGAATACTTATGAATTAGCACTCGTGCATTCGACATGCTAGCGAAGTAAATGTCTTCGAAGAGTGCCCGCTCATCCTCTATATACTCTCCGCTTGTGCATTCTGACAATATGCCTATGTCTAGCAGCAAATTCTCGAAATCATTGTACAAAGGCCCTATTTTGTCAAATCGCAGCTGCAGCTCTGCAAGCTGTAACTCGTTTACTTGCGGTTCAGCAGCTAGTTGCGACACAAAATTGTGAAAAACAGTAAGTTTACCTTTAATAAGTCCAACCTTGTAATTAAGTTTATGAAAATCATGTTCCGATGACATTGTGGCATAATAAAATGCTAAAAAATGAGCCTATAAATATTGGTACAAATTATGACCTTAAATAAAAACTTTGCTCTTAAAAAATCTCCAGGCGCTAAAACTATTTGCTATGCGAATCAAAGGTATGCACTTGTATTACGTAACCTTGTTTACGACTTATTTGCACTGCAGTTAGTTATCAAGATTGTTTTAAGAACGTGTTTGTCTATTGTTTTTGAAGTTTTTAATTGAAATTAGCGTAATAAAGTTATAAAATTATTGAATTATTGTTATTGTATTGTATAGGAATTATGTGAAAGTGATATTATATTAAAATCTTATGTATTACTGTGAACTGGGTCAAGAGGTTATACCTAAGAAAATGAATACCGCTATGAATAATCCTATCGAATGTCTACTGGCAATGTCTACGGGTAATCCAAATGATGGCAATGAATTAACTTTCTGCACTTAATGGGAAAGCAATGAATTAGGTATTTGAGTAGGTATGATTGAATACTAATGAATAATACCTAATGAATTGTGCAGCTACACAAAAAAAAAGGAAGAAAACAGAGGAATGTGGATTGAATAAAAAGGAAATGGAACGATCTCACTTTTCGTTTTCTCTCTCCTCCTGTGCTGGATGCTGCGACTGGATATGAATGTGGATGTTGATTGTTGACTCCCGCTGTTCTCCACTGGACTCCTGGACTGGTCTGATTGGTGCTGGATGGGCTGGATTCCGTAACTGTCCTGGTTACGGTGAATTCCCACTGTAGTGGGATGCTCCGTGTGTCCGGTGAATGCTGAGTGTGAATTCACTCGTCGCTCCTGACTTATGGGACGCGATGAGTGGCAGCTCCGGAACTGGCACGCAGCTGGATACGCCCTACGCCAATCTTGTCGACCCACGGCTTCGGCGATGAAGACCCGTTGTATAGGTGGAGCCTGACTCAGAGCCACAATCTTGTCTTCTCACAATCCAGAGGCTTCGTAAGGACCATGTAAAATCAAGTTACATGGATATGGATTACAAATTGTAAAAAATGTGAATAAATGCAAATTGTGAGGACAAAGAAAAGTGACACTGTGAATGTCGTTGGAGGCGGAATAACCGTAAGTTTTTAAAAAGCTCTAAAAGCTGTCAGATTTGAATGTGAATATTGCCAATTGTAAATAGTGATTTCAAGTATGATTTTATACACTCCAATGAATATTTTAGTTAAAAAATATGCAAGTAGTATTAATGAATAATAGAATTATAAATGAACATTAAATAAAAATTGAATAAATTAAAACTGATGATTTGCAATGCGTAATGTCAACTTGAATACAATATTGAATATTTTAATGAAAGAATATACAAATTGAAATGTCAAAAGTTGCATGATAATGAATTAGAATAAAATGAATTATTATTATTAAATTTATAAAATTGAAAATTGATTTTTAATAACAAAAATAATTAACTTAGTCTAACGAATACAGGATCAAAAATCAGGGTGATTTTTGAACGGTTTCGTTACACTGTGTGAAACCATTGAAACCAATTTGTGCTATCACTTGGCCCACCAAGTGTGTATCTATAGAGCATATCACAATTTACACACGTACCTAAGCCACGGAGAAAACCATCACTTTGTTCTGATCGGACCAATTTTGTTAACACTAATTGAACGCGGTTTTACTAAATATGATATTTTTTACAATATTTATACTGCCATTACAATACATTACAATAATTATTTTCAGTGACACTTAAGTTTCTTTTTATTTTACGTTTGACGTTATTAGACGTTTTACCTCACAGGCCAGTAGCCGCGCATGTCAGGCGTAGACCAATGGATAAGCATATGTTTAAGGTTGAATACAAGCATACTAAACATGATCAACATTTGTTTTGTGACTTTTAAAAATAACTTTTATTTTGATCTTCAAGCAGACTTTAAAATTGATTTAAAGACCTTTATTAATGCGAATTTGTCACGTGCGTAGGCAATTCCACTGATTTGATGGTACCTAGTGTACAATGACGACAATATCTAATTTGAATGAAGAAAAATATAAATTTAGACTTCATCATTTTTAAAAGTTTTTAATATTTCAACGTGTCGTCGGTTGAAAAATAAAATCTACGTTTAATGAGGAGGTACACTCAAAGGTTATGACAGATGGCGCCACCATTGCACAGATAAAAAAATTTCGTACGTGAGAGCGAGAAGATGATATGTTTTTTCTCTCTCTCACATATGAATAAGAGTGACATGCCTATAAATTGTCAGTGTGCCCCTCATTCGTTTACCTACATACACTATGCATATTGTAGCCTCTAGTATAATAAATATAATACTACAGAATATTCGACGCTTTAACTACACTGATAAATTCTTAAGCGCCAGCCATGGCCAAGACTATCGAGAAAATGAGACGTTTATGAATACAAAACACTTTGAAACTACGGGCACTGGCTGATACTTCATTAAAGCTTATTGCCAGCAGGTAGAAAATATTAATAAACAGAATAGCTTTATGGTACCAATTTATTCAGATAGCCATGTGGGGTCTAGTCTAGAATTTCTATTTTATTTCCGGTGGGTATCGTAGAAGGCGACTGTGGGACATGGAGGGCGATTTTTGAATCTCGCATACGGGATTTTGTCACTAAAATACCGGTTGAAAACGGTGACTTGCTTATTATTTTCAGTGACAATTTTCTGAATTCGAACGCGTGAGACTCAAAAATCGGCCCGATGGATTAAATTACACCCATCTTAAAAGGCCCTCCAACCCTTCTGATGTTTTGGGTGTCCATGGGAAGTAGTGATCACTTACCATCAAGCGACCTGTCTGCTCGGGTGCCTCCTATTGCATTAAAAAAATTGTGGTGAGGGCGATGGGCTGTCACTATAACGATTCGTTTTTTTTAATGAAATAAATGTTTATTCAAAACTAAAACAAACTTAAAATTAAATTTCAACTTCTGCCAAACCAGAGTTGGTTTGTAGGCAGACGAGGCTCCAAATACATTAGGTTCCATATCTATATTATTCAGTAGCAATGGCAAGCCCCTCATTTTGCTCAAGAGTGGCACTGAAACTTGAGTTGTTTTGTTACACGTAGTCTGCCTACCTCTTTTTGGAATAAAGGCTTGAATTTATGTATATTTACCACTCGTTTACCACGTCAAATCCTTTTGGGAGAGGTTGCAGATGCAAAGAGAACGGACGGCCAATGCTGCGCTTTAAAGATTGCGTGAAGCGTGATATGGTTACCTTTGATATTCCATGCAACCAGCGGCAGCGACTGGCCGAAGGTCGTGTTGTCCATGACGGTCAATCCAAGCAGGACAATGCTTATAGTTCTCCTCTTTTAACCTCTAACTGGGGGAGCATAGATATGTGGACCTGTGGACGAGGGATCCTCTCTCGAATTGGGCTATACAGCCACGAACTCAAGTGGCGTAAGGATGCTGCTTAAATCATTTGTCATAGATGCAAAAAGCCTATTTTTTTTTGATCAAACGCCATTAATTTAATATGCATAATTATACCTACATATGATTGGTGTTTACTAAAGAGAATACGCTTTTATTGCTTATCTGTGACCTGTGACCTTCCTATAATTCGTGTAAATCCTGAAAACGGGTATTATCCAGATTAACCCATTATTATAATCTATATGTATTTACATAGTGAACTGCTCATTATAAACACGTTCTAAGAAAATCTAAAGTAAACACCGAGGGAATAGTGAGGACAAAATATTACTCTATTAAACGCTAGAAGAAAATGCAGCAATATTGTTTTCCGATATTTTCATTCGGTAGTCCAGATTGGCATTTTCACAGCGCTCTCTGCTATAAAGTTCGCAATATTTACACCAGTTAATATTAAAAACGAACAAGAGATCCAGGCAAATGCCATGGCACATAACACAACAGCACAAAATTGCAATAAACCGGGATCTGGCCGTTATGAGGACTGCACGAGTAACAATGGTTACGCATTTATCCCTAAAGGACGTAAGTGCCTTGGGTCGTATAGACGCATTCGTCCTTTTGAGTGTCAAAACTAAGCTGAAGCTTTAGAGTAGAAAGAGCGTAAGAGATGATAATTTTGAACAAGATTTCGTCTTTTTAATTTACATTTGGTGACCGAACAGCTGGATAAGTCACGATGAGCCAGCGAACGACTTATTACCTGCCTTTTATTGCTGAAAACCAATTAAGTATACTGGAGCGAAAAAGGGATTCAGATTGCAAATTTAAGACGATTCCAGTCTATAAAGAAGATTGGTTGAATCAGATATTTAGTTATATAGAAATTGTAGATAGTTGGACCTAATTGCCTTTTTATTTGACAATAAAGGTTTTAGGTTTACTTTATTGTGCATGGATTCTAAGCCATATTAGTTTCTTTATCTAGGTATATAAAATAAAAATCGTTTAATTTAGGATTGAATGTGGCATTAAGACAATAAATCTTTATTGTACAAAAATAGGTACGATCACTAGATTTAGGTACTATACATACATACAGGTCGTCATGAATATATATGAGACATGATCACATGAAATGAAAGTACCTTTTCACCACACCAACTGGTAAAGGCTTTCTTTGCTATTCGAAAACAGATAGCAAAATTGCATTTTATCCACAAGGGGGCAAAGTAATTTCATACAAATTTTAACTCGATGTCTTAATCTGGCTGCTTATAAATGATGATTATGAATCATAAATATTGAATAAATTGATGGATTTGATTTATTTTGATGTTTTATAGTCAGTATTTTGTTCGTGTTGGTGTGGTGAAAAATTTTGTGTTTCACTCGGTGGCAACGTTTGTTTAACCTTCGTGCCTTGATACCCTCGCAACGCTCAAGATTCCACTTTTTGAATCACTCGCTACGCTCGCGGTTCAATATTGGAATCTTTCGCTTGCTCAGGTATCAATATTGGCACGTGCGGTTAAACAACTACTTTGCCCCCTTGTAAAACAAATAACAATTACTATCATAGATAGGATATTATGCTTAAAAAAGAAGATCTTATCTTATTTTTAAAAGAGTCATATTTTCAAAGGTATTCTAAAAATTACTTGGTTAATTATTAAAGCTGTCATATTATAAAAATATATATGTTTTCAAAATGTTGGTCACTTCGAAAAATACAGTATACGCCTTGAGCCTATATTTTCTTAAAACAAAACAATTTAATCGTCTTCTTGAACGGAATCCATGCAGACTCGAATCCCAGAATTATATTATCTACCTACTCGTGTCTCTTTCCATAGTTCCAGAAACTTTACAAATTAAATTTGAAATCTACATCCTTTGAACAAACCCCTTATACTTACGTATAACAAAATATCATACGACGCAGAGCAGGGATTTGTCTCATCTGAAATACATCTGACTTTATTAAATTGCTGAAACTATTTATTCGACGCTTGCAATACCACACCTATGAGCCCCGTTTAGAGTTTACTTTTCATGATTATGTCGATAGAGGAGTTTGTGTGAGTTACTAGTTGGTTGAATAGTTTATTCTAATCTGAGTGTCGTGAGAAGCAATCTCTGCTCCTAATCCAAGGTACCCTAGCCAATGTTGCAATCGCTTAGGACGGTTTTAGTCTCGCAAGGATCGTCCGCGAGGATCGATCCGCACGACAATTTTTTTGAAGTTGATGTTTTCGTCCGCGCGGACTCTTCCGCTTTAGTGCGTTTTCACATTACCCGATCCGATATCGGATGTCGGACCAATATCCCATACATTACAGACGCCATCTTGGATTTTTCTATTGAAATCCTTCGTACATCCGATATCGGATCGGATAATGTGAAAACGCACACTCTAAAACGCTCCCTGAACTTACTAGGTACATATTAGTCAGGTGCAGATCGCTACTCGCGGTCGGTTCGCGTGACACTAAAACCAGCCTTAGAGCCCATTTAGACGGTACGAGAACTCGCATATGAGTTTTATTATAATGCGGTATTTGATGGCTGTGCAAAATGGTATATAACCTGAACAGCCCGCAATGTAACTAAAATCGCATGCGAGTTCGCATGCCGTCTAAATCTGGGTGGCTAGCCGAATGGCACAATCGCTCACGAAACGCTCACGAAACGAAGCGCTAGTAGATATCTATCTCTATCGCGCTTGCGTATTGGCGCGACAGAGCCAGCGGCGTATCGCTTTCGTTTGGCGTCGGAGAAATGCCATTCGGCTACGGGGCCAGGCCTTACCCTCCTCTCCACCTTCTACGGTAGTGAGAGAGACTCGATTTGTTCGCCATTGATTTGTTTGTCAACGATTGTCACTCCGGCTAGGCCGACAGGTAGGATCTTGACTAACAACACACTAGTTATGAAAACAATTTGATTGGATTATGTTGCGTGTATGGACTCACCTAATGTTCCCTTAGATTTCGGCATCCCCATGAGATGAGAGGTAAACAAGAAAGGGTTAAATCGAATGTATGATTCCTTATTATATAGGTATGTTTACGTATTGATTATAATAATGCATTTATGTGAAGGGAATGGGAAGAACTTGACTGATTTGTTACTGCGGATATTCTCAAAAAATGTGTCTGGTATATTTGCCGCGACACATACATTCACAAATAAAAATGTAGGAATGAAAAGAGCTTAGGAGATTGTGGATTTTTTTTTAGAGAATAACCAACTTACTAGGCGTTTCTGAAGTTATTCACGAAGTCGAGTGATAACCGAATCAATCAAAACATACTAAATATGACAAAATCTGCTTAGTGGGTTTCTAGTTACCGTGGAAAATACCTCTCAACGTTCACAATATCCAAATACCCATAGTCTAACACACATACAACATCTGATTATAACCCTTTCAATGGTTGAATAAAGCGTAATATTTCATTATTCTTTATTTAAATTGCGCAACAGAATGTTTTAATTAAGACCCCCATTAGTTAGACCTTAATGACAATCTTAATAACTATTTGATGAGCTGTTAATGGTCACACAACCGTTCGTTTACAATTAATCTGTGTTACCTTCGGCTTTGCCAGCATATGCTTTATTTATGAGCTAGCTATAAGTACTTTCAGGCGTATTTAGTAGGATTTTAATTACATCCATATCCATACTTGGGAAAGTGTGTGTGTCTGTTTGTTTGTCCGTCTTTCACGGCAAAACGGAGCTACAAATCGACCTGATTTTTTAGGTGGAGATAGTTGAAGGGATGGATAGTGACATAGGCTACTTTTTGTCTCTTTTTAACGCGACCGAAGTCGCGGGCAAAAGCTAGTATATTATAATCATGTAATGTCTTTATTGTAAGGCTACTTGATTTTAAAAGCCATACTAAGCATACTAGGTAATATTCGACAAAATCTCGTATAAGGTACACGGAAAAAATACACCGTGGGCTAAATAGGTTCCCACCTTATGCGTTTCTGTGTTATCACTGTTATCAGCGAGCGATAAGCGTCCCAGCCGTTTCATTCACTCATTTCAAGTGTATTTCGTACCATGACATGCCACTTGAGCCTAAACTGAATCGCAGGAATGTCAAATTTAGCGATTCATAAAAAGTTACTCACATACCGCATTATTCTGAATCGCTTTGTTGTAATGTAACACTAGCGACACTAAATATTGTAGTTTTGTGTTTTTTATAAGGAGTAGGAGATGGAAAATAAAACTAAAGCTAGTTTCATCACCTGATTAATTTATTATTTTGGTTTTTCGATCCTTACCGATTCGATAATAAAATATAAAGTTTTATGATTTTGTTTAGTATTATTTACGGACAAACTATTCCAACTAACTACACGTTTTTACATTTTTAGAGTGCCCTATGATGTCGCAACTTTCGCAAAAACGCAAATCAAAAAGAGCGAGAAAAAGTCTGATCCTTTTAGTCGATATGCAAGGAGTCATGTTAACACTTGCGACAAACTATGCCTAGAACTAGGATGGCTAAGGAATCAACTAGGTCTAGCATAACTTACTCGTAGCGATATACATTAAATTTAGACACGAGTGAGCTACCTATAAATACTAATGACTTACGTATTTGTTAAAATATCATCCAAACACTGCGAGTTCTATAGCCGAGCACAGCACTTCAAATACATAAATAAAAACTTTATTATTAATTACCTACGAGGGATGTTAAAAAAGTAATGAGAATGGATATGTACCTGTATCTTGATTTAATTTTTCTTAACTTGTCCATGTAGCAGTACTCATTAAAGTGAAATTGCATAATTCAAATTTTCACTACTTTCATTTGTTTTTCTATGATATGTAAATAATTGACACAAGGTGGGGGATGAAAATTTTCAGTAAAATAAGAGCATGTTTTCATGAATATTTGACATGTCGTGAGTTCATTTCTGACATGAATATCAAAAATAATCATACTTTAAATTAACGCTGGGTTTATCCTTTGTTAGTAACAGCAATAAAAAAAGTTGGTATAGATACATTTTCAAACGGTATGGTATCCAAAAAAAAATATAGGTGCTGTTTTGGGTCATGTTCACGATTTTTACAGATTATCATGAAAATTGAGAATATAGATTGGAAACAAAATTACGTTAGTATTAAAGAAGAACATACAATCATTTTAATATTAAAAAAAATTATTAGTTACAATAAGAACATTTTAAACAAACAAATAATAATGTTTTTGGCCTTCAAAATGACAGTCGACAGGGCCGAACCCTCAAAATTGCCGAGGGTGCTGCTCAAGTTAGTGTATTTAAAGCTACAAGTGACATACCTAATATTGAAGGCAATATAAGGATCATTAATATTTTATACCCGACCTTTAAATAAAATTGTAATATAATCGCTACTCTGAAGTATAATGAAGTGAAGTGCTTACTGAAATGGTATGTAGACTATCGTTAAGATTTTAATTTTTAAAGGGGGCAAAAAAATAATAATTGAAAATATTAAATATGTAAATAAATCACAAACGAGTTACTTTTAATTATAAAAATATAGGGATACTTACATTCTTATGTTTTAATACTCATTATCATTACTTATTGAACGCCCCTCGTACTAGTCAAGGGCGCGATGTTCTAAACATAAGCTTTAACGAACTGTCATTAATGTCATTATATATATTTTTATCATTTATTTATAGTTTTGTTCAAAAAGACACGATATTTTACACAAAATCATTGTAATTATTGTGAATTTTACATTTAAATATTTTAAATGTTTCTTTTTCCAGTTTTAAGAATAAAATAAAATTAAAAATTAGTAATCGTTCCTGGTTTTCGAACGATCAAACGTCACAAGGGGAAAACGAGATAGATTTATACGATTCCTATAGCGTCATCCTTTTCTTGTCAACACGATTCAGTTGCGAACCAGAGACAATATCGGTCTTTCATTCACTAGTACGCGGTTCAGTTTCGACTCTGAACATTGGAGGTCATGGTAGCAAATTGAGACGCTCAGTTTAGGCACCTAAACTGAACTGCTCTGCGTTTGAATCGTTTTTAAAAAGATCGTGGTAAGGCTGCAGTTCTGTCTTTAAAAAGTTGATAAAAAAACAGTTGAAAGTCAAAAATCCTTACAAATCTCTCCATCTGTCGTTTAAGCCTTTAACTAGGTACCTCACACCAAAACAAACAAATGAATGAGTTTGAATACGACTCCTCCAATACACGTTCAATATAGTCAGGCACTCACCCTTCTTTTATTATGGAAAAGGTGAAGTGCTAAAGAGCAAAATGGTGGAGTGTCTAGTGATGCGACGTCGTTGGCAATAATTAGGTACTTATCTGGGAAAAAGGTTGGAAATATTGCCACACTGCTGGTAATGTTACTTGAGGAGTGTCTTTTCAAAAGGACTTATTTTTATAAGTCAACAAGGTTTATTTCTCTAGGAAGACATAGATAAAAATAACCTCTGTTGACTTATAGAAATAAGTCCTTTTGAAAAGACACTCCTCTCTTATGCACATCATATCAAATGTGCGTTTTTACCGAAATTTCCTGCCTATGCACCGTGAAATAAATACATGCGGTTTGTCCGGACCTTCAAACCTTCAAGAAAAGACAGTCATCATCCTCCTTGCGTTATACCGGCATTTGCTACGGCTCATGGGAGTCTGCCGGCGATCATGCTTCTAATTTTATCACTTATCCACGTGGATAAGACGTCTGTCACGCTTTAGCAAGTATGTCAGTGTGAGAGTCACAGATGTCTTATCCACGTGGATAAGTGATAAAATTGGAAGCATGGTAGGCCGGCAGGGGTCCGCTTTGACAACTAATCCCAAGATTTGGCGTAGGCACTAGTTTTTACGAAAGCGACTGCCATCTGACCTTCCAATCCAAAGGGTAAACTTGACCTTGTTGGAATTAGTCCGGTTTCCTCACGATGTTTTCCTTCACCGAAAAGCGACTGGCAAATATCAAATGACATTTCGCACATAAATTCCGAAAAACTCATTGGTGCGAGCCGGGGTTCGAACCCGCGACCTCCGGAACGAAAGTCGCACGTACTTGCCGCTAGGCTACCAGCGCTTTTCAAGAAAAGACAGTACTCCCATAATATTAAGTATCCAGCAATGCACTTAAGACTTCTGGTTTTGCGGGTGACCATGGGTAGCAGTAATCCACTTATCACGTGGCACCAGGCGCTCCGTGCTCTTTTGCCTCCTATATCTTAAAAACCTAAATAAATACATTCTGTTTTTACCAGCTGAGCTACTGTTATCCATACTCGTACAGCCAAATAAAAAAATATATAAATCTACTTAATCTAAAAATATATAAATCTGGCAATATTCATGCTTCATGACCATTGAACTACTATGTACTACGTACTAGAAATGACAACTCGAACATATTCTGTGCGCCGACCGGCAGCGGCGGCAGCGCGAGGCGCATGCGCGTGAAGCGAACCGTGTCATAGAGTAAGACTTGACCACCTAGACGCGACACTTTTAGTGTAGACCTTTGTTTTATACTTTGTGTGTGAAATACTAAGTAGTTTACTTTTAGCACTATTAACATTGTGTTATATTTAATTTCTACTCAGTGAAATAAAAATAAGTAATTGTTTTTTTCATAAATTTTAATTTCCTTTGAATAAAATTAGTTTTATAAGTTTCTGTCGCTCAGAATAATAATCGCGCCATTCACCTTGTTTTACCTCCCTTAAACACCGGTTGCATTAAATACTATTTCAGTTTTGGTGTCACTATTTTTCGTCAATAATGAGAATTATAATTCAGAAATAATTCAAAATCATGCTTATTGTATAATATTATCGACTAAAATTCGTATTAGAACCGTGTAATATTCAAAACTATAAATTGAAATAAATATTTTTATATTATATATTGAAAACAGAATATGATCACAATTATTATACCTTATGAAAAAGGACTGGAAGGGTCAGTTGGTAGTGGAAGACCTAGGCGAACTTTTCTTGATCAAATCGGGGAAATATTGCAAAGAGGCCAGGTCAGAAGTACTCGAAACCGACGAGCGTGTATGAGAAATGTTATGAAAGTGTGTGAAGCGAAAGTGGTTTGTCAGGATCGTAGTAAATGGAAATCCGTAATCTCTGCCTACCCCTCTGGGAAACAGGCGTGATTGTATGTATGTATGTATGTATGTATTATACCTTATTACCTACATGTCATGTCTGCGCGATTCATCTATGATTCCAGCTGTCAAAATGGCGGCCATAGCATCGCGTTTAAGGAGCCCGTCCCTTCATTATAATAATTACTTAAATTAAGTTAGATCAAAATAGCTTGTCTACTAACCGATGAAATGTGACACCGTCACTTTTATTAGATTTTCTCGTATGGCTTCAACAGTATTTTATAGCACAGGAAGGCATTTTTTCATTTTATTTGTGTACCGTCAGAGACAACCTCCTCCCACCACGCGCAGAGACTGACTGAGGCAACATAAGTCCACTGGACTTATGTTCGTGGCGCAAACTTTTTGTTCGCCGTGTCCTCTCTAGTACATTATACCTCAATGTTCATGGCTGTATTTTCACATCACTAGGAATGTCGACGAAGAATATGTGTCGGGAGTGCAAGCGTCGACATCTCAGAACGAACGTCAGAATTGTCGCAACGACTCCGATCGCTATATTTCCCACTAAAAACTTAGTTTATTTTATGAGTACCTATCGTTTTTTGAAAATTAGACGGTGCCTAACCAAGGTGACGACGAAACGATTTGTGTCCTCTCTATATATCACTCTAGAAAATTATAACATACCTACATTGTAAAATTCATACCTATACCTACCCACACTTTTCCTTTTATCCACTCTTTGTAACTCGCAACCTCTCCCTTTCTCTTTCTCAATACTCAAGAGCGACAGGGATATCAAAATGTTACGAATACAGAAATAATACCCTCACACGTGTCGACAAAGGCTTTGTCTTGCTAATGCACCAGCAGGGGAATAGAAATAGCACTTTCGTCCCTAGGACTCTTATTAAAACATAAATGGAAATGTTCAGTTCTGAGGTTATTTTCAATGCACTGTCGATCTTGCCCGAGTATGATTTGGTGTTATATAGTAAAACTTTGTAGTAAGAACGTATAATAGTCTTAGGTGTCAGTCAAATCATTCAAAACTTGTGACACGCCTTGGGAAACGAAACACACGATAACTGTCGGAGATAAGCTTGGATAAGGACTCTAATCTTCAATTATGGGTATTAGAAACCTTAAAAAACTGTTAATGCTAATTTATTTTCTTCCCTTTCTATTCAAGTATTTCACTGTGGATCTAAAAATTGAAATAACGATGCATGATGAAAAAACACGCCACCGTTATGAAAATAAATGTTGCAAGTATCTCAAGAACTATTTTAATAAACTATAAGTGTACAATATACTGTCTCGAGAGCTTGTGGGAAATTAGTTCAAACCAGAAGAGACATGGAAATTATTAGACTGGTAATTATTCACAATTTCGTTACTTGGGTATATATGTAATTTGTAATGTAATATTTATTCTGCAAGCGCTAGAAGCCTAGTGGTAAGAGCGTGCGACTTTCGATCCGGAGGTCGCGGGTTCGAACCCCGGCTCGTACCAATGAGTTTTTCGGAACATACCTATGTGCGAAATGTCATTGGATATTTGCCAGTCATTTTTCGGTGAAGGATTCTCCGCGCCAAATCTTGGGATTAGTTGTCAAAGCGGACCCCAGCCGGCGTATCATGTTGCCAATTTTATCACTTATCCACGTGGATAAAACATCTGTCACTCTGTGATTAAATGGAGATAGTTGAAATAATGGAGAGTGACATAGGTTATTTTTTGTCTCGTTCTAGACCCCCACTTCCCTAAAATGGGGGGGTGCAAGTTTGTATGGTATTGAGCATTCCGCAATTTTCGACTTTAACGCGAGCGAAGCTGCGGGCAAAAGTACCTTAGTACCTTATAAAGAGTGGCGCTGAAGCTTGGGCAGTATCATCTATGGTATGGTATGGTATGGTATGTGGTCTACCTACGACCTGCCTCTTACGGGAATAGGTACAGGCATGTAGGTAATGTTATTCATATAATTTTTAAGAAAAAAAAACCGCCGCCTTTGGGATTCTGGTGAAAGCTACTTGCGAATGTTGTTCCTCTGCACCAAATGTCACTGTTTTGGACGTAAGTGCATGCTATTCTTATAAAAATACCAAAGTCACTATAAGCGTGCCGTTCAGATTTGAGGAGTTCCGTTCTGACCATCATCAGCAGTTCCACTGCACCAAATGTCACTGTTCCGTGCGTAAATGCATGCTGTTCCTTAAAAAACACAAAAATCACCATATGTGTGCCTTTCAGATTTGAGGAGTTCCCTCGATTTCTCCAGGATCCCATCATCAGAACTGGGTTCTGAGAAAAATGGAACCAATCTGTATGCATATACATTAAATCAAAAAAACAATTTTCAAAATCGGTCCAGTAACGATGGAGATATCGAGGAACAAACATTAAAAAAAAAACATACAGACGAATTGAGAACCTTCCTTCCTTGAGAGATTTGAGGCGGCGGTTAAAAATTAATCCAAATACCTACCTAATCGTGTCGTAGAGTAGACACTCCTTATTACCGTAAGTCTCTGTTAAACCCAGAGCACCTACTCGTGACAAAGTTGCTTCATTGTCTCCGACTCAATTTCACATACTCCTTATAGGATTTCATGTCACACCGTAGCGAGCACGAAACTGTCGAATTTCTATCAAATGATGTATGGAAAAAATAGGTATAACCTACACCTCCTCGCTAAGCTTGCGTTTTTATTAGTAGTTTTATTAGTAATCACTTTATTGTGTACAACATTTACAACAATATACAATTTGTAGGAATAGAGATTTATTTTGTTTCTATGTAGGTTATATACGTATCATCATCATTATCAGCCTATCTTCGTTCACTGCTGGACATAGGCCTCTGCAAATGCACGCCACTGTTCCCGATCTTCAGCTAATCTCATCCAGCCCGCCCGTATATACGTCTTCTTTCCTGGTGCCGTAGCCGAATGGCATTTCTGCGACGCGAAATGAAAACGAAACGCCGCGAAAGGTAGTCTGGCTCTGTCGCGCCTATACGCAAGATCGATAGAGATAGATATCTACGAGCGTTTCGTTTCGTGAGCGTTTGTGCCATTCGGTTACGTACTCTGGTAATATACCTAAGTCTACAAGTATTCTATGGCTACAGTAGTCCAAGAGATAAAATGTCGATAATATGCAATTTTCTCGCCAATATTTAAGAATAAATAACGTCTTTAGGAGCTGATGTACCTACCTAATAAAATAAGTGTTCGGCTGCTCGGCACAGTGTAATGTAAGCCATCTTTAATGTAGAACGCTTAAACCGATAAACGTTATGATATCTTCATTTAGTTACGTATTCTTAAAGCGTATCAGTATCTTCGGGGCACAGAACGGCTTTCTTAACACTGAAGTTTTTGGTTTACGATACTTGCACTTCGATGAAGCTAATATTTAAGACGAAATTGAATGGGCCTCCAAAATGTTTTCTTACAAACGTAGTCATGATTTGCCTCCCATCCATTGATGAAAATATTTTGATATAATTAAGTTAATACCTATTGACCACAATCACCGTAGCTTTTAATAGGTACTATATTTTACTTTTACTACTAGAATTTTACTTTTAATACTAGAATTAATAGCTAAGATTTTTTTCTAATTATTTTAAGAGGTAGAGGGACATTTGAACATTTTAACGAAAACGGTTTATAAAATTAAATAAAAAATGGAAAAACGTCTAATATGCACCTAGCATATTAATTGTTAAAATACAGCAAAACCCATTAAAATATTTTCCAAAATGTCCATATCCAAAGAGGAAAAAGGGAACAATGTTAGTATGGAGAAGCGGCCGTCCCGTTTTCTCTTAAGCGCTATATCTTACATATCTAGCACGGATCGATACAAGATTTCTATAATTGAAGCTGGGGCATTGTATTTACGGATTGCAGAAGCACTTGGGTAGAAAGGTCAAATCCATTAAGGAATACAGACGGTCAACCAAATCTTGGCACTAAAAGAACGCGGCAAATTTGAAAAACATAAGGTTCAGCGGCCAGTGGTTTTCATAAAATGTCTTCCTAAACCTTAGCGGAGTCAGAACGTTAGCGGAATCGTCGATGAGCGACGATTAATTAAAAATTGATTGAAAATGTAGGGGACTAGGTTTAAGTCCAATAGAAATTTTGAATTTCGTGGCCTTATTGCCTAGATTTGGCTGACCGTATATATGTATATCGCAAAGGTTAATTATAGTCTATATTATTTAAGTATTTAAACAAAGTCTAATACCCTAAAAGGCTCCTAAGCCACTTAAGATCATTATTTTACCTTTTTCCGACGTTTCGGCCGTGCGGGCGTTAAGATAAATCTAAACCCATAGACGATTATGCTCCGAGAGCCTTCCTGTCCTGACTTCATTTTTAATTGATATTTCCTGTGATTCCGCAGAAAAGAGTTTGTAATTATTTGCTGTGGCTCGCTCGGACGGCAACAAAGCAAATTACCAGCTTAATTCAACGGATGAAAATGAGAATGCAAAGGGTTATGTACTTATAGTCTGTTAATGATGTGGTCTAGATTCTTTAGTTTTTATCCTGTTGTGCATGGGTAGCGGCAATTTTTTTTTTGTTTGTATAGATTAAAAATGAACACTCAATTATCATCTAAATTGCCATCCATGTATGTAAAGGTATATTATGTTTTTATAGAGTTGGTACTTATGATAGGCTCTGTAACACATTTTTTAATACAGGTACTTAATTCCAAATAGGTTTCGTGTTCTATTATATATTCTAGAACACCAGTTTTGGATATCTACTTGAGAGTTATTTCGGTTTTTCCGCCCAACTGAGAAACGCCTACCTGCGAAAACTTTTGCAAGAAATACTGAAAAAGGCTACAAACTTAGCAAACTTGTGTTCCACACTTGACCTTTTATACAGCCCTTAGAGAACTGATTGCGAAAGTTTGACAGACACTGCTTGGTTTATCCTCTAGTCTAGAATAACCATTGCCATCAAATATCTGTTAATTGTAATAAAGTCTTAGTACCTGTTGATATAAATCATTACAAAAAACTCGAGTCTAGGATCATTCTGTAAATTTATCACTTATATAGTTAACAAACTGAAAAAAATTAACGGTACATAACTCATTATCATTCATTTATTCATCATTTTCATCATTACATTTTTTTCACAGATTTCATTATTACACAAAGATTTTTATATAATATGCACACGGAAAAAAAAACTGATTAATTGAATTCAGCCGCCCGTATCATTCGCGGGGACTGGAATCAGAAGTTACAGATTAAAAAAAAACCTGTTGATAAAAGCTGAATAAATTGCAAAGATACAAAAAAGTGTGGTGATAAGTAAAGTAATAGCCTAAGCGATTGATACCGTAAAATGAGGTGGGTTTAAAACGCAGGGGCGACTTTGAAAATTAAGTTTTAAACTACTGTAAGTTAATTCGTGATTTTCTATAGTAGATTGAGAGGAATATTTATTGATCTAACTAGTTACACGAACAGTTTCAGTGAATAATGAATAATGGTCATTTTAAGGCCGTTCGAATACCATCAAAGTAACCCCAAATTTTCCTAAAGCCACCCCGGTTGGCCGTACGGAAAACGTTCTCTAACCATCCTTCCATTAGCACTTTACTTATGTAGGTATGTTATGTAGTACAATAGAGACTTTAGCTTAGTGTTTCCTCTACGAAGCGTAACAAAACGCATTCTTTTTATGAATAAATTAATTCCCCGTATCAAAGCCGGCTTAACCTACTTAAGTCCTCACAGACCTTACCTGCACTAATTTCCCAGGAACATAAAAGAGTTAAGTAAAAATTTTATAACTTTTATAAATACTTATTTTATTCATATGCTCATGTTGGCATCATCTTTTTATACATCTACCGTCCCGTTGTATGAAAACATCTGAAAATAATTTCAACAATTAATATTGTTTGTTTCGTGAAGTTGGTAGACGTGAATTAATTTGTATCCATCACGTTTTGCAAAATTAAACTTGTGTTTTAAAGCTCATTCGTGGAGTTCAATAGCTTGTAAATTTTAATTTGGAATGTTGATTAATGTAGGATTCCCAGTTAATTAAACCGTAGCACACAAAATAACCACTATCTCCATTTAATTTTCCTACTAGCACTATATCTGACTCTGCTTGCGTACCTACCTACATACCTTTACTAACCACCAAATTCGTAAGAGGATTATTCTGTTGTAAACTTTTTATAGGTCGTTTTGAGTGAGCTCGTCTTTGAGAATCAAACGATTTCTTTTCTGAACTGAAACGGACTACGGACGTGACTTAATAGTACATTACGATATAAGTGCGTAAAAAAGGAAGTTCGAAACGAGTGGCGATAAATTAAAACACGACCGAAGGGAGTGTTTTAAATCGACACGAGTTACGAATTTCCTTTTCGCACGTGTATCGTACGACGTTTTTCAGTACAGATGAGCCTCCGAAGTTTCGACCTGGCATATAATGAACCACTTCTCGCACTAGTGCGTAAAAAAACACCATCTGTACTGAAAAGTTTCGAAACGACACAAGCCAATTCAAATTCAAACGCACATCGATATCCGAAAAAACATAGTTTTTCGATGTCGTTTTTCTAGTTAGTCATCGCGTTCGGTCCCGCTCGCGCCAATACAGCTACGAGAAAGTACGAGCGAAATTATGCACGATATCCGAATGACATCCTTCATGGTTCCCCTTGTTATTGGCATAATTTTACAATCATGAATTCTTTTTGGCATAATCTATATTGAAATAATTCACCTTTCGCATAATCTGTTAGGGCATAGTATAGTTACGCATAATTTGTCTAGGCATATTTTTGTTTGTCCGAATATATTTCATGCATAACGGTTATTCGCCGAATCGTTTTTATGCATAAATTATGCATAACATGGTTTAGTCGGAATTTACCACTGTTATGCGAAAATCGTTTCGGACAATTAAAGTTATGCCAAATAGAGGGAAGCCATCCATCATATGTCCTAAGTATAGGTATTATATCACTATAAGTTGGGATTGGCCTAGACTATAAATTAACTCGTAATATGTATCTACTGCCAGTAATGTTGACGTGTCAAGGACAGCAATATCCCTTGATATCGGACAAATAGTGTCTTGAAGTCTTTCTCATAGACCACGACAATAATGCCTCCGAAAATATTAAATTTTAACTTTACACGGCAATTCAAGTTAGAATAAATAATAACATCCGTTCCAACACTGCTTGTTTCAGCACAAAGAAAATAAAGGAACGCAGATACTCACTAACACCGCAGTTCCGAGCGCAAATGAACCGGCCCGGGTTAAAGTACGTAACGTTGTTCGATCCGCACACGGGCTTGTATTCTGTACTCGATTGGCAATCCTGCACACATTGTCTCTGCGTGGGAGTATCGCAACTGTGAACAGAGGCGTTTTATCATGTTTTATGGTGCTGAAAGTTCGATTAAGCTGCCGCTTTGTAGCATCTATATAGTTTCTATCGCCTTCGTTAGCATAAAAGTGGAATGGAACACTGGCGCACGATACGCAGGTTATATTTTCATTTTTTTGAGTCTCACTTATTAAGTTTGCTTTGTTCAGATTTGGCTTAATCAGATCTAACCGATATCTAGTTAATCAGGGACTAGGGAGCCAGACGAACAAGTAGTAACAGATATATTTTTGTCTACGGTATCTAATGTGCGAAATGTATTGTAGGTACGTGCCCCAGTGAACTGTTAAACTTAAGGGCGTAGGGCGTATTGACACTGGATCTAGTCGATAGCACCCACACTAAAAGCTCTCAGTGTAAATACGTAATAAAGATAAAGCCGTTTATGACCTGCATATTGGCATACAACTTATTGATCTAGCCGGCTCAATATAGCAACCGCACTCCTCTGAAGCCAATTCGAATGTGTTTTATCTTATCTTATACTTTTAAACGAGCAATTCTTGTATATTTATTTATTTATTTATATATACCGACGATCTCGGAAACCGCTCTAACGATTTCGCCGAAATTTGTTATGTGGGGGTTTTCGGGGGTGAAAAATCGATCTAGCGTAGCCTTAGATCCCGGAAAACGCGAATTTTCGAGTTTTCATGAGTTTTTCTTTCGCGGTAGTAAACGTAAAATATGGTCGTTAATTTCGCCGCGCGCGCATCGATTCCGCTTAGCTCAGTCGTACGAGGTCGGTCTAATGTACGCAGATAGATCGTAGGTGTCAGGGTTTCGAATCCCGGCCAGAAATTAAATTTTTGTTTTTTGTCTTTTTTTTTGTTTTTGTATTTATAAGAGTTTTTTTTATCTAAAGACGTGATATATTAAAATAGAACCGAGCGAAGCTCGGTCGCCCAGATATTTCTATTAATTTGGGGATGTCTTCGTGAGTTCATATTATGGGGTTCCGACACTGGGCTGTTAATGCTGTTATAAATGTTATATACCTACCAGTACCATGGCCTCCGTGACAGCACTTTTTGATAAATAATTACTTGCTACGTCTATTTTTAATCATAAGTGAGAGTAGGTATGTATTTACTGAATAATTAAAACAATGGTTTACTTACGTTTAAACTATCGTTTTAATGTATACCTTTTAACAACAAAATGCCTACTAGTCATTTAAACATACTTAAATATTGAACATGAAAATTTATAGTCAGAGAAAAGATTTCAAAACAATTTCGCTTAGAAACTGAGCTTATGTAATGTCTGTGTGGGCAAAGTATTTACTTTACCTCAAATAACTGTAATTATACCCACCCATCCTGGAATACAATGCTATCTGGGACAGAAGTTGTAGTCATAGCAACGGGTTTTCCCAATATGGCTACTGGATTGTAGCTGTCTTGGGGGTTCTGATTTTGAAACTGGTTTCCATTTTGATTTTGGAACTGCTGCTGATTTTGATTTTGGAACTGGTTTCCAGGATTCCAATTTCCAGGGATGTTGCCATTCTGAATTGGAATATCGTCTAAAGTGCCACTGCCAGTGTTCATATTTTGGTTTTGTCCAAAATTGTTACCGTTAAAGTTTCCTTGTTGGTTTGGTTGGGACGGGTATTGATTAAACTGCTGGGAAGGGTATTGGTCAAACTGTTGGTTAGTCTGTTGATTAGGATACTGAACTGGTGAATACTGGTTTTGGCCAGGGCCAACATTGTTTGGTCCGAAACCGCCCTGAGGATAGAATTGTGCTTGATTTGGTGTCTGCATTTGTTGCCAGTTGTTGAATTGTGGTTGATGATTTTGCTGAAAAATAAGATAAACATCTTAGTTAAGATAGGTTGGGACTTATATTAGTGAGATATATGAGGTACAAAATTGGGTTAACTGTGACCTGCATGTGTTTCATATCTAAGGGTAGCGTAACGGTGAATAAATAGGTTGGACTATAGTTAAAAAGTAAATTTTCCTTTTTTATCAAGGCATTAAGTACTATCACCTGCAAAAGTGCATGGAGAAAGTATGAATGAAATCATTGATAAATTCGCCATGCTCTGGTGCATGGCGAATGCAGGGGCACACGCCATGGTTTCGGGGAGATAACACAAACATAGTTAGGCTAATGTTCGATCACTGGAAAATTGATGCATGAAGTTATTTAGAACGTTTTCACATTATCCAATCCGATATCGCATGTAGGAAGGATGTCAAAGATAGCGCCTCTTATGTAATTAATTAATTTTAGAATGTCGTATAGATTAATCCACTTTTATCAATTTTAAAGCAGAACATTTGGCTATATTCAAGGTCAAATTACTTTATCCACTAGTGGATAAAATGCGTTTTTACCCGCTGGTATTAAAGGACAAAACGCGTGTTTCCGAGCTAGTGAGGGGAAAATAATAATAATAATGTTGTTCAAACCTATATAAAAAGCTCTAAATTATTCAATAGGTATAGGTCAGTTTCGGGTGATTTTGCGCCTACCTGATTGAAATATCCTGGCCCGTGGAATATTGGTCCCAGAATATTTTCCAAACCGAAGAATCTGTTCTTTAGCTCCGGCTTCGTTGTTGATGTGGTTGTTATATCCTTTGGATGGCCGAACACCGAGGCTGTGGAAATAAAAAAATAAATTGATACATTTGAAAGAAAAAAACGTATAAGGTAATTAATGAATCTACGGTTGTACTCACGTTATTATATTGATAATCGCTATTGCTGCGACATGTTTCGGGCCAATTCGGAGGCCCCTCATCAGGCACATATAGGAGTTCACGCGACGGCTAAACTCCGTGGACGTGAGTACAACCGTCGATTCATTAATTATTTGAACATGTCTCACGAAAGTTTAACGTGTATGTATAAGGTACTTAGAGGGAGACAATTTCGACAGACGGAGAATTTCGACTAATCGATTTTTTCATTATTAAAAAAAGTGTCCGCTGGTCACATATGGCCCGCTTGTTCAGTGAACACATATGGCACTCAAGTTAGTGGTATAAAATGTAAAAAAAAAACGATTATTTGAAATTATCCGTCAGTCGAAATTGTCCCCTGTGCCTTAGCCGTATTTTTAAATTGGTAGTAAAATGTGAGTGTGTTTAGTAAAACGTCCCACTTTGTCGGTTACCATTAAGGCGAGATTTACTTGTATTTTTATATAAATAAACTGACAAAGCGGCTTTATAGCAATCGACAAAGTGGGACGTTTTCCCGTGCACACTCACAAATAGTTTTTTAATGAAATATTTCACTACCTAGCATCAAGTTCAGTGGTGGGTAAAGTACGGCCCGCGGGCCATGTAACGTGCGGTGCGACCCGCGAAAGGATTGTAATTGTATCACATCAGTAGGTATTAGTCCCGCCGCCTAAATCTGGCCCTCCTTTAAAATTGCTTCAAATTTTGGCTCCCAATGTAAAAAGTATGCCCACCAGTCCCACAACTGATCAAGTTGCTCGTTATTATGTAAGTAATACGTTATGTTACTACTTACCCAAAACAAAACATAGAAGCACAAAGTCCCGTTTGAACATTATTACCATTATTAATTTATAATTAATTTTATTTACACTACTTAGTTGTTTCACCAACGACCGATATAACTAAACTGTCTATCAACGGACAAGTCTACCCACTAGGTACATCATTAATATAAATACGTCATAATATATGAAGTTTACTCCACAAACTATTTTACTAATGGATACGCCAAAAACACGGTCTAATCTGGTTTTCGTAATGAGTCAGTCAATAAAACGATAATTTTCTAGTAAGTTACGTCTATCGTTCGGTTTTTTAAGGGTTTTCCTTTTTCACGTGGCAAATAAAGCATACGACCCTATGTTATATCCCCTATGTTAGGGTGTAACCACATCTTTTATCCTCATTTATTTCTCATACACAAGATATATGCGAATCGTTGCGGATATATTATGGTTAGGGTTACACTCCTTTTTTGAAGAACCCCATTCTGTAGACCTTCGAAAAAATCTCTGCAGAGAGCTCATTCCACACATGTACCTATTTATACGTTTTTTGTAGAAATAAAATACAATAACTAATATAAGCGGCAAATTTTTAGAAAAGACTGAATGAGAGTACTAACTAATCTTAAGCACAGAATAGATAAAGTACTTTCCTTAAGTACTTACCTAAGGCGAAACTACAAAGTTAACCTATTAAAACGCAGGTGCCACTAAGATGGACCCGAGCAATTACTGGGATAGTGGGCAATATGTCGCCATTAGCCGTTAACGACCATTTTGTCCAAGTTACGAAGTAAAAAGATAATAGCGACTGGGATTTACCCAGATTGTACTGATTGTGTAATTCAGATACCTATTTCAGGTCAGATCTGCATCCGGATATCCGGATTAAGTAGGTACTAATTATGATCCGGATCTTGCTTCGATGTGCGAGTGGGACAACTAGGACATCACTATATGCGCATAAAACACTGTTTCACTCACATGCCGAAGCGACTTAACAAACCGAGACGACACATTCGTGTCTACATTTTTCAAATTTGCGAGCAAAGAATAACTCTTGCTCACTCCCACTTATAGGATAGTATGTGGATGTCATTTGTGCGGTAAGGTCATGTCATTGTGTTAGCAGCAAGTTAGCACTATAAGGGCCGATTTAGATGGTACGAGAACTCGCATGCGAGTTTTATTACATTGCGGTATTTGATCTGTCCAAAAACCCCCGACACAAAAAAAAGGTGAATTAAATTAAAAATTAAATAAAAAAAGGGTGAAAAAAACTAAAAGTGCGAGCTTTCAAAAAGTAATAAAATAACTAAATAAGTAGCTCTAGGAATACCTACCTTCCTTCTTACGAAATACCTACCTTCTTCTTCTTAGGAATATCTACCTACCTTCTACCTTCTTACGAAATACGAGATGAAAACCTAACTACGAAATTCTTGAACGTAAAAATTTTGGTACTTAAACATAAAATTACTTGAATTCTTAAACACAAGAAATATGACAAAATAAATTATTAATTATTATTCTCTTTATTGATTTCCATTATTAATTAATGGTAAAGTGTTGTCGCGTCGGGGGACCGCTCTCAATATTAGCGTAAGGGCAGACGTCGTTGACGGTTGTGTTTCCGATGCAGTCTTTAGAGTCTTATTTTAAGATTGGGTGTTGAAATTTTTGCTCAGCACTTATCTAGTTTGTTTGGTTGTAAACATATACGTTACTTGTAATTCTAATACTTCCTTTGACATTTTGGTTGTATAGTTACATTGTTCATGTTCAGGTAGTTAGTTTAATGTATGTACCTAGTGAATTTTTTGTTAAACATTTATTATGTTAGTTTAGCTGTGTAAATATTTAGTTTTTAAGTTTCAAGTTAGACAGGCAAAGAGCGGTCCCCCGACGCGACAACACTTTTTACCATTAATTAATAATGGAAATCAATAAAGAGAATAATAATTAATAATTTATTTTGTCATATTTCTTGTGTTTAAGAATTCAAGTAATTTTATGTTTAAGTACCAAAATTTTTACGTTCAAGAATTTCGTAGTTAGGTTTTCATCTTACGTATTTCGTAAGAAGGTAGAAGGTAGGTAGATATTCCTAAGAAGAAGAAGGTAGGTATTTCGTAAGAAGGAAGGTAGGTATTCCTAGAGCTACTTATTTAGTTATTTTATTACTTTTTGAAAGCTCGCACTTTTAGTTTTTTTCACCCTTTTTTTATTTAATTTTTAATTTAATTCACCTTTTTTTTGTGTCGGGGGTTTTTTAAATTTATAATTTAAGGTTTTTATTTCTTTCTTTTTGTAGGGGGCTCTTTCTTTTGTCATATTTCTTGTGTTTTGGAATTCAAGTACCGAATTGTATGTTAAGTACCTACTTACCTACATTTTTTACGTTCAAGATGTTCTAGAGGTAAGTGCATGCTGTTTTTATAAAAATACTAAAGTCACTACAAGCGTGCCGTTCAGATCTGAGGAGTTCCGTTCTGACCAACATCAGGAGTTCCACTGCACCAAATGTCACTGTTCTGGACGTAAGTGCATGCTGTTCTTATAAAAATACCAAAGTCACTATAAGCGTGCCGTTCAAATTTGAGGAGTTCCGTTCTGACCATCATCAGAAGTTCCAGTGCACCAAATGTCACTGTTCTGGACGTAAGGGCATGCTGATCTTATAAAAATACCAAAGTCACTATAAGCGTGCCGTTCAGATTTGAGGAGTTCCGTTCTGACCATCATCAGCAGTTCCACTGCACCAAATGTCACTGTTCCGTAAGTAAATGCATGCCATTCCTTTAAAAACACAAAAATCACCATATGTATGCCTTTCAGATTTGAGGAGTTCTCTCGATTTCTCCAGGATCCCATCATCAGAACTGGGTTCTGAGAAAAATGGGACCAGTCTGTATTCATATACTATCAAAAAAAAAAATTCAAAATCGGTCCAGTAGCGACGGAGATATCGAGGAACAAACATAAAAAATAAAATACAGACGTATTGAGAACCCCTTCCTTTGAGATTTGAGGCGGCGGTTAGAAATCAGCACCGATAGCATGGTCGCGCCAGGCCATCCTTTTCGCACTTACTAATAGTACGAATATCACAGAATATAATAGTACAAATACTGAAGGCTCACTCCTTTGATGTTCATAAAATGCCGCCATTCTAAATTCTTACCTACATTAACAAACAGACCGCACGCGAGCAGCCGACATAGAATTCTATTGCGCCGCGTGAAGGTCGTCACCAGTGAACGGGCCGCGAAACTCGCGGCCGCCGCCATATACATGTAGCGCGGCGATAGAATCGCAGAATGAGCCGCCCCTTTAGGCCTAGCACATGATTGCTGCGAGAGTATGTCGCCGCGAGATAGATGAGATGACACGTCTTTGTCGTAATTGTATTAATGACATAAGAACCGGTAGTCTATCTCGCGGTGACATACTCTCGCGGCAATCATGTGCTAACCCTGCTGGTTTTATCATTTATCGCGCGATCAGGCTTGCCTCTGTAATCCATAATAAATAAATATTTTTTTTTGTGGCGGCGACCATCTTGGACC
This sequence comes from Leguminivora glycinivorella, assembly GCF_023078275.1. NCBI lineage: Eukaryota > Metazoa > Arthropoda > Insecta > Lepidoptera > Tortricidae > Leguminivora > Leguminivora glycinivorella. Next base: position 32,322,836 of record NC_062971.1, read on the forward strand.
AGCGGCCATCACCTACAGCTACATATACATACAATCACGCCTGTGTCCCATGAAGGGGTAGGCAGAGCACATGAAACTACTCAGGTTTCAGTGCCACTGTTGGCAAATAAGGGGTTGAAAGAAAACGAAACTGTGACATTGCAGTGACAGGTTGCCAGCCTCTCGCCTACGCCACAATTTAACCCACATCCCACAGTCGTCTTCTCCCACGGGAAGAAAGGCCCTCACCTACAGCTAATATAAATAAAAACCGGCCAAGAGCGTGTCGGGCCACGCTCAGTGTAGGGTTCCGTAGTTTTCCGTATTTTTCTCAAAAACTACTGAACCTATCGAGTTCAAAACAATTTTCCTAGAAAGTATTTATAAAGTTCTACTTTTGTGATTTTTTTCATATTTTTTAAACATATGGTTCAAAAGTTAGAGGGGGGGGACGCACTTTTTTTTCCTTTAGGAGCGATTATTTCCGAAACTGTTAATATTATCAAAAAACGATATTAGTAAACCCTTATTCATTTCTTAATACCTATCCAACGATATATCACACGTTGGGGTTGGAATGAAAAAAAATATCAGCCCCCACTTTACATGTAGGGGGGGTGCCCTAACGAAACATTTTTTTCCACTTTTTATTTTTGCACTTTGTTGGCGTGATTAATATACATATTGGTACCAAATTTCAGCTTTCTAGTGCTAACGGTTACTGAGATTATCCGCGGACGGACGGACGGACGGACGGACGGACGGACGGACAGACAGACATGGCGAAACTATAAGGGTTCCTAGTTGACTACGGAACCCTAAAAACACTCGACTAATTCACCTTTTATAAACAAAAAAATAAATCAAAATCGGTAGATCCGTTCAGGAGCTACGACACGATGCGATGCCACAGACAGACACACACATACACACACACACACACACACACACACACACACACACACACACACACACACACACACACACACACACACACACACACACAGAGACAGATAGACACGTCAAACTTATAACACCTCATCGTTTTAAGTCGAAACACAACTTTCTACGATAATTGGTCAAGTGCGAGTCGGATTTCGACTCTTCCATACAATTTAGTCATGAGCGCCTGATGCAATGTGATAGCAACGATTTCACAAACAAATAGTAGAAGTTTAGTACATTTCGTACTTTCAAGACGTTATATCTCGGAAACGATAAGAGATAGACCAAAATGGACTTCAGATTTGGGCTTTCGGTGGCACAATAGTGCCACACGAATTTTATATTTTCGTATATATAGACATTTTTTTGGACCGATTTGGATAATTTTTTTTTTTCAAAAAAATCTAACCCGGGTGTAAAATCTTAATTTTTTGAGCTAGAAGGCTGAAAAAAATAGTATTTAGGTGTTTTTGTAATACATTTCGGGCCGCTAAGAATCAGCCACATACCATTGTAATTTTTTTTTATTAAAAAAAAAACTAATTAAAATTTTGAATAACCTCCGACATAGTGGACCGATTACCATCAAACATGGCTAAGAACACTCCCGACTAAATCAGCTTTCAAACAAAAAAACTAAATCAAAATCGGTTCATCCGTTCGAGAGCTACGATGCCACAGACAGACACACACACAGACAAACAGACAGACAGACAGACAGACAGACAGACAGACAGACAGACAGACAGACAGACAGACACGTCAAACTTATAACACCCCGTCGTTTTTGCGTCGGGGGTTAAAAATAGATATGTATCGGACTACTGTAATTTGATTGATTTTAGAATGATTGGAAGCAGTTAAAGTGAGAAAGAAATAAACTGACTGGACGTAGGGTACCGTCAGGACGCCCGTCTGTTAGCACGTAATTGACAGCAGAGTACATTATCTGTGGCAGGTTTCGTTTGTCTTGTCTGCGCCGGTCACTGGAATTTTCTGCAATCCACAAACAAGAACTTCTTGCGACGATTTAGGTAAGTACATTATAATACAGCTAACCAGTTCTTTATTTTGCGTCTCAAACGTAAGTTACCTTTGGCCAATTAGAAGTAAATTTACGATAATGTCTCTGCACAACCAGCAATATGTATAAGTAAAACCATTACATTGCAGAATACTTTCTTGGTTTCGCCGGTAACTCACAGGATTGAAGATGAGTTGTTGTCCATTCAACGAGGAGCAGCTGAGTCAGCTGAAGATGTTCATAGAAATTTGTAAAAGCCAACCTCAGATCTTGAATCACCCTAAAATAACGTTCTTCAAAGATTACATTACATCGCTTGGCGGCACTATACCAGCGGCGACTTTTGGTGCAAAACCCTTTACAGCATCTGGAGACAAGTAAGATTTAAAATATTATCTTGTGGTCTGTTCAATCATAAGTAAGATCGTTTTTATTTCGTTGATCTAGTAGCATGTACCTACTCATCTTTTCGCTAAAATGAAATGTATTGGTACATAAAAAATTGTAGCAAATATTCATGTAATTGTACTTTATATAATATTTTTTATAATAATTATCAAGCAAAAAATGTAACTAACTAAAAACTATTATTCGTGAATGTGCACGGGAAAACATCCCACTTTGTCAATTGCTATAAAGCCGCTATGTCAGTTTATTCATATAGAGATGCAAGTATATCTTGCTTTAATGGTAACCGACAAAGTGGGACGTTTTACTAAACACACTTTCATTTAATCTACAAATTGAACTTACAGTGTTCCACCATCAAATAATAATGCCGAAAAGATACCTTCTTCCGATGAGGAGTCAGAACCTGAGTCGGATGTTGAGCTGGACATGGAAGGTAAGATATCAAATTCTACTAAATAAGGCCAAATGTTGTTATAAGCGAGTTGTCTGTGTTAAGAAAAGTACAGATGGAACATAAATCTTGTACCACTTTTTTGACTTATCTTTTTTATTTCTTAGGTGTCATAGAACCAGATGTCCTAGATGACTCTCAAGTCATGGGCGACCAGTCCAAGGAGACCACAGATGAGGAACGGGACCAATCGGACGAGAAGAGGTCGGCAGCTATGAGGGCATTCTCTGAGCAGAACTTTGACGAAGCGATCAAGTTGTACACTGAGGCTATACAGCTGAACCCACAGAGTGCCTTGCTTTTTGCTAAGAGAGGACAGGTAGGAATACTAAAATTGCTCTGGTCAAGAACAGACAATACTGTTCTTACAAAATGATTTAGAATAGTGGTGGGTAAAGTACTGCCAAATCTAGCCCACAAAATGGTTTTAACCGGCCCTCCACTAGTCCATTAAAAATAATGTGTGATTTGGCCAGCATTGTAGTAAAAATGCATTTTTGGAGTAAATCTGGACCTATTATAATTCCTTTAAATTTTTTACATGCAATGAAAAATGTTTGTCCACCACTGGTGTAAAAGGTTCATAGGGCAGGAGTGAAGCTTGTACGGACTGTTTCAAAAAAAAACTTTTTTTCTGTTGAAAATATGTAGGTATTAAATTAATATCTGAGTTGGTGTATCTCCATTACACATTTCTCAACTTTTATTTACTTTGGTTATCAAGAGGTTATCACTTAGCAAACCATGTTACATTTTCAGTGAGAAATAGCGTGCCTAGATTTCAGTAGAAAACAGGTTGAAGTTCTAGTAGATATCAACCCTTTCATATCAGCCCAGCCATTTTGTATGTATACACCTTGTTTTTATTGAATTCGGTTAATTTTAAGGGATGTTCTTTAGAACAATTAATTTCTCTAAGAATCTATCGTCTAGCGTCTTAACTCTTACGGATATCGAGTTATTAAAAAAATAAAAATTCCTTTATTTTTAGGGTTCCGTACCTCAAAGAGGAAAAACGGAACCCTTATAGGATCACTCGCGTGTCTGTCTGTCCCTCTGTCACAGCCGATTTCTCCGAAACTACTAGACCGATTTACTTGAAATTTGGCACACGTATGTAAACCTGTGGCCCAAAGACGGACATGCAATATAATTAAATGAAATTAAACGAAATTTAATCATAAGGGGCACTTTTGGGGGGTAAAATTGAAAATTAAAAATCAAAGTTATTAGAACTATATTGTGCTACATATCAAATGAAAGAGCATTTTATAAGCATTTCAAATATATTTTTTTTATAGTTTTTATTTTGGTAATTTAGAAGTTATTTAAGAAAAATTACCATTCCCCCCCCCTTATCTCCGAAACTACTTAGCGTAAAATTTTCAAAAAATACACGAGATAGCCCTCTACCTGTAGATTACAGGAAAACCTATTAGAAATCTACAGTCAAGCGTAAGTCGGACTTAAGAGAAAAAAAACTCAAATTGAGATTTTCACTCACTGCCGCTGCAAGTACTTACTAAATGTTTTGAAATTTTGTGAGCGCCATGGACAGGTAGAAAGAAATTCATTTCTGTTCAGAAATTGTTAAAAATTTTAATCATTTGCCAAAATGACTTAAGTTCCTACTAAAAAAGAGGCGCTTAAGACTGTTTAGAACTGCACTGACCATAATATTGCCCACATAGGTCCAAAAAATGGTGTATATATACGAAAACAAAAAAATTGTGCCACCGACAACCAAAATCTGAAGTCTATTTGCTCTATCTCTTATAGTTTCCAAAATATACGCAAAATCTTGAAAAGTACAAATCTAGTGTACGTTGCCATGACATGTCGTCAGGCGCTCATGACCTTTTTGTATGGAAATGTCCAAATCCGACTCGCACTTGACCGATTTTCATAGAAAGTTGTGTTTTATTATAGTTTTGAAGGAAGTTTCTTGTTTTTAACCACCAACGCAAAAACGACGTTATAAGTTATAATAATAATAGGTTTGACGCTTGACATGTCTGTCTGGCATCATAGCTCCCGAACGAATCAATCGATTCTGATTTAGTTTTTAATGTTTAAGGTGAATTCGTCGAGAGTTTTTAGGGTTCCGTAGTCAACTAGGAACCCTTATAGTTTCGCCATGTCTGTCTGTCCGTCCGTCCGTCCGTCCGCGGATAATCTCAGTAACCGTTAGCACTAGAAATCTGAAATTTAGCAGCAATATGTATATCAATCACGCCAACAAAGTGCAAAAATAAAAAATGGAAAAAAATGTTTTATTAGGGTACCCCCCCTACATGTAAAGTGGGGGCTGATTTTTTTTTCATTCCAACCCCAACGTGTGATATATTGTTGGATAGGTATTTAAAAATGAATAAGGGTTTACTAAGATCATTTTTTGATAATGTTAATATTTTCGGAAATAATCGCTCCTAAAGGAAAAAAAAGTGCGTCCCCCGCCCTCTAACTTTTGAACCATATGTTTAAAAAATATGAAAAAAATCACAAAAGTAGAACTTTATAAAGACTTTCTAGGAAAATTGTTTTGAACTTGATAGGTTCAGTAGTTTTTGAGAAAAATAGAGAAAACTACGGAACCCTACACTGAGCGTGGCCCGACACGCTCTTGGCCGGTTTTTTTAATAACTCCAAATTCCCAATGTTATTTGTTTTGACATGTGCCGTCAGTCACTTAACACTAACTTGAATATTATTCTTAAGGGTCTCTCACACTAATTAATTCATTTATTATGTATGAAAACGATGAAAAAATATTTTATGTGAGTTTAACTAAAAGTGATATACAGTCTGGTCCTGATAACGAACCTAATAACATGTCGAATTTAACGGAAAACAAAAAAAACACGGTGTATATTTTTTTTATTTACCACTTAACACAAAGTGTGTGTATAGCTACTAATACTAATAATCAATGTATTTGGCCACAGGTGTATCTCAAACTGAACAAACCGAACGCGTGTATCAAAGACTGCACACAGGCTCTGGAACTGAACTGCGACAGTGCTGCCGCGTACAAATTCCGCGGCAGAGCATATAGGTTAGTATTCCTGTCAAATTTTAAACGGGTATACATATTTGTAAATATTTAAATAAACGGGTGGTCTAGTGGTAAAGACGTTAGCCGCGTAAGCTGAAGACCCGGGATCGATTCCCGGCTCGGCCGCCAGTGGGCCTTGTCGTTTTTTTTTTCGTGTATAATATCTATTTCAATTTATAAACGGATGTATTCAAGTTATTAACTATATCGCGACTGTTGCGAAATTTTTCGAGTCAATTAGTAGACCCGTCATCAGGCACTCGTGCTTTCGGAGGCTAGACTCCGTGCACTGCCAGCGCCGCTCGCCTTTCGCCCCCGGAGTTGTGTGGGTATGTTCCCATTTGTTCCTTGAACCTTGTTGTAATGCTGGAAGGTTGATATTGAGCTACAGTCACTTGTTTACAATTAACTTATGGTGGTAAATTGCATATTGCCTAATTCTCTAATTCGCCAAATTTTTAAATAGCTATGATGTTGTAAGTACTTAAAAACAAAATGTTAAAAATTAAAATTTTTTGAATTAAGATTTTTTGTCATTTTAAAAGTTAAAATGACAAAAAATCATAATGACTTATTCGTAAAATCACCATTTTCCGAAATGCCTAAAAATTCAAATACCGAATGATATGTAGGGCTAAATTCTAAAATAGCGTAAATCGAGAATACTGAAAAAACAAAATGTCATGGTCTCAAAATGACTAATACCTAAAAAACGCTAGTATCCATGATAGCCGTATACGGAGGTTAAGTCTGAGCGTCAAAACTTTATAAATTTTAGGTATTTTGGTTGTTTTGAAAATGGGGAGTTTTGAACTAACGGTAATGTGAATAAAATATATATTATTGATTTAGTCATTATAATACATGGACATATTACAATTCCGCCATATTAATAATTAGGTGTTTTGAGAAAAAAAAAATAGGCATTCTGGGATTCGGGTAATTTGACACTGAGTCGTTTTGAAATATAGGCATTTAGTAACTGGGTAAGATGAAATTAAGGTGTACAGTAATGAAACCAACTCTTTGGCAGGATAAAGCATCCTTATTGGCAGGATAGTGCTTTCTAATAAACAAAAAGTGCTAATTATAACTCATTCTATTTATAACGCTTAAAGGTTGCTGGGCAAGTTTGAGGAGGCATCTCACGATCTGTGCGAGTCGCTGAAGATCGACTACGACGACCAAACTAACGAGTGGCTGCAGGAAGTCAAGCCTAACGCCGAGAAACTGAGGCAGCATAAGCTCACGGTGCAACGCAAGAAAGAAGAGAAGGAGGTATTTATTTGATTATTAGACAATAGTATATGACTGAGAGTAATAAGCGCTGGTGGCCTAGCGGTAAGAGCGTGCGACTTTCAATCCAGAGGTCGCGGGTTCGAACCCTGGCTCGTACTAATGAGTTTTTCGGAACTTATATGGGTGATTCTAAGTTAAGAGGTACTTTCGACGGCACTGACAAAAAAATATATTTTTTCAGGATAATACTTCATAATAACATATTTATTTTATAAAACTAAATGTTTTCTACCTGGGCACTCAAAATTATTACAGAAATTCATGTAAATTAGTCACAATCAGCTCTAATGTAGGAAAAATGTCTCTCCCCTGGCCTGTCCCCCAACCGAATTTATTTGTCAACAAGTAATTATGACTTTGTTAAAATTCACTTATTATTTTAATAGCCTTAATTTTACAAACATAAATAACTAAGGAACAGTATTTTATGAGTGGAATTTCTTATATTACTGTATTTAACAACAATTATGAACTCCAAACTTTGTCCTACGTGTTTCGTGTCTCGTCCCCTGGCTTTTTAGTTTTCGTTCAAAAGTCGGTTTAATTTGTTAATCTGTGGAGGTTCTGTCGTCTAATACACAGGGTGTTATGTGAAGTTACCGTCAAGAGGCGCGTAAGGCAACTATGCATCCGTTTTGTTGATTATTTCGGCCACGGCACTCGCTGGGTACAGAAATGTTGAGTGAATGCAGTCTTTCCTCTGGTCACTTTTATTTCACAATCATTTGTTTAAATACTAATATATGTAACAATATCCACTGTAAATGTTGAATATATTGTTACGTTTATTTATGAATTGCGTACGAGAAACACTTTTACAGCTATTTTTGATTTTCATCGTAAATGTATCTCCCCTGGCATATCAAAAAAGCCAGGGGAGATACTTTTGTACTAGTTTTGATTATTTTTATTTCCGTTTTCTCTTAACCTTTGTTTAGCGTTGTACCTATTTTTATTCTAGCTTTACGATAGAAGGTTTTCTTTCCAGAAAAACGCAACTATTAAGAAAAAAAGAGGGCACATTCACATTCAACTTCATATGAAATTTTCGTGAAGCTGTTTAATAAAAAGGTTTAATACTGATATTAAAAGGATAGGCTTTTGTTTACTTGTTGCCTATTGATTGTACATTAAAATTATTTTTGTTTTAATGGATAATATGGAGAAGTGAAAAATAAGTCAACTCATTAAGGAATTATCACTTTTCTTGCTGTAAAAATGTTATGAAATGTAAAGTCTGAGTATAAATAATCAATAATTATAATAAAAACAATAAATAGAGTTATTTCTTAAAAAATAAAACTAAATTTTTCATACAACTGTCTCTTCCCTGGTCACAAAGTATCCTCCCCTGTGCAACAGTATCTCCCCTGGACTGAGTATTTCCCCTGGTCGCTGATAAAACACGATAAAACAAATAAATTGACTGGTCCTCTTTGTAAACACTTCAAATTGGCAGTTTTAACTAAGACAAATAAACAAATAGGTAAAAAACAACAAAAAAGTTCGCGCCGTCTCTCCATACAACGTATTACCTCTTAACTTAGAATCACCCATATGCGAAATGTCATTTGATATTAGCCAGTCGCTTTTCGGTGAAAGAAAGTGTTTAGTGCCCTCGAAGGTGTTAGTATTAAAATACACAAAATAATAAAATCCAAAACCATGGTGATTCTTATGAGCATGTGTACATTGCTCGAGTACGCAGATTACGCTCACTCACGTTAGAGAGAGTTATAAGAACACGAATCTACCAAAGCTCGATCCAATGTGTGATTCTCTTTGCTTCCAGCACGCGGACAAGGTCCGGCGCGCCCGCAAGGCGCAGGAGGCGCGCGCGCGGGCCGCGCAGGCGCAGCAGGACGCGCCGGGCTTCCCCGGCGCCGGGGCCTTCCCGGGGGGCTTCCCGGGCGCCGTGCCTCGCGGACAAGCCGGCGGCATGCCGGACATCGCCAGTCTGATCAGCGATCCCGAGATCATGGCGCTTATCCAGGTTACAAATTTGTGCTTTCTATTAATTCTGTATGTTGAGTACTGAATAAAACACTGTATAGTAACGAATTTTTAGACCGCCCTATCGACAATACAAATTAATATTTAATGCAGACGGCAGCGAGAACAGCGTTTTTTACTACCTTTCCGAACGCTTGCGAAAACTAATAGAAAATTTCACGATCCCATTTTAGAATTTGACCTGAACAGGTGTTTAGGTCACATTCTAAAATGGGTAGGTATCCAAAATTGACATCTCTTGTTTCCTGACTGTCTTAAATTAAACATAAGACTGTCTCATATTTAATTTTTGTCGTAGGTTCTCCGCTGGCTGGTGTTTATTTAATTATGTATTTAAACATCGTGCACCGTTTTAACCAATTTTCAGGACCCAGACGTAGCCAATGCGTTCCAAGACGTGTCGGCCAATCCGGCCAACTTTGTGAAGTACCAGAACAACCCTAAGGTGGCCGCTGCCATTGAGAAGCTGCAGAGCAAATTCTTCTCGAGCGCTGCCGCTGGAGGTACGTCATTATGGGCCTTTCATTTTATACATATGCGACAGCATCTCGCGCGTGAGACAGACTATAATTGCCTTAATTAATTAATGCAGTTAGATAATGACGGGTGCTAGTGTATTTCGGGGACAAGATAATAATATGGTCACATTAGAAACATTAAATAAATGTCATATACAAAGAAAAAGTGACCAAGGCCTCCAAGTGTTCCGAGCTGGAATCGAACCAGCGTACTCCGTTAACCGGACGGATGCCTGTAAAACCACTCGGCCATCGGATCACGAAAGCAAGGGTCGAAATTTCCAAGTATATGACACAATTACCGAAGGCTTGGCGCCCCCCGCCATCTCTGAGGTAGAACCGAAACTAGTTCGACCTCCTAACTGAATCAACACATGTGATTACGAGCTAGCGAAGAGAGATGGCGCTGCCGTGCAAATCTTAGAACAAATTAAATTATTCTCATTTGAAAGCCTCTGGATCAAAGGAGAATCTTGGGATTGGGAAATCTTGGGTGAGTTCAAGTCTCACCCAAGGCAGACATTTTCCACTTTTAAATTTATTCTAAGCCTAGCGCCTGTTTGTTTAGTTATTAGTGGTAACGCTTATTGAATAAATATTGTGTTAAGAGTTTTGAATGATTCACGGTTATTTTCATTAGACTTATATTGACCGGGATACAGACCGTGATTACCTTTTTGGTTTTTGGTTTTAAGGTAATCACGGTCTATATCCCGGTCAATATAAGTCTAAATATTGTGTTGTTTAGGTTTCGGTGGCGCACCGGGCGCGGGCGCGGGCGCGGCGGACGACGACGTGGGGCTGGACTAGGCGCGCACGCACGCGCACGCACACACACATCACCCTGCCGTTCTACCCGACCCAGGAGCTTTTCAAGACCTGTACTTTTATATTGCCACGTGGTTTCCTGCGCGTCGACCTTGTCAGTCGAAAAAGATGACTTTAAATATGTCTGCGAATCCCGTCGATGCGGCATCTTGTTCTCGATACGTTTATCGTCGATTGAGTCCGTTCCGCGGCAATCTTTGGTACGTTAATGTGTTCTCTGTGTGTAGCGAAATCACACATCCATTGTCCTGTGTGTACTTTACGGTCAGTCGTGACTCGTAACGGAACATAGATGTTACGACGTAGACAAACGGTTGAATGTCATGTCGTTCTAATACTCTATTCTTTTTATTACTTTTTTATTTATAAAAATACAGCATTTGAAACGCTCCGGGACTCGATTATTTAAAGTAACCGTATGACACACACACAAATGATTAATGTATAATACGATATTGACATTTCCAATCCACGTATACGCCAACCTAATAAGCAAATTGTTACAAATGCAATATTTTTAACGCTTGAGAAAATAAACTTTGATCTCTAAACTATTTTTATGGCATGACTCTATTTTGATACTTATTGTTTCGGTAACATTACTTTTTGTTACTAATGTAACAAGTAGTTAACAATGTAATGTAATATGTGTAGTTATTTTGTTAACAGTGTTTTTCACTACCAGACAAAAAAATGTTCTATTTAACCATTACCTATAACCATTACCTATAACCGCCCGCTTGTCTGGCGACATCCATTTCTTGTTGGCTTGTCCGGCATCTGAGCAAAGTTCACCAGCTACCAGGCGGGTTCTTGGTTGCGAAAGTGTTGACTGAATAAAAGCTGATAATTAAGGCCCACTTGCACCAACCACTTAACTCAGGGTTAGTGGACTGTCAACTGTCAAATTCCATATAAAATGGTGGGTTAACCTTTAGGTGAACCCTCCATTTTTGTTGGTGCAAGTGTCATAAATGTTATAGAATGATGTATTTGCCATTAACTTCAACTTTTATGATTTCTGCCAAATCTTGAGCAATAATCGATACACTAATTATGAAACAACTTATATTTAAGGGAGTGGTAACTCAGGTTAGTGGTGCTTAAATAATTCCACGTAAAATATATGTATTTGTATGCATTTAATAATATTATGTAAAGCCCTTTACGTAGTCTTTAGTTCACACCAACTTCATGTTTTGAGTTTTATAATAATATAATTAGCAACTTTTTAATCTAGTTTCACTTTAAAAAGTCTGTTGAAATTCCAAAGTACCTAAGTTTTCTAATCATTACAATTACTTGGTTAGATTTAAAGGCAATTTTGTTTTATTGTGCTAGTTATTTTTATATTAAATACTTGAATGAAAGTATAGTGTTTTTCTTTTAACACACCCATATCCCTTTAATAAATTCAAGTTCAACCCTTTGATATGAACTTCAAGGACCAAGGACCACAGATCGTCGCGCGTGGTGGGAGGAGGGAGAGATTGTAAAATAAAATCCTGAGATTATGTTATCATACAAAAAAAAAAACATTCAGTCAAATTGCTCCTTTTTTTGAAGTCGGTTAAAAAGTGCAAACCCTTTACGTTGCGACCTTTAATTGGGCAAAAGGAACTTATTTTTCCCGTCACTAGCTCGAAAACACGTGTTTTGTTTTTTTCCCCTCACTAGCTCGGAAACACGTGTTTTGTCCTTTAATACCAGCGGGTAAAAACGCATTTTATCCACTAGTGGGTAAAGTAATTTGACCTTGAATAAAGTCAAATTAACTGCTTTAAAATTGATATGAGTAGGTGAATCTAGTAATAAAGATGATTTACCACCTGTGGAACTACTGGAAGCAGTGATAAACGCATTTTTTGCGTTGTAGTTTCCTCGCTATATTGAGGGGAAAAGTTTTGTGTTACACTCGGGTGCAAATGTATTTTACTTCTCGTGTGTTAAAAAACTCGCAAGTTCAGGATTCTATTCTCGAACCACTCGCTTCGCTCGTGGTTCAACTATAGAATCCTTTCACTTGCTCGTTTTTTCAATTCCACACTCGGCGTTAAAATACAACTTTGCCCCCTTGTATAACAAATAACTATTAATACCAGTGGGTAAAAACGCATTTTATCCACTAGTGGGTAAAGTACTTTGACCTTGAATAAAGTCAAATTAACTGCTTTAAAATTGATAAAAGTAGGTGAATCTAGTAATAAAGATGATTTACCACCTGTGGAACTACTGGAAGCAGTGATAAGACGCATTTTTGCGTTGTAGTTTCCTCGCTATAGTGAGTTTTGTGTTACACTCGGGTGCAAATGTATTTTACTTCTCGTGTGTTAAAAAACTCTCAAGTTCAGGATTCTATTCTCGAACCACTCGATTAAAATACAACTTTGCCCCCTTGTACAACAAATAACTATTGAACTTTAATCTGACTTTGACAGATTTCAAAATTAACTAAAAATTTTGACATCGTCGTGCCCTAGTATGGAAAGATAAGTCGGGCCCAGGATGGAAACTACCTTAAATCTTTAAGCTGGCTCATTTTACTTAAAGACCTTTATTTTTTAAAATAAACAAAACTACATTCAATTATTTTATAATACTAGCTTGCCTCTGCCAGGACTCTAAATAAATAAAATAAAAAAACATTACTCTATTTTATTAAGCTAATCAATAGCATTGATAATTCAGGATAAAATTTCTCGTAACATTTCTATAACATTTGGTCTTAAAAATGAAAGTGATTCTTAAATCTACGTTATTTTACTATCAATTTAAACCATATTCATAGCAAATTTTAGAAAATTTTAATGCAGTTTTGTTTCTTTAAAAAAAAAAGAATGTCTTTAAGTAAAACGAGCCAGCATAGGATTTAAAGTAGTTTCCCTCCAGGGCCTGACTCTCGCCTGACTAATCTTTCCATCCTGTATATTTAATACTGACAACAAAGTAATCGAACAAAAAATTGCCACTTTGCTATCATAACATAGAAGAAAAGTTCTCTTTCCGAATGTGTCATGTGAAAAAGTGGTATGGCAGACGTCCATTAGCAAATTTTTGACATCAGCGTTCTAGGGGTTAGGAATGCCTTTATTGGTTTGTATGATTAAGAGTAAAACAATTAGAGATACTAACAATACGATTTATTTAATATATTTACTTAACATTAGACATCATTAACTCTACCCCACTTCAGCCGAATCTTCTTCTCATGTAACTTGAGCCATGAGGGCATGTCCTTCGGCATTGGGTGAGCATTGGGGTACCTGGAATTCAATTAAATTTGATTATAATACTTAATTATACATATAATACATATTCCACTACTGAGCACAGGCCTGCCCTTGGCAAGAGCGCTTGGACTAGGTCACAGAGGAGAAACTGATGTTCGCTTGAGCGAACTCGAGCCCGTTTGGATAGCATTGCTACGAAAAATTATTAAAGCTAGCAGAACTTTACGTTCTTTTGCGTGCGCTACAGATGCTTCATTTTTGGCTACCTTAAATAGCCCAAAGGATAGTGTCAAGAAAGGGACAACTCATTTCAACCCTGCATCACTGTCAAACTTTGGTTTTATAACTTCTAATTATTAAGTTTAAATAATTATAAACAAACTTTGTGAATGAGGGCAACAGAAAATGTAGAACACAGTAGTGTACAAATGGAGCACTTGGCATTGGAAGTGTTAATTCACCTGAGTGGAGGAGCCGGCTTCTGGAAGGGATCTTCGTCCTTAAGTTTACGCAGCAAGTACTCCTTGTTGATCTTCTTTGGGTCACGGTACTTGTCCATGTAGATGTTGAACGGCTCCTTCTTCGGGTACCATGTCTGGGGCTTGATGTAGGGTGCCGGGAAATCGTATTCATAAACTGTAAACATAAATAAAGTTAAATAATATGTGTATAATCTTTATCAATATTTACTAAACACAAAAAGGTCTACACTTTAACATTGGCTGAATGCTTATGCATTGCCAAAAATAACTTATTAACTATACATATAATCTGTTTTTTAGCTTTACAATATGAGGATTATACTATTTATAATATCTATGCCTATGTCAGAAATACTTACTTCACGGAAAGAAAGTATACTATTTGATTCAAATAATAAATACTAAGGTCCGACCGAGAACGATATTTTTGTCTCGGCCGAGAACGAGACCGAGACCGAGATTCAATTTGATTCTCGGCCGAGACCGAGACCGAGAATTTATAAAACAGTGAAAAACATGCAATTTTTCCAAAAAATGTTTTCATAATGGAAATTCGCCTATTAATCAGGAAACCAATAGCATGTCGGGCCGTGTTTAGTGTTTAGTTCCGTAACTACCCAAACCTACCGCACCCCTTACTTTTCTACCGTAGCAAAATAAACTACGTCAGTGACAAACAAGTATACGGCAGGCGCCATAGCCTATAGAGAAATATCGATAAAGAACCTACCAAAATCACTAAAATCGGGATACCAAACGGGCGATGTAATCAACGGGTAGCTAAAAACCGGACGCGAGTGCGCAATAAATTCAAAATCACAGTCTCGGTTTTGCCGAGAATCTCGGCCCATTTCGGCCGAGAACCGAGACCGAGATCTCGGCCCGATTTTCGGCCGAGAATGCCGAGACCGAGACCGAGACCGAGATCTCGGTCGGACCTTAATAAATACAACCATTAGCCAGGTCTACACAGAGTGAGGCACTTCGCGAGGCAATGTGCTAGTGTGGAAAGCGTCTAATATAGATGTGCCTTGACCGAGGCAGGTTGCACAAGGTGATTGCTGCTCAAGGACAATGCCACACTCTGTATGGACGGAGCTATTAGGTATAGTAAAAATTTACCTGGTTCCTTCTTATCAAGTACATTGTGGAAAAATTCTTTGACGGTGTAGTCCCAATCAGTCTGGTAGAAGGCAAGCCCTGCCGGGGTGATCTGGTCCTGGTGCTTTTGGTACCATTCACGGGTCTCAAATGTGCGTGTGGCCAGTGGAGATGTAGATGTCACTGAAAGTGTTCAAAATCATGACTAAAATAAATCTGTAAAATTGTCAGATACATCTTTAAATATTTATTGTTATTTTAAACAAACATGAAATTTCGTTTCTACACTGAAACATAAATAAATAAAAATAAAATGCAACTGTTTTTCAGCCAAAAGGAAGGTAGTTGACATCCATTAAGGACTGTATCGTTAATTATAGGGACAAAACAAACCTCGTCTAAATGTTGACATGTGCATAATTTTGTATTATTATGGTCTGAGAGTATGATCTGAAGGTATTGGTAAGTACTATTTGATATAAGAAGGTCTGATATTTTTTTTATTTTAGGGACTTTATGGTACTTTCATTAAGGTCTAGCAAATAAGGTTCGGACAACCCCTAATCTGGCTTAATTTGAGAATATCTCAAAGAATCTTTGTTCGATTTCGACAAACAAAGGTTAATATGCTGCCAAAATATATTTTTTAAGAGTCCTCTTCATGGTTGTTCAATTGGGTACTTGCAGAATAAATGCGGTGAATTTATATAATTAAAAAAAACGCATTTTTGAGTAACGTTCCGGATTGCCGTAAATTTTTGATACAAGCAGGATGAGAAAAATAAATTAAAAAAATTAGGCATAGGCCAATGTCTAATAGACATTCATGGTGTTTGAACAGTGCCTAAACCAGATCGATATAAACAGTGTATGATAGTTAAATTCGACATCAAAGTCGGAGTTAGCGTAAGCGCCATGCCATATTCTCTAAATGGCCGCCATACACAGATAATGAACTTTATTTTTTAAAAATAACAGTGGCTAGACTATGTCTAGATATCCTGCTTTGTGGATCATGTGTCGTTGAGGTTCGCACTGTACAATTTTTTTTCGCAATTGTGTCGTCTTGTACGCACTTTGTGAATTTTCTAGTAGCATTTGTCCGAAATCGTAATTGGTACTCGGGAGGATTAAGTCAATGCTGTCTAAACCACATGCTTTACGTCGAGTTTCTAGGACAAAATACATACCTTATTATGTGCCTTATTAAGCCCATGTCTTGTTATAAGAAAAAAATATAATAGCAAATAAATACGGCTACTCAAAGTTGTCTCCATATTTAACGATACAGTCTTTAAATTAAAATCGTGAATTTTAGAGAACTCATTATAATTCAAATGATACTTAACTCTCACCTTGAGGGATGTCATAAGTTATCCTTCCATTCTGCTTATACAGCACAAATGCATATCTGTGGAATCCTGTGCCCTTCAAGGGAAATGGTTGCAAGTACTCTACTATGCTGTCACCCTTCTCAATGAAATTGCCAGGAATATTAGCAACCAACCAGTGCACATATTCCTTATCATTCTCATTCAAGTGACCATCAAGGCTCGACATAACTAATGTCCACATAGTATTCCCGTCTGACTCATAGGCAACAGTTGGAGGGTTTAGAGCTTCTGCAGGCTTTATAACATTCCCACAATACACTGGCAGAGAACAATCTTTCAACTCATACAGTACTTCGAGATTTTTGTATGGCACAAAGTATCCTTCGCCATACAGATGTTCGAATATACCATAATGATCAGCCACTTGTTTCTTATGATTTGGACCTGATGTGTTCAGCCAATCTTTCCTTACTTCACTCAAATCTACTTTTAGTTGGTGATTGCGAGCCAGTTGCTCTAAATTTTTGTCAGCTTTTACTTTTTTCATGCGTTCTATGCGTGCATCTCTCAATTCTGACGCAGAATTCCTGTAATAAAAAATATATATATAACCTAACCTATAATACATTAATACTATATATTTCAAAAACAAACTACTTACTTTGGCCGAGGAAATCCGATATCAATTCGAGTGGTGTAAAGCTCATCCTTATAATTTAATTCATCTAATCTTTCCTTTAAAGTTCGGCAGAATATAGGAGCTTTACCTCGGACCCTGTGTCCTAACCTAACTTGTTGCAGTTGTACATTGGGCATGCAAGCCCGTCGAAGTGAGTTCAGCATTGTGCTTAATATGTAATCACTTTCTAATGTAAGTATTTTATAATACTACACACATTTCTTGCGTAAAATATACCGAAACTCTAAACCAAAATCCAAATGTATTCAAAGATATTTTTATGTCAAAACTGTCAACGTGACGTTTGTGTTGAATGACATAAGAACTGTTTTAGAAGCTATCATTTTTTTCTATTCCTAACTCTAAATAAAATTAAATCGTAGTGTTTACTGCGCTATTATGCATATTTTTACGTATTGTATATTAATAATTAAGCAATCATACATTTCATTTCTGGTAAAAGTCATCAAACTTCTAATCGTTAGAGATGAAGGATAACAATAAACAGTGATAGCTAGCTTCATGAACAAATTTGAAGCCGGGTGTGGTGTGGCTGTACTCAGAGAAGAGTATAGCAATAGCAAGCAAAAAGTATTGAATAAAGAATCTCCATTTCCATTGCGTTACGTTACGTTAGTTACGGAATACGGACACAAGAGTTTGTGTACTAAAATTTGTCCGACAGCAATCAATATCTCGGAAATAATTAAATGCAATTTAAAGTGCATTGGTTACGTGTTCGTTATCAAGTTTTGTGTTGTGAATCGTTTGCGTGTGATCATCCTAATGGTATCTAAAAATTTGTGGACATTTGTTTTTATTATCGCAAGATAATAAAGATTTTAGGAGCCATTTACACATGGCGAGAAGTCACGTAGACTTTGTTTGGTGAAATGTGGAGTGTACTGCGACGCGACAAATAGCGAAATAAACTATCAAATTCTAGCAAACAAGGAAAATATATAAGATGGATAGCAAAATTATACAAAAGAATGCCATGCAGAAAACAGCCGAGTTTACTTTCACGGCGCCGCCTGAGGCACCCGTGTTTGAACCCACAGCTGAAGAGTTTATGGATCCACTGGGCTATATCGCCAAAATTCGGCCCGTGGCGGAAAAGACCGGAATATGCAAAATAAAGCCCCCAGCACGATGGCAACCACCATTTTCATTGGATGTAGACAAATTGAAATTCGTCCCACGGATTCAGAAAGTTAACGAGTTGGAAGCCATTACGCGATTGAAACTTTTGTTTCTTGAAAAAATTTTGAAATTCTGGGATCTTCAAGGCTCTCCACTCAAAATACCAATGATAGAAAACAAAACCTTGGATTTGTATTGCCTTAAATTCTGGGTTGATGAAGAGGGAGGCTTTGAAAATTGCAATACTCCGAAAAAGTGGCGTAAGATAGCGCATTCTATGGGATACAGTCAAAACGCAAACACAATGAATTTTCTCAGAAATAATTATGAGAAAATTCTCTTGCCCTACGATATTTTTGAAAAGAGCAAAGCTGATATATTAAAGACTGTTAAAAAAACCGAAATAAAAGAAGAAAATGATGCAAACAAATCTCACACATTTCGAGAAATATCTCTGGAATCAATAAAAAAAATTAAAGATGGAGAAGAGGATGAGAAACCTCATACCAGTATTAAAAAGATGAAGACAGGGTCAGATATAAAATCAGATGTGGACACTTCAGTAACTAAAATTGAGACTAAACCAGAGAGTGAAGAAATAAAGTGTAATAGAGAACTCAGAAGACTGGCTTGCTATGGTCCAGGTCCTAAAATGCCTGGATTGAATGATGAGGAATTTGATATAACCAAGTCAAGAAAAAGACCTAGATATGAGATGGACCCTCTAGCTATTTACACTTGTGCTATTTGCCAAAAAGACCATAGAGATGATCTGCTTTTGATTTGTAATGGTTGTTCAGATACTTATCACACCTTCTGTTTGAAACCCCCTCTTAACTCAGTACCAGAAGGAGATTGGCGTTGTCCCTGTTGCATAGCAGAAGAAGTCCACAAACCTGCTGAAGCCTTTGGATTTGCTCAAGCTGAAAGAGAATATACTCTGCAGCAGTTTGGAGAAATGGCAGACAAATTTAAATCAGATTATTTTGGAATGTCAGGACATCTTGTGCCAACCACTGTGGCTGAGAAAGAGTTTTGGCGGATTATTTCATCAGTGGAAGAAGATGTAACAGTGGAATATGGTGCAGATTTGCATTCCATGGATCATGGCTCTGGATTTCCAACAAAGTCTTCCTTAAATCTTTATCCAGGAGACCAAGAGTATGTGGATTCTGGATGGAATTTGAACAATCTTCCAGTGTTAAATGGCTCTGTGTTGAGATTCATCAATGCTGACATATCTGGCATGACAGTCCCATGGATGTATGTTGGCATGTGTTTTTCTGCTTTCTGCTGGCATAATGAAGACCACTGGAGCTACTCTATCAACTATCTGCATTGGGGAGAAGCTAAAACCTGGTATGGAGTGCCAGGAAGTGGAGCAGAGCTTTTAGAGAAAGCTATGAAGGCAGCAGCTCCTGATCTCTTCCAATCTCAGCCAGATCTACTCCATCAACTAGTTACAATAATGAACCCAAACATTCTAATGGCTGCAGGGGTGCCCATCTACAGGACTGATCAGCAAGCAGGAGAGTTTGTTGTCACTTTTCCCAGAGCCTACCATGCAGGTTTCAATCAAGGTTACAACTTTGCAGAAGCTGTTAACTTTGCTCCACCAGACTGGCTTAAAATTGGAAGGGAGTGTATAACACATTATAAGAACCTGAAAAGATTCTGTGTCTTTTCACATGATGAGTTGATTTGCAAAATGGCACTTGAAGGTGATCGCTTGGACTTAGAAACTGCCTTAGAGACACAAAAGGAGCTTGTCCAAGCTGCCCGTGATGAAGGACATTTACGAGCGTTGATGGCAACCAAAGGTCTGAAGAATGTCTGCAGAACTGCATTTGAACTTTTAGGTGATGATGAGCGATTATGTGAAGTTTGTAAAACAACATGTTTCTTGTCCTCGGTGTATTGTGCAGATTGTAAATTCATGGCATGCCTGTCCCATGCAGAAAAGGCATGCAAGTGTCCATTAGAGAAAGAAAACATTAAATTACCGATATGACATGGATGAGCTTCATATAATGTTGCAAACTATTGACTTTAGAGTCAATAGTTTTGACAAATGGATGACTGAAACAAAAAACATTTTGCTTCCAACTGCACCTGACATTGGACGACTTCAAAAGTTAAAGAACTTGGTAGATGAGGCTGATGAACTTAAAATACCAAAGTGCTCATTATTATCACAGCTAAAAGAAGAGTATACTAAAGCAACTGATAATGTTGAACCAATTGTAATAGAATTAGATGATGATTGAGCATGTAACAAAGTGGTTTAGTACAAAAGTAATTTTTAAGTAAAAATTCTTGAATGAACATTAGGTTGGAACAGCACACTAGATGTAGATGATTGATTTTTTGTTTCACACTGAATTCAATTGGGGTTGTATGTTAATAGGCAGCTTAAGTACCTAAATTTGCGATTTTATCAAAATTAATTTGGGTAGAAAATTTTAATATTTAATTACTAATAGTAATTTTGTAAACAAGATTAATCTAAAAAACTTGATTAATTAATAGCGGAACGATGAGTCCATAAATTTTGATGTTGTTTAATGCATAAGTGTAGTGTACTTTTACTACTTATTTGTACCTACACTAGCTAGAAATATATTTTATTGTTTTACAAGTGTGTACTCTTGATGGGGTTCAAAATTTGCCAGTTCAATTTTATGTTTATGAAAGTGACAGAGAATCTCAAACTAATTGGGGTCTATTAATGATGTGACTCAGTTTGTCAGGATTATACTGTGCTCCTACAACTTGTGCCGATTCTAATTGCAAATACTGTAATAAAAAATTGTGTAAACAACACAAGATATTTTAATTTTATTCAGAAGACTGTAAATTTAGTAACTACCTAGTGACCATTGAAAATACTTTTGTACAAACTATGTAAGGCAGCGTTCCCACTTAAGCGTCGCGTGTCTCGGGGCGCGTCTTACGTCCTTCCTATACAAAATGTACTGAGGAGACGTTTTTTGAGTTACATTCAGGCGGATTATTATGTAATGAATGTTAAAATTAAATAATTCGCTATTTACTTAAATCATAACCCTGAACATTTTGAAGTTGTATTTTAAAGACAAGTTCAGTAAAGTTCTTTCTATTTTCAACCACTCTGTCGAAAAATGTTACTTTAGGAAAAAATAGGTATTTTGGTATATAAGATTATATGTATAATAACTTAAGCCCACCGAAATTATTCAGAAAATGAGGGTATGGGAATGTTGATGTTGTAATTCATATGCCACTGTAAGAGGAAGAGTAATCTTTTCTATTATTTGTAAATTGCTATTGATCTCATCATTAGAAGTTAACTGCTTTCTATCAATTCATCAAAATTACTACCAATTTCTAGTAAAGGGCAAGCAATGTTTCCATATGTTGAAGTGAGAGGGAGTATTTTACGTGTCTGTTATATTGAATAGGTACTTGAAAACTTAAGGCTGGCTGCACCACGCACGACCGTCAAACCGGATTGTTCCCAGCAGCTGTTATTATTGTCATCCCATCCTATTGAGAGATTAGAGCTAATACCTTTCTATACAATATCAAAACTTTAGCAGTTCTGCTTTACCGTACCAGTAGCGGCTACGTTCATTGGTCGCCATATAAGGCCCATTTTTGCGCCTAGATTTGTGTACCTATTGCTCATGTCTCATAATGTATATTATAAACTGCTAACTTTACAGACTGATTGGTGCAACCAGCCCTAAGCCAGTAAAACTTTGAGAAACAAGGCTGATTTCTTCATGGTAACACGATGGTAATTTATTTATTATTTTGACTAAGTGCTGACCCAGTGCCCACATCCAATGGTAGGGTAAACCTACCTATTGTCAGCACTCTAATGAGTCACTTCTGCAGAGACCCGGTGCATAAGTTGGAAAGGTCCACACCGATCAATGTGCGCGTCTTACCCTACTATTAGGGTGAATTATTTATTACATATTAGACATACAATAATTCGATACCTATTGAAAGTATATGTGTACTGGAATGGTATTAATGTCGTGCATCACAAAAGTAATTTATGGCATAGTTTTTTAATTCTGAGCTCTTAGAATGTAGGAGTAATTTTAATGTTAACATTACGATTTAGGCAACTAAACGTATACGTAATTGTATTTGTATATTCGCCTGCTTAGTTCAGTTAAGAGATAGCCAGTATTCTTTTCTATTTATTGTAAATGAATGTTCTCTCCACTTGCGTTTCTATGTACCTACCTAAGTCGCCTAATTGTTAAGTACGAATTCAATCTATCCATTTAAAATTTGACTTAAATTTATTAAGTAACATGCGTTGTTCTCAAGTAAAATGTATCACATTGTCGTTTAGGCATAAAGACGCTCTGACCAGTTATTATTAGTATAAGGATTCGAGCAAATTTCGTCCTTATGGTAAACCTCAATGTGGTACCTTTTACATTGAAAAACTGTATCTTTGAGGAGCGCAATCATACTCTGGGGTTTTCTGTGCGGAGTGATGTAGTGTATTGATGACTTTATTAATTGTAAAATACTATCAATTAAAAATAGGAAGTAAGCTTCGAATGTGTTTAGAAATATCAAAATAGTTTCTGTTATTCCAGTTTTGCATATTGTAGAACATTCCGCACCCAAAACCTTAGATTTAGCCACTACACCATGTCAGTGCACCTTATATCAATTCATTAAGGTTCGATATAAGGACTGGTGGCATGGGTCATTTGTCTTTCATACCAAACTTTTGAGACAGCATAATTTTGTGTATTAGTGCTTGATATTGTAACAACCCCTTACATTCACCTTGTTAAGCTTAAGCCAAATTTGATAACAGACTCATTTCTGTTAAATTCCTTTTGCCATTGTCAGTATGAATGTTTTTTTTGATTGATTGAAAAGAATAGACTGAACAGTCTATTTCTGAATAATTCAAATTATTCCAGTTGTGTGATTTGTACTGTGATTGAAGATTTTTGTTTATTTTATGAATGAGACAGATAAAAGTTTCTAGCCTTATATAAGGCTAGTCGACTTTAAAAATTAAGTTTATTGAGTGAGTATTAGAGATAATAAATATGTTAAATGAGTAATTAAAATCTTATAAGTCTATATACAGTTGTTTCATTTTTTCCTATGTACCCATATATTGTTAGCATTCCATCAAGCTTTCTTTTAATCTTCGGTTGCCATTAGTTACTTAAATAATAAGATGTTGAAAACCGTTTGCATGCACAGCTATGTTTTTAAAATTCGGGCACGTTTGTCCATACGCAGTTGGTGTGTTCTGGCCTTTATTGCAATGCATAGGTATCAAAGGGCCTATCGCGAACACGGAAGCTCGCAAAACGAGGACATCTTTCTTACACTGTGACTACGTCTTAATGGGAGTAAAAGAGATGCATAAGTAAAAAGTGGGTAACTTTTTAGCAGTCGACATCTGTAGGTGATCTGCAGTCTGGACAGGCCTGGGCAGGCAAGGATGGTCGCGCGATAAATGATAAAACATCTGGCCGTCCCTATATTATTTGAATAAGTTATTTACCTACTTAGCACAAATAAAAATAAAGAATAGTCTTGGTGCATTTAATTTAACAAAAATGAATTGAGGCATAAAATATAATCAAGATACAATAAATAAACATGATTCGCTTTCAGTGATAGAAATAAGTACATGAAAATTATTGTACAATCCTGTATATAATAATTAATATTAAATATATTTAAGTTATTATATCAACAGAATTCTAACTTACCTACTTGTTTTAATATTTATACAATACAGTCATATGAATAAGGGAATAGCACCTTTTAAGTACTTATTTCACAAATATCACAACCAGGCTTAAGATAAATATATAATACTGAGAGTTTAGTCTGTGTAGTCTGCAGTTACGAGTATTCATCACTATTCAAGGTGTGCAATTGTTTTAAAATGTCTGATTTAGAGCCAGTTGCATTAAACACAG
Source organism: Leguminivora glycinivorella (assembly GCF_023078275.1). Classification (NCBI taxonomy): domain Eukaryota; kingdom Metazoa; phylum Arthropoda; class Insecta; order Lepidoptera; family Tortricidae; genus Leguminivora; species Leguminivora glycinivorella. The sequence continues at coordinate 32,347,291 of NC_062971.1, forward strand.
TTAACAGACACAGCATCAACGTTACGCAGCAAAAATCTGATGCTAAATTCGGTGAGAGAAGGTATGGTGCAACCCACCCTATTGTTAATTGATTATTATTACAACTTCTGGCGTTATCTCATAGCACGTAAAGTCCATTCAAGGCAGGGTAATGGACCATTTAACTTTTTTGACCCTAAACGCCATGTTGCATTTTAAATAAATTATTTTCAAAGAAGAAATATAGACCCCTGACTTAGGGTTTCGGCTCTAGCCGACCAAAAATCGCTCGTTAGTATGGAGACGCCTACGCGTTCATTCACCTTTGATAGTCGAGACAGTACAGATATTTATCCAATCTTGACACTAAAATACAAGAAACAGCTCGTAAATAGGTACTTATTGTCTCCTTAATATTTACACAAAGACAGTATTTGTGATAACAATAGCAATTTATTTATATCCGACGTTAAAACGTTTCGTTAATACTTAAAACTAGATATACAAGTGTAAAACGTCAATAGCAAAAGCTAACAAGTATAAACATTAAAAAGCGGTTACAAAAACAGTCTTTAGATATTTCAGTGCTTATTATAGACTAGCTAGTGTGCTATAAAAAAGTGGTCCCTTTGCATAGTCATAGCTAAAAATAATATATAAGTGCTGAGTTTTTAAATTTGCTCGATGGAAAAGCAGAAGTAGTAGTCAAAAAGAGGCAACATCGTAGTGCCGTCCCATTTTCAGATATATATATTGATTTAAAAGTGACCAAAATTTCTAACAAATAACAGACCCTTTAGCACAACTTGCCTTGTCGCGCGCGAGTCCATATACATCAAGCGCGACTTCACGTATGGTCTCGCGCGCGACAAGGCAAGTTGTGCTAGAGGGACAGAACAGCTATGATGGCGTCATCTTTCCAATATTTTGACCATCGAACTCCATTGTTACAGAGTTTAGCATTTCTTTTTTAGTGTTCTTTTTTACTTATTTAACTATTGCTTATTAATTTGAGTACTTACTATTTTTTTAAACTATGACCCCACAAATTGCATGTCTTAGAATTAGAATCAATAAGTTAAAAAATGCACAGTATTCACAACTATTATTAAAATACTTGTGTAAATAAAATTATTATTTGAGTCAATGCTTAACATTAACAACTAATTACATATTGCTTTTCTTATTTTAATTCACTTATTTAAGTGTAAAAAAACGAATTATTATTTCTAATTACCTATTAGAAATGCAAAAATTAGAGTCAATAAATATTACTAAGCTGTGCAAAAATTATCGCCTTAACAATCTAATAATACCTATATTATATTGTGTGAGATTCATTATATAAAATGCGTAAAATAACACAGCAAAAAGTCAACTGAGATACATTCGCCGTCTAGAAAGAGACGCCATAGGATTTCCCCAAAACCTATCGAAGCGGAATCCGCTGTAGCCGAAACATCGCTTGTTAGTTCTAAACTAAAAACGCTTAGCCCCACTTTTGCACCAACCACTTCACTCGGGGTTAGTGGGCTGTCAACTGTCAAAATCCATATAAAATGGTGGGTTAACCCACCATTTCATATCAGGGTGACCCTTAGGGCCACTTGCACCCACGAAAATGGAGGGTTAACCCACCATTTTATATGGATTTTGACAGTTGATAGCTCACTAACCCTGAGTTAAGTGGTTGGTGCAAGTGGGCTTTAGTGCGTTTTCACATTATCGGACCGATATCCCATACATTACAGGCGCCATCTTAGATTTTTCTATTGAAATCCTTCCGATATCGGATCGGATAATGTGAAAACGGACTTACGCGTCGGCGTCGCTGAACGCATGCGTACGCATTGTCATACTAACGAGCGATTTTTGGTCGGTGAAAGCCGATTCAGATATGTTTGGGGAGACCCTTAGCCACGAGGACTATTAACAGATAAACGACACTAAAGGTTATGTGTCTATAGTTCGAAATGTCCGAATATGCAAGAGTAAAACAATTGTCATGTTGGCTAGGCTAGAAATCTCAATCCCGGCATTTATATGACTGTAGTTACCAAGTATTATTGTCTATAGGAATATTATAATACAGGTACAATTTTGCTCGTGCATCTTAAAACTAACTTACGATTGGTAATAAATAGTAATTTTTCCTCCAGTTGATTGATAAGTCTAGTAGCCGTAAGTACCTGAGGAAAACAAGAAAAACATGAGACATCAGTTGTTTCACAAGGACCAAGTTGCCGTTTAGTGTAACTTGCATTTTTGATACTCCGTAGAATCCTAAATTAAAGGGTGAGACAGTTTTAACATTATCTTATTATAAATTATACGTATATACCTAAAAGTAAATTATTTCGAAGAATATTTCGGTTCTTATTCGCTAACGAGTTCTTTTGTAATGCCAGACTTGTATGTAGTGTGACGTTAATCGGCGGCGGTGACAAACTAGAGCGTCTCGGCTAGTGGCATCGGCCGTGAATATCGCGAGTTCTTTTTCTTTATTGATACCAGGGGCCCATTTCTCGAAGCTAGTTACAATTTACAAGTGGTTGTCAATGTCAAATATGACAAGTTGGAAAGAGACTTCCGCTTGTAACTTTCAGTTTTGAGAAATGGGCCCAAGGGGTGGGTCACTCCGCGTTTCTTTCATACATTCCGGCGGCCCATAAAGTTTGACAACCTTCTCGCTGCGTAATAAGACTCAATATCGCAAGTAGTCCGTTGACATAGCCTTCTGTACTTTTATATATTTTGTGCTGATACCTGGACTGTTGCATCAAGGCAACTGTTATGTAAACTAAGCAATCAAAGCTTCTTCTCATGAAGTGAGCTAGTTGTTTAGAGTGAGAATATAAAATTGTAAACTTACCTTAAGTAGTAGCGGTGACGGATTCACGCATTTCCCGGCCTTTGGTCTCGATGGGTAGAAGTAGGCAGGCTGCTGCGGCCAGTATGGCAGCCGCTGCGTATACACCTGTCGCTATAGCTATAGAGTTCTTTAAGAGCACCTGAAAAAGCGTTAAATTATTTATGATTAGTCTCTAAAATAGTCTTAGCTTATGTAGGCGTTCGGACGATGTAGGTATCAAGAGAAAGCGGTAATAGTCAAATATCACATTACTTTCCCGGAGTCTACACTACGAACCACTAAGAAAAAAAATAAGGGTTCAAAAATCAAGTGAAAATTTTGTCGTGGCCTAATTTGTACGACAGTTTAGTTATTCCATTACCTGCACGGGAAGCATGGTCGCGCGATAGACGATAAAATAGCAGGCCGTCCCTATCGCACTATTTGTAAGTGCGATAGGGACGGCCTGATATCTTATCGTCTATCGCGCGACCATGCTTCCCGTGCTGTACAACGTAGGGAGTGATTCACCCACGCCTAGGGCATGCAGAACTGGAGGCGGTTCCAAAAATTTCATTTCCCGGTTCTAAGTGAGACTGGAACCGGGAGTCCCGGTTCTTATTATTTTTAGGGTTCCATACCAAAAAGTGAAAAAAGGGTTATGGCGCGACTCTATCCGTCTGTCTGTGTGTTTTGAGAGAATCAGCACATTGGGATTGGAAATAATTAACAAATTCTTGCCCTAACCTTACAGTGGTTTTCACGTTATATAAGGCATTACAATAATACCATGGTTTGCAAGCAATGTTGCAAATTGCACTACTTGCAATAAATATCATGTTTATCTTGTCAGATTCAACTTTACCAATTATTTACAAATACTAAAAATGCCATGGCACAAATACAAAAGCAGATGCAATAAAAAAAAATCGGATATTTTGAAAAGAACCGGGAGCACCGGTTCCTAATTTTTAATCCGGGTTCTTTCGCCACCATGAAATTACCGGGATTTCCCAAGAAATACCGGGAGCATGCCCAACAGTCGTACGGCGTGACTGTAGGGCATGCTGCCGCTATTTCCCGGGGATTATGGTGGTGGAGCTTATTAGCTTACCTGTGCCACGTAGGGCGTGATCATAGCGCCAAGTCGTGCCACGCCGCTGCAAGCGCCCACGGCCGTCGAACGCAGCGCCGTGGGGTACACCTGCAAAATATTACGCACTGAAACTTTGTTTCGTGTGGATTTTAAGCTTTCGCAGAACATCAAGTTAACAACTTATTCCTTTTTCTTGTCTCGAACAAAAAATATTGAATTAGCAATAAGTACACCTAGATTGAAACTTTGTCACGGACATACCTATTATGTAGGTAGCATCTAAGATTTACTTTTTACATATTACTGAAACTTTAAATAGAGAGAGAAAAGAGGTAATCCCCCTGTACTTAACCCTTAGGGCTCGTGCACATAGTGTAAATTTGGCGCCCGTGATAAATAAATAATAAATTGTTTATTTCGGATAACATGATCCATACATTACAATTACAATATTTACATTAAAAAACTAAAAACAAATTTTTCAAAAATTCCTAACATACTTAAATAACACACATCATCAAATCATAACATAAATTAAAACATCACTTACTACATATAAATTAAAAAGAAATAAAATCAAATTAAATAAAAATGAATACTATGATGTCCCAATTTAAAATGTCACCAATAATATCAACTCGCTTTCCGCAAGGATATGATATCTTTGTTGGCGCACCCATGTGGCGGATGTCCAAGTCACTGTGCGAGCGAGGTAGCAATATATAAGTTAACATCCTCTTACGAACAGCTAGAGATAGTTTTTCTTTTAAATTATAGCTTACCTCTGGGGTGTAAACGTACGCGGCCTGAAACAGCCCAGCGATGATGCCACGCGCCAAAAACAGAATACAAGTCAGGAATACGCGGCTGGAATAGAAAAAAAAAAACATTTATTTAAAACAAACACATTAGGATATTTAGGATTTAAACAAAAGTTAACATTTGAGGCAAGAAAGCTCTCAAAGTATTTATTCACAAACAGAGGAAACCTTAGATGAATACGCATCTACTTCTCATTTTATTAAGTAGCGCGAACATCTTAAAAATGCATAAACTGGATCCACAAATAAATAAATATTTTATCATTATCTCTGGTCACATGTTTAAAGACAATCGGCTGAGAATTGCGACCTACAAATCTAGTTCAACCGTAGACCTACGCTAACGCTTCGATCAATTAGTTACCTTTTAACGAACTACCCGCCGCGAGCGCTCATGCCCGATGACGGATAGGCTTGTGTAGTACATGTACTAATAGTACAAAAGACACGATTCCCTGCACTGTACGAGTACTAGACCGAACTTGCACTATACATTTAGTACACTACACTCACACACGCGCAACAGAATAGGAGCGAAATGAGCGAAGAGCCGAGAAGTGACAATGATAGCAAAGCGATCCGTGTGGTCCGGCCGCAATCGAACTAGAACCGACTGACTCGCGAGACCGTGAGCGCGCGAACACGGCCGATCAGCTCTCGGCTAGTACAAGCGTGTTCTACTGTACTAAATGTCCTAAAAGAACGAACTAGTACACTCCGGAGATCGTACTAGTTGGGAGCGATCTTTTCAGTGAACGAGCAGGAACAACTCTAATGACGGGTCTCCAAATGACTCGAAATATGTCGCCGAACGCGATGTATTAACGTGAGTAATATTTTATTTATTTATTTTATTTTTTTATTTATTTTATTTATTTATTTATTTTATTTATTTATTTATTTTATTTATTTATTTATTTATTTTATTTATTTATTTTATTTATTTATTTATTTTATTTATTTATTTTATTTATTTATTTTATTTATTTATTTTATTTATTTATTTTATTTTTTTATTTATTTTATTTATTTTATTTATTTATTTTATTTATTTAATGTGAGTATGTGCTCAACTCAGATACCTACTGACTGAAATACACGGTGAAATAAAAAGGACCGTTCAAACTTTGAATAGTGACTTTTGAGGTCATAATGAACAACTTTTATTATGGGACCAATACTGAAATCGCAAAAAAATTTTTGGCTGTTTCATACATTTCGACTGTTATGGTGCCGCTCATTTCTATGGAATTTCCAATTTTTTTTTTTCCGCGATTTCAGCATTGGTCCCATAATAAAAGTTGTTCATTATGATCTCAATATATTTCCGTATATTTAAATACTAGCGTTTGCCCGCGGCTTCGCTCGCGTTAAATTCGAAAATTGCGGAATGCTCCATACAAACTTCCACCCCCCCCCCCGTTTTAGGGAAGTGGGAGTTAGAAAGAGACAAATAATAGCCTATGTCACTCTTCGTCCCTTCAACTATCTCCACTTAAAAAATCACGTCAATTCGCCGCTCCGTTTTGCCGTGAAAGACGGAAAAACAAACAGACACACACACTTTCCCTTTTATAATATTACTAGCGACCCGCCCCGGCTTCGCACGGGTACTATACCTACATGTAAACCTTCCTCTAGAATCACTCTATCTATTAAAAACCGCATCAAAATCCGTTGCGTAGTTTTAAAGATTTAAGCATACATAGGGACATAGGGACAGAGAAAGCGACTTTGTTTTATACTATGTAGTGATGTAGTGATAGTGTTATCACTATACTTATGTATGGATGTCTAGTCAACTAACTTACTTCTCATTATACATCAGCATGCAGACGCAGACGGAGAATATGATGAATTGGGAGGCCATGGTCTTCTTCCGGCCAAACTTCTCGATTATGAATATGGTGGCGAAGATACCTGTAAACATTTAGTAAGAAAAAAATTATAACTTTGCGCTTCATAGTTGCAAAACCCCGTTCCCCGTAGTACGGGATTATTACCTGAACAATCAGGTCAGGGTAAAGCTAGAGCGAGATATGATTTTGGCACCATTGTTTAAAATATTTTCATCCAAAAATTGTTTTATTACATTTTGCGTTTTGGCGCCCCCTTCCATTTGGCGCCTTGAGCGGTCGCTCCTCCAATTCGGCCCTGGTGCCTTAGCCGAATATAATTTCTACGACGCGAAACGAAAACGAAAAGGTAGTCTGGCTATGTCGCGCCAATAAGCAAGAGAGATAGATATCTGCGAGCGTTTCGTTTCGTGAGCGTTTGCGCCATTCGGCTATGCACGCTGGTGACTACTAGTAAAAGTGTGGCTTGTAGTATACCTATCAAGTTAGGGATATATCCAGTGGCTAAGTTTTGCGAGAATTTGATGATAATACTTGGAAAGTGTAAACTTAGAAACAACTGTCTCTAAAGAACTGCCAGGGATCTGTTTCAAAGAGCTAAGTCGTCACTAACACCACTAAGTACCTGGGAACTCAGCAAGTGTAGTCCACAGCAGATCCACGTCCTCTAAAGAACCGCCTGGTTCCATTTCAAAGAGCTAAGTCGTCACATGCATTAGCGTACCTGGGAACTCGGCAAGTCCACAGCAGATCCATGTAGTCATTGGTCTGTAGAGGCTTGCAGTCGACAGCGCAGGTCTCTAAAGAGTTTCCGGGCTCCGTTGCAAAGAGCTGAGTCGTCACTAACATCACTCTAAAGTGGAATGAGTACCTGGGAACTCAGCAAGTGTGGTCCACAGCAGATCCATGTAGTCAGTGGTCTGTAGAGGCTTGCAGTCGGCAGCGCAGGGTTCTAAAGAGCCGCCAGGTTCCGTTTCGAAGAGCTCCGTCGTCATTAGAACGAGGCCGTAGTAACAGAAAGCGCATGACATCCTGAAAATGAAAACAAATTTTATGATTACGATTAGTATGTTTTATTTTATTGAATGAGGGTTAAGTTACGGGTTGAGGTTGAGTTTAAGACAGAGCCGACAGAGGGAATGTATTTCTAAGAATAACATTGAAGTTAATTTCAAAGTGTTTAAAGAGTTCGTACAGGTCAGGTTGCAGTAACGTTCAATATAACAATACACCGTTTGACGCGTTCATAGGCTACGATTGTTTGTGTTTCCCATTAGGTGGGCTGTATGCTTGTTTGCTATCGATGTGGTGCGTGAGTGAGACAAACTCAGGGGATCTAGATCGATACTCCAGTACTCTGCCAACTGAGCTTGCTCACCTTAAGCCCAAGTTCAGTGGCATCGATTGCAGACGTTTCTCTACGTCAACAAAAGTGAAATCAAACAATAGTTACTCGTACCAAATGAACCAGAGAAGTAAGCTAGTTGTCCTTAAATGCGGTATGAGCAGATGTTTGAGCCGCCCACGTTGTCCGATGCCCACGGAATCGTCGCACACCAGGCGCCCCAACAACATCGGTCGTCCGTTGTCTGCCGCTATCTAGAATAATAAATAAAAATCAAGTAGTAGTAGTAGTAAACACTTTTTAAACAACAAATTACAAGTACAGTGAATAATTATAATGGTTATGTACAAAGGCGAGCTTATCCCTTTAAGGGATCTCTTCCAGCTAACCCTCAAGTCAGATACCTAAACGCACAGTTTCAATCTTGTGCACATAGACAGCTGGTGCAACACTCGAATCATCTCATCTTTGTGGGCTTTTATAAGTTAAATCTTATGCAAGTCAAATTAGTTCCAATGACTGCCACTAGCAGTAATGTTTGATATTCGATAAGATTAAAGCCTCCGCCACACATAAAGCGTTTTGATAGCGTAGCGTTAGCGGAGCGCAATGATAGCGGTGCGCCGGCGGAACGCTGGCGTTCCGCTCGCAATCCGCGCCCGTTAGTTCCCGCCGGCGTCCGCTGGGCGCAACGCCAGCGTTCGTCCGGCGCACCGCTATCGTTACGCTCCGCTGACGCTCTGCTACCGCTCCGCCTACGCTATCAAAACGCGCATGTGTGGCCGAGCTTTAAGTGTATTTACCACAATCAGCGCCACTTTCTGACGCATCTTGCCAATCGTTTTCTCCAAAACTGACTCATTTTGTAATCATAGAAAAAAACATACTATTTTTGTCTTACGCTAGTACCCATAACATAGTAGAATAAGGGCCAGTTGCATCAACGACATTTAACAGACACATCATCGTCACGCAGCAAATGTCTATGGAACTTCCCATACAATAAAATTTAACGAACGCTTTAACGGTGACAGACGGTTTGATGCAACCGGCCCTAAGTAAATATTTTTTCTTGATTCCTGAAATAGGGGTCTCCTCCAAACCTATCGACGCGGAATCGTTCTAGTCGACCAAAAATCGCTAGTTAGTATAAAGACGCTGACGCGTCGGAAAGCCGAATGCGCATGTTTATTTATTTATTTATTTAATCTTTATTGTACACAAAGAAAGACAAACTTATAGTACAAACGGCGGACTTAATGCCAGACAGCATTCTCTACCAGTCAACCTTTAGGCAAAGCAGAGATATTGTGGGCGGTGAAATTACTAAAACTTTACATAGTTACCTACATAAGAAGTTACAGAATAAATATACATAAACCTAAATATATATTTCCAAATCGCTGTTCCAAATCCATGTTCATACTAAGGAGCGATTTTTGTGATCGGCGAAAGCCGATTCCGCGCCAATAGGTTTGGGGGGTCTATGGAATCGGGTTATATTGCGTAAAATGAACATTCATACATATACATATACACCGTGTTTCACTTAACACTAAAAACCTGAAAACCGTTTGTTCAGAATCGAGAGTAGAATCGATTGAGGTATATCTTGATGAGGGTAATATTTTTATTTAAATTAGTATTATTAGTTATTTTTTATGTGCCTATTCTATTGTATTCGTAATACAACATTGTGTATATCGCATTGCTAGAGGTTGTTTACCTTTTTCAGTATTTAGGGGTATTAATACTGGCTGGTTACTTGGACGATTATTTTTTCCGCTACGAGTTTGACGTTGTTTGTCAGTTTAATCTTAATGTTTATCATAAGTCATAACAAATTGAACTCGTACCTAATTACAACCTTGTAATTTTGAATATTGGGTTTAAATTTGCTTACTGCGATTACCTGTCCAATTTGAAGTTTACAGTGACATCTTAGCTGTCTATTGGTAAACCTTATGTCGTTGCAGTAACGTACACAAATAAATAGTTTAATGGTTTATGATGGTAGCTAGCAATTATTTTATTGAGTGTAGAGCTAAAAGTCAAGTAGAGCTGTACAGAAAATTCAAAATTCAATTTAAAAAAAAAGTAACCATCAGATTAAAAGATGAATGAATACTCTAGATGAGTTTAAAAAAATAAAAATCAGTTGGGGTGTCTGAAGTTTTGAGTGATACCGGAAACACGTTGTATAACATCATCATGTGTTATATATTGAAATAGATATCATACACGAAAGAAAAAACGGCAAGGCCCACTGGTGGCGGGCGTGTGGTCTAGTGGTAAAGACGTTAGCCGCGTAAGCTGAAGACCCGATTCCCGGCTCGGCCACCAGTGGGCCTTGCCGTTTTTTCTTTCGTGTAAGATATCTATTTCAATATCTAATTGAGACTACTTGAAAAAAGAACAAATCAAAAAATATTCAATAAAATAATTTGATTTGTTCCCTAGTTGTATCATCATGTGTGTTGGCCACTACGCATTCTTCTTACCTGCTCCAGAGTGGAGAGTGCTCTATCAGGTTGACCGCTGGCGACATGAAACCTCGCAGATTCTGGCAGCCACTAAAACCAAACAAATATCTACATTAACCTTTTGACCGCCATAGACGACTGATCGTCATCGTAAGCTAAGTCTTGTCAAGGACACCAACGACGACCACAAGTTTAAAAATTCAATAGACACTACGTAGCTCTATAAAGTCCAGTTGAGTCGCTGAAATCATCATCATATCAGCTTATAATTTGCCCGTGTGGTGACGGGTTAAGAATTTCACCACCCCCTTTCTTCCTGTGGGTGTCGTAGAAGGCGACTGTGGGATATGGGTTAAATTGTGGCATAGGCGAGAGGCTGGCAACCTGTCACTGCAATGTCACAGTTTCGTTTTCTTTCAACCCCTTATTTGCCAAGAGTGGCACTGAAACCTGAGTAGTTTCATGTGCTCTGCCTACCTCTTCATGGGACACAGGCGTGATTGTATGTATGTATGTAGTATAATTAGAAATATTCGTTTTTTTTTTCTTCATGTATAATTTTTTTAGATGTACTTTGACACTTAGAGACTCTATACATCTCTAACATCTCTTATTAATAATCATAATAGCTTTGTTCTTTGTATAATTTCTTGTGTTAATATTTTTTTTTATGAATACTTTTGCTTATTAAATTGTATCTTGTTTTTTTAATGCAATGCATGTTAATTATAAGATGTAATGTTTTGAAAAGAAGTGGCCCGCCGAGTTTCTTGCCGGTCCCATAGTGGATACCCTCCTCCAACTGAGGGGGGACTGAAATCTTCTCGAGGCTGAGGCGTAGGGTTAGAGCCGGCGTAGTTTTATTTGACGTTCATAAGCGCATTGTAATATGCCTACTTGGAAAATAAATATTTCATTTCATTTCATTTCAAAAGAATTGTTAAACTTTTTCTTGAACTCGTGTGGAATCTGTTAAGAGGGCTTTCGTGTTAAAAATAGTGAAATCGCAACCGAGCGCTCGATCATACCGTGTGTGGTATCAAATTAAAGGGCTTTGCGAGTAGTTTATAAATATATATCACATTATAGGAATTTTTCTACTTGGTCTAACAAAATATGAGAAAATATCCAAAACTAGTAATAATTGTACCGGTGAAGGCTCGTTTTCAAAAAATTGGCAAAAATCAATAATAGCAATTTATAATCACTAAGGCATAACAGCAATTTAAGTAAACGTTGCAGATTCATTTAGTACAAAACTTACTTCGATGTGATGTAGATTTTCAAAGAAATTGTCACTTAATTTTAGGTCATTTCTGAAAAAAATTAAATTCGCCTTAGGCTAGTTTACTCTTTTCAAAAACTTAAAATAAAAATCTAGTCTGAAATGATTGTGGTACAGGATATACGAATTATAAATTTACCCGTTTTAATATTCATTAAATCTTCTCAAAACATGGTACATCGACTTACCGGGCATATGAGGGCGAATATCAGTAGTGGGATAGTAGAGAGGGCCAGTAACCAATGAAAGCCCAGCGTCGGCATCACAACCAGTGCTAGGGCCACCTCCAAGCACGCTCCCAGCGCCCAGAAACACTACAAAATAAAGTAAATAAGTTAATGAGAAAAATTTACAATAATTATTTTTTCTCAAACATGCAATGAAATATTGTCTTTACGTTCCTTAAAATGGGCTGGGAAGTATCGCTTTTTGGGCGCAACAACTCGAGAGGACTGTAAAGGGATTTCATATTATTTTTTAGGCCTAGGCCTGCAAAGTAACTTTTTTTTTTAATTTCGACAACATATTTTATTTCATTGTATGTTTGAGAAAAGCACTATACATGCCTCGGCGTGAAAACGGATTCCCGGCCTCGTATCCCTATCCGGCCTCGCTCGCACGCTCGCTCGGCCGTATATAACTTGGCCGGAAATCCTCATTTTCCCGGCCTCTGATGTAATGTACTATTCCAAGAGAATTATAGATTCTCCACAGGCAGGTGTTCGTAACACGTAAGCCTGATGGTAAAGGGGACTCGAAAATAGAAAAGATTCGGAAACAAAAATTTGTTTTAGAGCATTTGGAGCAACTGACATTTCAGGATTATATAATAGTGCTCCAACACTGGAAATGTTATATTCCCGGGGTTAAATTTGTTTTTATTCATTCCTATTTTGTTACCAAGATTTTGTTGATGATTTTCAGTAATTGGGACTATATTTTCTTAAAATTAGTGACAGTTGTTAACAAAAATTAACTCGATATCAGTTTGTGACGACAATTAAGAACAACATTTGTCAAAAAACCATATCATGTTCTAAATGTAGATTATTGCTTATAGTTTATGTAATAATTTAACACAAAAGCAATATTTTTATTGAAATCTCATGCTTAATTTGTCGTCACAAAACTGACATCGACTTAATTTTTATTAACAAGTGTCACTAATTTTGAGTTCCATATTTTGAAAATGCCCATAAGATTTATAACAGCCTGTGTGGGAGCACTATAAGCGCGATGTAGGATATGTACTTATACAGCGCATCTAAGTGCACTCTTAGATTTTGTGGCACGATGTTTCCGATAAGGTTTCCGATTATTATTTATGATGAAAAGAGACAATTTTGATCTCTTAATTGCTCAGAGTGGTATTGGATAAGGTGTGAGTTTATAGTTTTATACATACATATATGTATAAAAAAACCGGCCAAAAGCGTTTCGGGCCACGCTCAGTGTAGCTGTAGGGTTCCGTAGTTTACCGTATTTTTCTCAAAACACACACACATTTTTTTTTAACTTGAGGAGAGATTATTTCCGAGAATATGAACATTTTCAAAAAAAATATTTTAGAAAACCCCCATTTATTTTTAAATACTTATCTAACTATATATTACACGTTAGGGTTGAAATGAAAAAGAAAAGCACTATCACCCTAAAAAAAAAAACAGTTTTTTCCATCTTTTATTTTAACATGTCGGTGTGATTGATATACATATTAGTACCGAATTTCAGCTTTCTAGTGCTAACGGTTACTGGCATTATCCGCGGACAGACGGACAGACACGGCGAAACTATAAGGTTCCTAATTGACTACGGAACCCTAAAAAGGGTAGAAACTTACATCAAGTAGGACGACGCATTTAGCCCTCTGTTTCGTAGGCAGAAACTCTGCATACAATGTTACACTGAAAGACAAAAAACAATTGTTAAGCAATCAAATTTTCAAAATTTTAATGGTATCAAATCATACCGGATGCATTATGTTATACAACATGGTTAGGGATCATCCATAAATTACGCCACACGTTTTGAAATGCAAACGTCACGAAATTTGGGATCCCTCCCACACCCTTGTCTCACAATGTCACACTTTGTCGACCCCCTCCCACCCCCTTAACGTGTGACGTAATTTATGGATGATCTCTTACAAACTTTTAAGGGATACGTGCCAGGTCTTGATAGATACTTGTATAATCTTCGTAATATTTAGAGGGAATAAGTAATAAGTATCGTCAGAGTACATTTTCTGTATGTGTCCGGAAAGTAAGTGTTTTCTAAACTTGTAGATGGCGCTGTTTCGCAGCCTAAAGTGACAAAAATCATATTTTCCCCAAATATTTTTGAGTGTTTTTAATTTATTATAAGATCGAATAACATATTTCTTTATTTTAATATCACGATATCACGTCATACACATTAAAAAAAAAAAAAATTGTAGGCCTCATCAGTGTAGTTATAATAGTATTTAATAGATGGCGCCAAAGACATATAACTACGTATAGACAGATAAAGTCCAAGAAAAAAACGTACCTCAGTACCATACAGAAAAAGGTATGGTGGCCTAGATGGCATTACACCTTTGGGGTACGCTCAGCTTGATGGCGCTAATATTTGACATTTTAACACATATCAAGCTAAGAATATGGGCCAAATTGTCAAAACTGAAGTTCAAAAGTTTTAAGCCTGTGTCAAGAGATGGCAGTCTATGCACTGTGATTACACATTTTACTTCGACAGTAATTCTCTATAATACTCTATTCTCTTTGATGGCGCTAACAAATGGAGGTACAATAGATAGTATGAACATTTTCAATGCTTTATAAATCATCCTTGATAATACTTACGATTGTGGGACACAGCCAATGGCGAAGCCAACAAGACCTCTAAGGAAAAGTAGCCAGAGGAAGTTTGGGGCTATAGAACTCAACAGTCCGTAGTAGAACAGCAGAACCCCGCACATACTGAGAGCCTGTTGACAAAAAAGTCTTCTCAAACACATTGAATATGATTCAATTCTCACATGCAAAAATAGCACTCATATAGACTGACTAGGTTGACTTGATAAAGGATTTAACATTAGAGAGTGGACAGTTATTTATTTATTATTTGTTAATGCACAGGCAGCTTAAAGCTGATACGTGCATGTCAATGTCCTGATTAGGGTTGCAAATAGAAAAAAACAAATGTTTTTTTCTTCAGAATCATGAAAAAAAAAACATGAAAAAAACCAAGCACCATGTTTTTTTTTCAGATGAACAAATAATACAACGGTTTTTCGTGATTTGTAACGTTTCAATAACAATAAATTGGGGAATCCCCAATGCAACATGGATCGTCGAGAGGCGGTGGTGTTTCCAACAGTAAATAGCGATAACTACTAAGTGTTAGTTGTATAAGACCAGAAATTAAAGTTATTAAATTAAATTTGTTTAATAGTTAACTTAAAGTCTAAAAAAAACCGTATAAAAGTATTAACTGTTCTGTAAATTTTGAAATTTCGACCTTTAGAAAATAAACATACTCCAGAAAAAAAAACTGTTTTATTTTTTCATGTTTTTTTTCCAAGCCAGAAAATAACTTTTTTTGCAACCCTAGTCCTAATACTCCTGATGCACTTGTGTTTGGTCCATTCAATAAATATTTGTCGAGTCTGTTTTTAAAAGAGTTCACTGTAGGTCATACAACTGACCTACAGTGGGCAGTTGTTAGCTCATTAAGCATACAGTTGTCGCATGTACACAGATATGGAAACGATGTGTATTGCACAACAGCAAATGTATGTGGGCCACAGAGAACCTCCTATAGAGTAGCAATCTTGTATATTTTGTTCGCGATACGAGTCACCAGTGTTTGGGGTGCGAGGAGCGGGCGGGGAATGTGTTAAGCGCGCTGTGATTGGCCGTTTCAAGGACGGCGGGCAGTCGCGCCAGATGAAAAGGGACAGAAGTATGACTGTCCCTCTACTGACGCGTAAGTGGCCAACGTAAGTTGACCTATGCCGGCTCTGAATAAATTATAAATAATGTGGGCTCAAGAACTTGCGATTGGCGTCTTGATGACAAATCGCCCGACATGTCTGATACCCCTCCTTCCTATCACACATTTCAAGGAATAATGCTTACCGTCTTTCGTCCGTAGCGGTCGCTGATGTTTCCCCAGAATGTAGAACTCAGCATCATGCCTAGGAACACCACTGTGGTTGTCAAGGCTTGTTGGTATCTGATAAAACAAACAAATCATCATGAATGGGCTTTGATAATGTTTACTTAAAAACTATAAGCTACAGAGGAGCAACTGCGACTGATTGAATTTTTTCATGCTTTTCACTAGCAACTTGAGCTTCATATATATTTACTGAACATGCAAGGCAAATATGACCAGTCTATTTAAGAATGCAAAAATTGTAAAACATGAAAAAATTTTTTGTCGATACTTTCTTTATTTACGATGTAGACACATACATCCATTCACATAAATCCATGACAACACTTGGTTTAGGGCACTAGCAAGTAAGCATGCCAAGCATTATCAGCATGATACTTGTTCTCCACGGGCCAACTACACCTGCAAAAGTTATGGTCATGTTGGCCGCTCCCGTATTGGCTTACACAGTCACGAAAAACATAGTCGTCCCACCTGACACTGCTTGAATAGTCTGTTATAGGCTTGAAGGCCAATGATAAGACACATACTTGCTAATATTCCATTCGCAGTGCAGGGCGGGCGAGAGTATGCTCAGGATGGTCATCTCCATTGAGTCCGCCATCCAGCATAAACCAGTGCACAGAGACAGCTTGACTTGGAACCAGCCGAAGCCCAGAGCGTTCACAGCCTGTGTCACAGTAAATGTATCTGGAAATAAAGACATGCTTTTATTTCTAACTTTAAACTTTGTTTACATATTTTGTGATTTTTTTTTCAGAATAACTGCCTCTGACAACCCTGCATATGGCCAATGTGATGGAGGGAGTGATGAGTAAATATATTTTCAGAGAGAAAGCATGTTTTATTTACAGAAAAAACTAAACCCTAGTAGAATCGTCATTTCTTTCATTGCAAGCTGTGGCTAGCACAATTACATACATACTTATATGTCGTCCAATTAGCCGAAGCTAGTAAATTTACTTCATTATGTTGTTCATGAATTTTTATGGGTATATTACCTACTTTGTACAACACATTTTATGAATTTCATTTTCCTGTACAGCGGCACAATCGTTGCACACATTCCAGACAGCGTCTGACGTTGTAAAACAATAAATAATAACAAAATACCGCATACCGTCGGGGACAACCGTCACCGATGCCATTTCGATTTCCTGGGGCGCAGGCATTGGCAGCGGGCCGGGCCGCGGCCCCACCGCATTGTCATCCAAATCCTGATACCCTTTAGCACGACGCATCTTTCACATTCAATAAACACAAACAGTTAAAATCTACGTGGACACTTTGGAATAACGGGAGAAAGAGCGGTTGTTTTATTCTACAGCTACGCAGCTACAAATCGTACAGTATACGTAATATTATTACTCGAAATGTATCATTTTCGGAATTAACTCTCAATTTATTACATTTTGAAATATTACTGATAGTTAAAATTGAAATAAACTTTCGAGTTTATTCACCAACTTCGCTGGATGCGAAAGTTTGTGGCGATGACAGTTTGACGTCAACGTCAAAATGACAGTTCCTTGATGCCAAATGTGTTCCGAAATGGAATCAGGAAATCAGCTAAATAAAACTATATTATTTAATGATATAGTTTTATATTAATTTAACATTGCGAAATATAGTTACTTCACTTAATATGAATGAAATCATGTATATCGTTTATTTCTTAATTCTTACCCATTCAAATGACGCTGGCCGTTTTAGGTCAAAAACTGGAAAGATGCCATATACAAATATGGTTAAATAAAAAATAAAAAACACTTCTTTTTTAGCTTGCATTTTACTCCAGCCAGCTTCTAAGGACAGCAGTAAAAAGTTTGGAAATGTGTCGAAAGACAACCTTCACCCAGAAAATTCCTATGATTTACTGTGCCTGACGTTCATATTTGGCACTGCCTCCTAATTAAGAGTTTTGTTATAAGCCAGTACCTATTTGTTGCTTCATTTAATCTTCGTGTTCCTTGCATGTTTACCAGGGAAAGTTAATATTTACTGCAAAAAGCCTTGAAAACCTTTGCCCAACATTATCTTCATACAGGAGATGGATAAATATGACGATTC
Organism: Leguminivora glycinivorella; assembly: GCF_023078275.1. Taxonomy (NCBI): domain Eukaryota; kingdom Metazoa; phylum Arthropoda; class Insecta; order Lepidoptera; family Tortricidae; genus Leguminivora; species Leguminivora glycinivorella. The sequence continues at coordinate 32,365,238 of NC_062971.1, forward strand.
TTCGTTATCTGTTAAAATTACCCATAATCGTCATCTGAAATAAAGAGATTATCGATAAGTTGGTCACACTCTATTGGTACTCGTATTTTAGGTTATTTGTTTGTTTACGCAAAACTTATTTACAGAATGTTTTCGCTTAAATCATAGACTGTACATGATTAGTACTACTTTAAATTGATTAAATGAGTAATTGTTAGCAACTCGAAACGAAAATAGAATAAAATACCTACTAATAGTTACCGACCTGCATATATCCAGTGCAAAGCTAGGTAAAAACAAGCCACAAGTTGATATTTTCAAATATCTAACACCACTAATTTCACACTTTCTTATTGGTTTGCCCGAAATTTCAATAATTGTATTATTTACTTAACTTACAAAATTCAAAATTTTTCTCTTTTAGGGCAACTCCTTGATTTCGTCCCAGGTCGGCGCACAGCAGGGGGATCCTCTTGGTCCTCTGGTTTTTAGTCTCGGGATACATAAGGCGATTTCTGAAATTCAGTCCCCCTTGAATATCTGGTATCTCGATGATGGCACCATCGGAGGTAAACCAGAGGATGTGGAACGAGACCTGATCGCTCTTCTTCCTCGCCTTCGAGAATTGGGGCTTGAGGTTAACTCAAGTAAGTGCGAGTTCTACCCTTGTGGCGCCAGTGCCCGTACTTCCTTTCCGACCTTTTGTGAGGTACTTCCCGGTCTTAAGGAGTTGTCTGATCGAAATTTTAACCTTTTGGGCTCGCCTATTTTTGCAGCAGCTATCCCAGAGGCCTTCGAGGACAGAAGACAGCTTCTCTTAATGGCTAAGGAGAGACTCGGGAAATTGTCGGCGCATGTTGCCCTTGGGCTGTTGCGGGTCTGTTTTGCTTGTCCTAAGCTTATGTACTTTTTGCGGACGGTACCAACATGGCTTTGCCCTTTGCAAATGGATTCTTTCGACTGTGCTTTAAAAGAGTCTGTTGAGGCTTTGCTTAACGTTGCGCTCAATCCCGAACAGTGGGATCTGGCATCTTTGCCCATACGCAGTGGCGGGTTAGGGGTGCGGCGCGCGCGGGATGTGAGTCTTCCGGCATTCTTGGCGTCGGCGGATGGGGTCATGGATCTTGTTACTCGAATTTTACCTTCCTATGGTAACAGGATATCCATACCTTACGCCGCTGACGCTTTGGCGGCATGGTCGGCTCTCAATCCGGGCGCGCCTCAACCAGAGAAGCTGGACGTACAGCGGTTATGGGACGATGTCGGGGTAAAGAGGATTTCCGATGGTCTGGTTGAGAATGCAGTGGGGGCTAATAGAGCGCGGCTTCTGGCGGGGTCCAGAATCGGGGGCGTGGTTGCATGCACTTCCATCTCCGCATTTGGGCACCCTCCTCGATAACGACTCGATGCGGGTGGCGGTGGCTTTTCGCCTAGGCTGCGATGTGTGTATTCCTCACTTATGCATCTGCGGTTCAATGGTGGAGAGCGACGGCCTCCACGCTTTGAGTTGTGGTCGATGTGCAGGGAGATTTCCACGTCATCACGCTCTAAACGATCTGGTCCGGAGGGCGCTTGTCTCAGCAAATGTCCCATGCATGCTCGAGCCTCCGGGCCTTAGCCGGTCAGATGGTAAGAGGCCTGACGGTTTGACGCTCGTTCCGTGGCAGAAAGGAAAGTGCCTGCTGTGGGACGCTACGTGCGTAAGCACTTTTGCTGCGTCGCATATTGGCCGTACCGTAAGGACAGCTGGGGCTGATGCTGAGGTGGCGGCTCTGAGGAAGCGAGAGAAGTATGCGGGGTTGGAGGGTTACTTGTTTGTGCCTCTGGCGGTGGAAACGACAGGCTGTTGGTGTGCAGAGGCAATTGAGTTTTTTAAAGAGGTTGGGAACCGTTTGAGGGATAGGGGCCTAGATCCCCGCTCCGGGTCATTCCTGGTGCAGAGGTTGTCCATCGCGATTCAGCGTGGCAATGCTGCGAGCGTGTTGGGCACCTTTGCACCGGGGATGACGCGGGGGGGGGGGGGTTTTGACTGATAGTTAGTTAAGTAAGTTAAGAATAGATTAGTTAAGAATAGATTGGTGTTTTGCTTTGTGTACTTTATGTGTTACTTGATATCTAGGTTAAGTTAGGTTTAGTTTTTTTTTTTGACGTGTAATTTTTATTGTGTAATATGTTAATGTAAATTCAAACGAGTTACGACAGATTTGACGTTGACGACTTGACGTTTGACGTTTTGAAAAAAAAAACACGTAGGTCAGGCCATAGACTAAGGAAATATGAATATCTATGTATTTGTGCTACCAAAATATAATGGCCTTCACCCACAATCTGGCAAAAAACTTTGACAAAAAAAATAGAAAATAGAAAGCGGCTACATCGTAGTGCTGTCTCTTTCAAATTAATAAGTGTGAGCAAACGAGACGACACTACGATGTTGCCACTTTTAATACTCTCGTAATTAATACTCTTTTTAATTTACGTCATTATTTCAGTAAATCACTTAAGTACCTTGAACTTATTTTCTTATGTTTTAGTCGCCACTACCAATAATTAAAATCATTAGGTAAAGTCGACCGAATCCGTATTTCCGTAACACTTCGCTGCGCTTCAAAACTCGCATTGCTGATGTGCAAAAAAACCGCCAGGCTTAAATGGGACTGGGCCGTTCACGTCTATCGCATGCACCCGGATAGGTGGGCTAACATAGGCACCAAAAGGCCACCGAGTGGATACCAACAAAGAAGCGTGAGCCACCCAGGCAAAGATGGCGAAACGATCTTGACGCCTTCCTGACGAACAGGCCGGAGGAAACGGAGATCATGGAGAGCCAGGGCAGAGGCCTTATCCCAGCAGCGGGACACTGAAATGGGCTAAGAAAAAAAAAGGTAAAGTCTGTCAAATCATCTCAGTCACCAGAAATAAAAGCAGCAAATTTAAAAATTGCAGTCGCGAATGTGTATCGTTTGTGTCGTCCTATAGAACATTTTAATGTTACGTCTTTTTCTAGTGACATACTTTTTAACTGGCTATAATCGTTAGGTAGGTACTCTATGATTTGAATGTCAGTGTCACTTGAGGACATCGCGAATTTATATTTTACATTTTTACTTTGTTAGAACAAAATATTATGTGGAGTGTAAATGTGAATGGAAGTAAACTAACAGCTATCCCGGCTGCCTTGCCCATAGGTGATTGTTACCAGATTAGCAAAGTACCAAATTTTTTTTGATTTTGATTATTTTGCACGACCTTGATAATCGCTCATGACTCACTTTGATTGGAGCATATATCATGGCCAAAGTCCAAATGACTTATTTTGTTCCACTTTAAAATTAATATGTTCACAAGCTAAAACCAAGTACTTACTTATCTAGTTCGCGTTTCATCCCCAGTGCGGCACTTGCGGCGGCACTAAATGCCAAAGGTTACACGGGCTTGCGTAGGCCACGTAGCCGTTCCTGTATTCACATCCGTATTATTTGCCTCGTTTGTGAAAACAACGTGTTTTCTACTTGTTTGTGGATACAGGTTGAAAATACACTTGTTCAACGGGCGAGCAAATTTACATTTTAATTTATATGTAGATTATATAATTTATAGATACTTACAGTTCAGACAAAGATGGGCTAAGACGAAGACCAACACACATTTTGTGAGTGAGTAGAAAATGGCCTTAGGAAAATACTGAGTTTTCTTTAGTTAAGTACCTAACTGGTATTTTTTTATTACAATTGTAAGATAACACGTATAATTCTATCTTCACCGAAAAGCGACGAATTAAATTACCTATTATCAATTGACATTTCGCACACAAGTTTCGAAAAACCCAGTGGTGAGAGCCGGAGTTTCAATCCGTGACCTCCGGATTAAAAGTCGCACGATCTTATAGCCTAGACCTTAGACTTCAAAATACAATAAAAGTAGAACTGCCTTTCATTATTTAACAGGCTCTATCAAATTACTAATTCCACATAGATGATGATGTCCTCCCAGACGTATCCGTCGACGGCGACACCTGGACAATTCAGGCACCTATTTAATAGATTCTGCGCGGGCAAAAGGTAGTAATTTCTATGTATTATTTAACATTCAATACTGTACCATGCCCAAAGCCATTATGTTCAACATTTTCACACGTTTTTATGCATATCATATGTAATATTAGAGCCTTGTTCAGTGTTCAGATATTTGTTCGTGTAAGTGTACCTAACCAGGAAATGGAACAGAACGAGTACTATCGTACCGGTCTATACTTTTGTGAGTTGGGATAATTAAGGGGTTTACTAAGAACCACTATCAGAAAAATATTCAATGTCGAGAGGTTCGCCTACATATTTTTTTTTATGAAATAGGCAGCAAACGAGCAGACGAGCCGCCTGATGGTAAGCAGTCATCGCCGCCCATGGACATAAGCAACATCAGGGGAGTCACCTATGCGTTGCCGACCTTTAAGAACCCTAAATACCTGCTTCTTGAAGAACCCCATGTCATAGCGCAAGGGGAATGTGGAAATTGAGTAGGGGGTTGCTGGGCGGATCCTCTCCAGCAACACCAACTTCATTTGGCTTTTGCTCCTAAACTAAAGGGGTACAAATTATTTCAAGTAAGTACAAATTGTGTACTCAATCCTCGTATAATAAAAAAAAACCAAAACGCAAAGTGGGGTTGCTGGAGAGCATCACATTCGTAAAGATGTCGCCTGGCTGTTCATTTTTATATTTGATGATGATGATGATGACACTTTTAATTCTAGCGTTTTGACATTTCCACACGTACGGATCGAACGCGATATAATTGATACTGATAGGTATTGTATATGTGTAGGTATAACAGGGAGCGCTCAGAAGATTACTGAGATTAATCCACTAAGCCACTTCCGCCATCGCCCTACGCGACAAAATTTCCATCTTCACCTCTTAGTCCGTTTTCACATTATCCGTTCCGATATCGGATGTCGGAAGGATTTCAATGGAAAAAAATCCAATATAGCGCCTGTAATGGCTGTAATGTATGGGATATCGGTCCGACATCCGATATGGGATCGGATAATGTGAAAATGCACTTAAGACGGTTGATGGCGGTCCGAATATCTATTTAAGTGTTGTTATAAATAGTTACTGTTAGTTGTTGTTAAGCTGGGATTTTCAAACTTTCCACTTCAGACGTGCGAGGTTCCTTATAATCAGTGGTAGGTAGGTACTAATATTAGAGTGACTTTGTTATTGTTGTTTATTTTCATGGCTTCCTTGTAAAGTCAAATCAGAGTGACCTGTGTTACTGGGCAAGTGGGCAAATATTTAAGTCAAATTTTTAGATATACAGATGTATGAATGATCTGAATATAAACGACTGTTTTGTATGAGTGCTTGCGGTGCACAGTGGCTAGACTCCGTGCATTGCCTTGATGGATCTCCATATGACCCGAAATATGTCACCAATCGCGATATTAACGAGATACTGACACTTCGCAACCCTCGTTGAGCTTATTTAAAAGTTTATTTCTCAATTGAAATACGTAAAAATGGTGTAGCTTTAAAGCATCCTCTATTAGAAATTATCAAATGTGGGTGTTATGAAAAAATATATAAGCTCTGCTACTACAACCTTCGGTCTTCAATTTATTAGTGGAGGTGCAGGCAACAGAGCAACAGGTCAACATTTCCAATTTGTTTTGTGATATTCAAAGGTTCCAAAAAGTAAGGACAGGGCAATTCATATAATTTCGAATACTTATTCATATTTCGAATACAAACTCTCCTTTGGTGAGCTTTAGGGTTCGTGTCACGCGTGCGCTTACCTCGCATTCGCAGTGCGCAACTGCGCACTCAGCTGTGTGTTATTGTGACTTGTGAGATAGGCCACGGAGCGGAGAGGCCTAGTGCTTCCTATCAGGTGACCCGTATGCTTGTTTACCACCGATGTGTTTGGTGTATCAAAAAGCTTGGTTTAAGGCTTTGAAAGGTAAAAAGGGGCAATTAATTTAAAACCAAATTTCAGTTTATAATTCATGTAATGATTTTAATTCCCAGTTTTTTACACAACGTCTTTAAATAGCTCTCTAAGTTTAGAACTTCCGTCCATAGGTACATTTTATGTTATTTCTACTATATGTAATAATTAAAATAAAACTTTCTATGTTACCAAAGTATGTTTCTATAAAATATAAATTGATAGGCATTTTTTTCTTCTAGTCCTTATTTACATTCAACAGGACGTTCTCAAACAGCATATATATATATTATTTTACCACTGGACAGTTTATTGAAATTGTAACATTGTCTAGGCACTATGATTAAAACTGTTCTTATAAAATACCATGCTTGAAACAATAAATAAATTAAGACCTCAAAAGAACCTAGTCAAACATTTAGTTATACTGTAACGGCTAGTAACATTAAGATTTTATTCAGTAAATGCCTAACTATTTACATTTTGCACATGTTTATTGTAATACTTTACAGATCGCTACTTACTTGTTAGAATTTATCAATCGAGATAATTGTAGGACAAATTGCGGGTCAAATGCGTTTTACTTCATTTAAAAGACAACACAGGTACCTATACTTAGAGTCTCTTGGTAAGTTGTAGTTTATCCTAATATATATTTGGAATAAGCAAGATATGCATACAACTACCGATATCTTCCAGTTGCACGTCTTTTGAGTAACACACATTCGCCCCGCGGATACAATTGACTCGGTTGACCTTACCTATGTTTGGAGTCACAAAGGATCGTTAGTATATGCCGTTAGTTTTGAATACATTTTATTACATGTAAAAAATGTTTTTAGAAATTAAAAAAAAGGACATCATGAAAAGGGTTAAGATAGTACAGATTTATACTTATTTTGAGATATTAAACGGAACCAAAAACAATTCTTTAAGACGATTATGCTTGTAATATTCCTGAACTATTTACATAGATACATATATACATAGACTAGACATAGACATAGATACATAGACTAACGATCCTTGAAATCAAATGATCATCCTTTAATACTGGAAAGTAAATATATAAACAGATATGTTTTAGTTTACAGAGATACCTACGTCCACATACTGTACGAAAGTAGGAGCGTACAGAAAAACCAAAGGTTTTCGAGTCTCTCAAGAATGACAAAGAAGTAATTTTAGTAAAAAAGCTAATTTGCTCGAATAGAAACGAGGACGCAATATTATACTCTACTGATTCAATAAAAGGTCTTAGAGACCTAGTAATGTAAAGCTGTAAAGCTAACGATATCACTCATCCTCCCCTCTTCAGAGAACATTCTTACACAGATAGATACGAACTATGTGTTAATGTTTTTGCTTTGCAAAATATTTAGTGGTATTGTCTAGACATTGTAAGTTGAATGAATTAGCACTCGTGTAAAAGTATAAAGAATCTACTTATTCTATCTTCAACATTAGGCCAAGAAATGACAGATTTAAAAACTGTTCAATATGACAAACCAAGACAAGATTTCTTATAGAGATCTATATAAAATACCATAGCAATTGTTTTAATTCCCTCTAAAAGAGCTCAGGAAGTAACTATTCAATTTATTAATGTACTATGTCTCTCTTTTTTCCAGAACCCACGTATAGCTCCAGATTTAATAGCGCAAATATTCTACAAACATCATTCATAACGTATATTGTATTTCTATCTAAATAATAATAAGTCTTAAATATAATCAGTACAGGTATTTACAAATGCACTCTTGTGCGAATTGAATAGCTGCCACTCGAAGGAGCAACGTGTCGTCGACATCCTTTAGCGTATAATTACATCATCGACAATTTAATGGAGATTATAGTCACATTTTGTACGATTATTAACACCCATATTACACGTTATTTAGTTAGCTATATACCATCGTAGTAAACAATCGAAAAATTATTTGACTACTCAGAAGATGATACATAGGACTTTGATATTTCGCCAGAAGTGGACAACAGGACATGTTTACTAGTTATAATATTCCAATAAGATGCCTTTAAGTAATGGATATGACCAAACTCTAAGTTTTTTTTGTCGTTTTGATCGTAGGCCCGGGACTGTCCGTCCAGGTCGTTGCAATAGATACCTATTAAGCTACAAATTACTCAGTCTCATAATTGTTGGCGATAGTCAGGAGAATCTCTTTAAGTTGGTATGCGGTGCTTGAGGCCTCGCAGCTCCAGCACCAGGTCGGAGTCTCCCGCCACGAAACGCTTGTTGATTTTTCGCGACTTTGCCGAGTCCTGTGGGCAAAATAACATGCCTTACTTCTTTGTTTAAACTAGTTCCAAACCTGCAAATAATCATCTAAAAACCTATTTTTCTTAAGGTGGCCCTAAGACGGTGTTGCCTAGCGTCGCATAGGTCTTTGCCGTTCTGAGAGTTGCGCGAATGACCCGGCCTCCGGGCTCGGGCCGTGTCACCCGCCACCCCCGGCCAGGCCGGCTATTTTTAGACTCGGGGGTTTACCGTTTCACCAACTTGGAAAACAAGTGACATCATTCCGATTCTAAAGCTAAAACACTAAAAAAAAGACATATGATCAGTCACACTCACCTCAGATTGTGTGTGTATTGACTCCTTTTCTTTCTGCAGCAGTTTAGCAAGTCTGCCGTAGAATGCCGACGCCCTTTTATTTTCATCACTCTGGTGTTTGTATGAGTTCGCCGGCCGGGGCACCATTATCTCCGCCTGTCCAACTTTCGCCGTCGTGGTGGTCGTTACTGGCGCGGCAGTAGTAACGCTTCTCTTGTTGCCGCCGTCCCAGTTGATGAATCCTTCGTCGTTGGGATAGTCGTCTTCTTCTTCTTCGATTTTAGGAACTGTTTTCGGAACATGGTAGAGCGGTTTGCCCGCCAAAGCCTTGAGTTCTCGAACATCTTCATCTTCGACATCTCGCTCTTCGTAGTCGACTGTTGGGAAGGCCGCTCGGGCATTTTCGCGCCGCCTTTGGGCGTCTTGGGCCATTTGTGTGAGGATCAAGTTGTCCAGGAAGGCCGCGCTCACATCATCCACGTCGTTGGGGCGCCAGTGTGGAGAGGCATCACTTTCGAACCACGTTTCTTGTCCGATTGGAAGAGCGGCAAACCTCTCTTCTTGCCTTTTCGGAGCTTCGTTTGTGAAGTGACCGTATTGGTCATAAAAGTACGGATAGGGAACTTGCCCATATACTTCGGGCGCATTTACTGTAGGATTGTCGTAATAATATTGTACTTTCGGTGCGTAATAGTAATCATCGTCTTGATATTCGTGGGATGGTTGAGGGTACATAGGCCATCCCGGATAGGCTCCACATTGCACGGTAAAACAAGCAACCACGAATGCCCATAATCTATAAAGAAAATAAAATATTCAAGTAAGCACTTATTGATAACTTAACACGAACTGGAAAAATTATCATGAAGATTTTTAATATTACACTTAATGTTATTTTTTGGGAAAATGGTTAATTGATGTGTTTTATAAATTAATCGGATATCCACCCACCTTATGCTCGGGATCTGCATGGTGCACTTTGTATCACTGTTCGTTGTTAGTTGGTTCGCGAGTAGGGCACGACTATGCGAGGCGGGAGCTCCGGGGGGCTTTATAAGCATCGCGCCCACGCGCGCCGCCCACACTCTCAATGAACCTCCGCCCTGCCCCTTCCCTGTACGTGCCCGTGCCTCCCCGGGGTCGTGTCGCCCCCGTCTCCCCAACTCCACTCGGCTATCGATCGCGCCCGCAGATTATTATTCATCTCGCTATATTGTGACACTGTTTTTTTTTCTCAGCAGACACATTCACTACAATATTGGCATAGGCTAGTGCTATGCCAAATTAGATGTCGTAGTTATGGGTTCCATTGTTTAATGTTCATGTGGCGGCTCGCTACGTTGGACGTGGGACGGGATGTGACTTGTTCAACTGAAGGTACCGCAATTGCGTGAAAGACGTACTGGTACGAGTCGCCGCATGAAGACATACCTCTGATCTGATAAGTAATTGTCTCTTGGTGTGTTTTACTCTTACTGAGTCTGATTGATAAGCTTCAGGTAGGCGGTGGTCTGATCTGCGGGGTAGCAGTATATAAAAGAAGTGTAGGTAGCGATTAGATGTCTCATTCTTATTTTAAATAAATAAATGAGAAAACTAAATATACCTTTTTTAGATTTAAATGAGTTATTAAGTATAGTATGCTTAAGTCTTAGTTTCTAATTTTACAGGTATAAAAAAACAACACAAAAGCATACGTCTTATGTCTTTTAAACATGTAGTAGTGTTAAACATAGCCGGTAAAGTATTTTTAAAAGATCTTTCTAGACTTATTGGTAATAAAGCGTATAGCCTGTCCGTTCAGCACTTACTTATTTATCTTTCAGAGTAATGAGATGGGCGTTCAAACGAAATTCAAATGACTAAATGCCAAAGTTCACCAAAGTAATTTCTAGTATTATTTGATATAGTACAGACAGGGGTAACATCCTAGTTGGGTAACTGCCAGTATAGTGACTCACTCCTAAACTGACTGGTACCTACAACTTCATTGATGAGGGTCATGGTCTCATGGTTTGCTGTGATATTCTGTATGCATAGTTTTGTGCCACCATATTTCGATCTTATTTAATACTTATATTTATTGGATATCATTGAACAGTGTACACAATTACTACTTTTCAGACTTACCGGCATATGTCCCGTAGATGGGGTTCATAACCTTTTCTTTTCAGGTCCAGATATTGCATAATACTGTTTTTGCAACGAACACCTGCAAATCCAATTTAGTCACAATATTACAGGCTCATATAAATCCAACTACTTATCTGTTTTTGAAACTTTGTTATTAAGAAAAGGTAATAGGATATATCGCAAATTATAAATGCAGACATCAATCGCAATGAAAAAATCAACACCGATGCAAGTCCTCAGGGTTGGCTAGGGTTGTAAACCTTGAAATGTAGATGTCGCTGGTGATGCATGACTACGTCACGGTGACGTAGTCGTGCATCACAGTCGCAATGGTTAAATTCGCAGTCATGGACGGATGGTCGGCTGGCGCAATTGGTAACGCATTGGACCGGCAATCCAAGGATGTGGGTTCGAGTCTCACGTTGGCCAGAGTCGATCACTGTTGATTTTTTCATTGCGATTGATGTCTGCATTTATAATTTGCGATTTATAAAGTGGTACGTTCCACAATAAAAAAGGAAAAATCTATATGTTTATACGCAACTATGGGAACAAATCAAATTATTTTAACAAATATTCTGATTTGTGTTTTTTATGTAGTCACACTACTATATATAAATTAAAAATCGAAATAAGATGTCATATATTAAAGAAAAAATGACGAGCACCACCAGTGGTGAAGGCCGGATTCGAACGTCTTTTAGCAATCCGGGCCAAACGCCATCACCCCTAGGCCACCTCGCCACAGCGGAAGCCGTCGAAATTTCTCTTCTATATGTCATCTTTGTAAGACTAGGCGTCTTTGACCAACTCTAAGGGCAAGCAGTAGGTGCTTGCACCTCCTATACGAAACCTTTACAGGTTTGCGATATAGCTAGAGAGACTGGTGCTGCCATCTATACGCAACTATGGGAACAAATCAAATTATTTTAACAAATATTCTGATTTGTGTTTTTTATGTAGTCACACTACTATATATAAATTAAAAATCGAAATAAGATGTCATATATTAAAGAAAAAATGACGAGCACCACCAGTGGTGAAGGCCGGATTCGAACCGGCGTCTTTTAGCATCACCTAGGGGTGATGGCGTTTGGCCCGGATTGCTAAAAGACGCCGGTTCGAATCCGGCCTTCACCACTGGTGGTGCTCGTCATTTTTTCTTTAATATATGACATCTTATTTCGATTTTTAACTATATGTTTATATTTAAAAAAAACATATGGATTATTAACACTGAGTAATAGGATATAGGTAACATTTCTTAGCAATGCTTGGTTTTGCTATAGTCACTACCAGAGTTGGACAAAAAGTAATCGACTAACGATTAAAATAAGACGATTAATTAGTTTTAATCGATTGAAAAGGACGATTAATTAGTTGTAATCGAAGATCTTCGATTAACGTTTATCGAGAATAAACTAATCGTCGACTAATTTTGACGATTAATTTTTTTAAACGATTAATTAGTCTGATAAAAAATTAATCGAATCAGCACCCCCGAAAATCTATTGATGACGCCCATGACAACTTTTATGTCAAAGTGACATTCAGCAATGTCAGATTTTCAATTAGTCATTAATTTTGAAGTCAGCACCCCCAAAAACCTATTTGACGACACCCATGACGACTTTTGTGTCAAGTGACAGTCAGCAATGTCAGATTCCAGATTGGTTATTAATTTTGGAATCAGCACCCCTGAAAACGTATTTGACCACACCCATGACCACTTTTGTGTCAAAGTGACAGTCAGCAATGTCAATTAACGGTCGGGTTGCCGTAAAATAGTCGGTCAAAACCGTTTTAAAAGGTACCCATACGGTCCCTGTTGGGTAATGCTGATCATAAAAATAATGACCAACTTGAAACCCTACTCTCTTTTGAAATATTTGTCGTCGCATGTTGCACAATCTACATGATGATGAATAATGCAGTGTAGGCTTACTTCTGTTCACCTCTTATCATTCTTCACAACCATGTCACATATTTATTTTTTTACTTAATACTTTCGAATGATTTTAGTAAGACCATACGAATCATTATCAAAACTGTATTTCGAAAATAAAATCAAAAACGGTACAACTATCATAAGCCAAAAACGTACTTAAATATTGATATTGTGTACACTCGACTTATTTCCAATAAAGCCTAAAAAAGGTTGGTAACTCCTTGTTTATCATAAATATGCCGGTCTTGCCTTTCTCTTTTATGCCGGACTTTCTGAGTAGGCACAATTTCTAAGTTACATATTTCAGAACATAAAACTAGAAATTGAGCGCGTTTTGAGTAGATTAATAGTACTAGGCAGAAGGAACGGTTATTAAATGACTACGTTACATACATGATATACAAATATTCCGACTGCTTCTATTTTATTAAAATTTTTTGCGGAACCATGTTGAACTCGATATTCGAGTTCGAAACACGAATCAAGTTTATTGTTAACTAGTGTTCGTCCTAAGGATATGTATTGAAGACCAATGGATTAAGGATGAAAAACTGGTATACCTCCGGAGGTGTGAGAGGCGTAGATATATAAACACAAAAGTTATAGTCAGTAGACGGTCTTTCCGGGTAGACGGTCTTCCCCACACTGACCTTATGTAGTTTCTGAATATTTTGAGACTCTTTACAATAATTTAGTGATCTTGTAATATAGTTTCATGTTCCTGGTTGTGCAGATTTAGTAATACTTCTTGTTGTATTGCAGACAGAGTATATGCCATTTATTTTATCCAACATGCCTCGATCGGCCTAGACAGGTCGATGATTGTTTCCGCTACAATAACAAAACTTTGTGTCTATCTTTCGCTTTTATATGTTAGTAACACTCCAGGCAGGCAAGCATGGTCGCGCGATAAGCGATAATACATCAGGCCGTCCGTTTTGCACTATTTGTAAGTGCGATAGGGACGGCCTGGTGTTTTATCGTTTATCGCGAGAACATGCCATCGGTGCTGGGATAGTTGCATTTCGTTGGATACGGGAGTAAACGGCTGGCACGTTGACTACGTGGCCTCTTGAATCTCTAGGCACCCTGGTGTTCTTCAAGACATTTTGCTTATTGCATTGCACCTGAAGCATCCCGTGATGGAAAACCACATATAACCTGTAGCGCGCTTTGACTCATACATACATACTATATACAAAGACTGTATAAAGACAAAATAAATGTCTGTAATATTTTAATTGCGCTTATGCCTGCGGCGACCAGTGGGCGTCGCAAACAATTTCCACCGTCAGTTTTTCTAGTCAACGATTAACAAAGCCTTGGCAGGTTGGCAATATTATTTGAACCCGAGGTTTGTAATAACTAACGCATATACAAAGACCAAATTATAGCAGTCTTAATCAAGTGCTTCTACATAATAACCCCGTACATCTTACCCGACGAACCGTGTATTTTCCTTTCGATTGAAAATTAATTGATAAAATCGATTTAGATGATATATTTGTTTCGAAGGCTTTGTAGGCCGTCACAAAGGTATCTAAACCACAGTCTAAAAATAGGTAAATATAAAAGGGTGTGACTTATGTATTAATAAAATTCTACTCGGAGAGAGTCAAACGCTCTTTGAATAACTTTAGTATGAGTATGTGCTTTTATTAGCACCGCTCTAAAGTTAACTAGCAATATTTGAACAGAAATATATATCCATTCAGTTGTGTTTTTCGTGCACATTAATATAAGTATTAAATATATACATATATATGAATCCACCCACCCGTGTGGTGACGGGTAAAGAATTTCACCACCCCTTCTCTTCCCGTGGGTGTCGTAGAAGGCGCCTGTGGGATATGGGTTAAATTGTGGCGTAGGCCAGAGGCTGACAACCTGTCACTGCAATGTCACAGTTTCGTTTTCTTTCAACCCCTTATTTGCCAAGAGTGGCACTTAAACTTGAGTTGTTTCATGTGCTCTGCCTACCCCTTCATGGGATACAGGCGTGATTGTATGTATGTATGTATATATGAACAGAAATAGATGTCGTATTAAAAAGTAACAGCTCCAGCTACGAAAAAAAATGTATAATGTATGATGTTCCTATTTATAGAGTAGTAGTGTAACTACATAAAATAGGTACTTACCTACTTTTGTACTTACCTAATTGAACATTTGACTAAACTTGTATATGAATTTTATTTTCTAAAAAATATTTATTTAGTACTAGCTCTTGCCCGCGGCTTCGCTCGCGTTAGAAAGAGACAAAATTAGCCTATGTCACTCTCCATCACTTCAAATCCGCTTAAAATATCACGTCAATTTGTCGATCCGTTTTGCCGTGAAAGACGGACAAACAGACACACACTTTCCCATTTATAATATTAGTATGGATAACGTGTTTGATAGAAGATAAGTATATTTCAATCAGCGCGAATCACTATATAGCACACACCGTAGACACTTCGTAGAAGTTCTACGACGCATTTCCTATATCGGGAAATCCGTCTTATTGGCTACGACGTAGGCAGCGGTAAAGATCATAGTTCGTAGCTTGACGTACTTTAAATAATATGAATTCGAAATGGCGCTGGTGAAAATATCACATTACAATCTATTTATATTCAACTTGATTTTATATTGAATATCATCCATACTTAATATTATAAATGGGAAAGTGTGTGTGTCTGTTTGCTTGTCCGTCTTTCACTGCAATGGTGGTGATAGTTGAAGGGATGGAGAGTGACATAGGCGTGTCCGTCGGGATGGCGTGAGAGATGTCTGAATAGTCACAAAATTTGCACCAAATAACTGTAGGTACAGCGGGGCAAATCTCGACTGGGGGCAAATATAACTGGTCCATTTTTCCAATGTTTCACAATGATTGCATTATTTAATAGAGTGTCCACTATATGGTAGGCGTGTTCAGTGGACACATGTAGAACTCAACATCAAAAGATAATAATAGAAAAAATGGATTAGTTAAAATTGCACCCCAGTCGAGATTTGCCCCGCTGTATCTTACCTAAACTGTATATATGGCGAAAAAAACTGTACCTCAAGCAATTAAGCATTAAATTGATAGTTACATAGACACGCCGTTCTGACGTCAGCTTGGCGCGCATAGCCGTGTATCGCCCCAACCTGTGGGAACTATGTTCTGTAACATTTATCAGTTAACTGTACCTCATTAAACCAATAATAAAATTTAAATCACACGCTATATCGGTCAAATCAATAACAAAAGATATTTACGCCATCCTGACGGATACGACGCTACTTTTTGTCTCTTTCTAACCCCCACTTCCCTAAAATAGGGGGTACGTTTGTATTGAACATTCCGCTATTTTCGAATTTAACGCGAGCGAAGCCACGGGCAAAAGCTACTTGTTCAATAATTCCTTATTACAGTCAAAAAGTAAAACGCTGTAGGCTTCCCCTAATTAAGTGTCTGTGTATGATGTACAAGAGTTATACAAATTTTTCTACTCCCGTGTTGTTATTCGTCATTTACAGTGTCTTGCATAGATCGTTAAAACCCTACATAAAAGATGCCCGTCCCCGCCCGGCGCCCCGCGCACCCACGCATATGATATAGCTCTTAAAGCATTGTTAGGAAGCCTTTAAGTGATATAGCGTGGGTGCGCGGGGCGCCTGGGGCTGGCGGCGGCGGCGGCGCGGGGAAGTGCGAGTAACAGGGTGAGGCAGGAACAGAGGGGAGGCCGACGCGTCAAAATACAGGAAATAGTGCGAATTTCACGAAAGTTATTCTAGAAAACTATTAAAAAGTAAGTGCATGGTCGTAGAAAAAGTATTGTATGCAACGGTGTTTAACTGAGTTAAAAAATACTCGTGGCGTCTTTATTAACAATTTTCGGCTTCGCCTCAAATTGTTACTCACGCCACTAGTCTTTTTTGACCTCACTTAAACGCCAGTTGTATAAAATACTATATTGATAGTCAGTCGTTTTTGCGGTGGGAGGGTGGTAACATAAATTGCAAGTAAAAATACGCAACTAAGTATGACGTATATATATTTTCGCAGATTAACAAAGTAATTTTCTTGATTTTGATAACATCACCTAAAGATAATAAATAGTATTATTTTCACTGAGTAAGGTCCCATGTAATCTTGATTGAGGGTATTTTCAACTAATATTTTCAATGTTTATCGTTATTAAATAGAGTGCTACCATTATGTGTCCACTGGACACATTTTGAACAAGGACTAAATCGATTACATCAACTTTTTTCATCATAAATTAAATCATAGAAACGGATTAGGTATATCGCGATTATATTTACAATACATCCCGCTGTTTCGTACCCTTTACAGCGTTCGTCGTTATGGTCAACGGGTGCCTGAGAAAAATTAAAATGTACAACAACTACTTACAAGAAAAACTGGTTGAAACAATGAATTTAATCACCACCAACCTTAAAAATCCATATTATTTCATTATTGAAGTGAAACTTCTATTTAAAATGCGACTTCCAAATGACAGCGCGTAACACTCATTCAGTGTTACGTTGCGTTGAATGCCAACTCACTCAGCGCGTAATAATATTCCGCGCGGAGGGACCCCACGCGCTGTTTTTTTATGTAAATAGTTTTTGCACTTTGTAATTTTTCCTGTCTCCCATTGACCACAGTTCGAAACATTGGGATTGTTGTAAATTCAGTATGTGCTATATAATCTGTTTCCGTTTTTTTATTTATGAGTACTTAACGCGATTTTTAACCCCCGACGCAAAAACGACGGGGTGTTATAAGTTTAACGTGTTTGTCTGTCTGTGTGTGTCTGTTTGTTTGTGGCATCGTAGCTCCCGAACGGATGAACCGATTTAGATTTCGTTTTTTTTTGTCTGAAAGCTGAGTTAGTCGGGAGTGTTCTTAGCCATGTTTCACGAAAATCGGTCTACTATTATGTCGCAGTCGGGGGTTTTATCAAAAATTTAATTTTGTGGTTAGTTTAGTTCACCATAGTCTTAAACTCGTACAGGTTAATTCACAAGAGCTGGCACGAATGGAGCGAATGAGTGAATGAATAAACAGTTACGACAGTATATCGATACAGGTGTCACTCATACAACCAAACTTCATTCTCGTGCCAGCTTTCATGAAACGGTCTATGTTACCGGTATTTTCCAAAAGTCGTCCCATCGGCGCCAGTCGGTCGTTGCCCCGATGTTTGCTTCCTCAACCTGATGCGTTCGCCTGCCGAATTGCACCCTGCACCTCCCCCCAATACTACCCCATGGAGCGCTGTGGCTTGAGATTTCAGATACCGAGTATCGGGCCCGGGTTAGTTATGTAATGTCTTAGCTGTGACTTTTCAATATTTCTCTTCAAATATATAACTAAGCAGGTACCTATATTTTTTTTGTTCTGCAGCTGCAAATAACGCTTGAAGTTTTTTTCACGAAACGAGGGAAATACAACTCTTAGGTTATTGTTTAGACTTAAACACATAGCTACGAGAAGTGACTTCATCAGTAATTTAGCATAGTTCCTAAACTGTCAGCCCAACATTCCCAAGACCCTTTCTCCATTACTTACGTATTATGTTACAAAGTGTCGTCTTTGAGACACTTTGTGAAAGAAATTTTACCGTGTAGTACACTCAGCGGTTCTACCGTGAACTACGTTCTATGTGTTGCCACCCAGCCACTGGCCATGAATTTTTAGGAATATACACTCGATATTGTAGGTAATTATTGTGTTATTGCTTTGCATGGAGAGTAAATCATTAAAATGAGCCGATTTTTGTAGACCTATAAAGAGACAATGTCACCATACAATTAGTATTGTTATTTTTCAGACGGCTTTGGTAGCGTTTTCGATTAAAGCTCTTATCCAGCGTGATTTTCATCCTATTTGGTTAGCAAATTAAAAAAAAATCTTAACATATTCTATACCTAAATCTTTCTCAAAAATTACTTACCTACTCTTATTTATTATAAACTAGCTTTTGCTCGCGGCTTCGCTCGCGTTAGAAAGAGACAAAAAGTAGCCTATGTCACTCTCCATCACTTCAACTATCTCCACTTAAAAATCACGTCAATTCGTCGCTCCGTCTTGCCGTGAAAGACGGACAAACAAACAGACACACACACTTTCCCATTTATAATATTAGTATGGATGCCCTTAAACCCTTGGCCCTTAGAAATAAAGTAAAATAAAAGTTTAATGTGTCTGAGATGACAGTACCATAATATTTAAGTTTATCTTAGTATAAAAAGAGTAGGTATAAAAGTTTTCTTGTTTCTTTATCTCCGTATTTACTTACCTCATTATAAATTCGGTACTTAGTTAAAACCTCTGGGCCATCTTAAATTATATAAAAACAATGGCTTTTAACGTTCGTTAAAATATCCCTTAAATCTCTTCACTTTCGTATACGCACATCTTCAAAAATGCGTCAACAAGTTTCGCTTTTATTTCAAGGGCATAAGATTCAAAATTACCGCGGGCGGAAAAGTTTCATCCAAGATATTATTTTGCGGACAAAGCTGTGTATTTTTTTCGCTACAATCACCTTTGCTTCAGATATTTGTGATCACCAATATGTATTATGAGCTCCTGACCCGCTACAGTATCCAGGAATGCTTGACCAAGTTACACTGGTTTTAAATCGTTTCGATGTCCAGGACACAGATATATATATATATAGTATAAAAGTATAAAATGTTCCCTCAATACATTTTCCAAAACGCTTATTTTTTTCATCATCGACATATATACCGTCAAACTAGTTGCAAATTCATCAGAAACGTCTAGATGTGTTATTAATTCAACATATGCGATATAAATAATTCGTTTCTTTGTTTTTATTTTGTGAAGCCATGTGATGTATCAGTCTTGACATAGCGAATACTCAGGTCATAAGAATACATTAGAAGACCGATGCTACGCTTTAAAGACTGTGTTAAGCGAGACATGTCAGCATTCAAAATTGATCATCAAGCCTGGGAAACCTTAGCTGACGATCGAGATGAATGGCGAAAGCGTGTTGTGGAGGGGAGAAGGCTATACGACGAAGCCTGGTTTGATGTTTTAGGTGTCGCAGAAAGCAAACCGAGACTGGAACCTCAGGTGGCATGAGTTTTCTCTGTCAGAAATGTGGCAGGTCGTGCCGCTCGCGAATCGGCCTCCACAGACTCCACAGTCATCAAACTCGTTGTCTAAATAGCAATGCGTAAATTGTCTGCAATAGACGCAAAGGCCTGATGATGATGATACACAAGAACCTTAAGAATTCTGGATGAAGTGAGCTCTCTATGCGTAGGTACTTATTTGTCTGTGTTCAGGATGAGGCTCGCCTAAGGTCTCGTCCAAGGATGAAATTAATAAATTACATTACAAGGGACTTTGCCCGCGCATACTCTGATGAAGTGAATTGTTAGTGACCTTGTCTGGAATAATTTCACTGTGATGAACAAGGGTATGAGTAATTGAGTATTAAATCCGTTGATCATGGTGACCTTGTATTATTTCAGAGTTTTGACCTTACTGATTAGTGATGCGACGAAGGAGCTCTATGGATTAAAGTGATTAAATTAATTACTAAGCAAAATTAAGAATATTAAATGAAAAGCTGTGAAACGTAAAATACCTACAATGTGCGGTAAAATAAATTAGTATTTTATACAATCGTGATATAATACAAAGCTTTTCAGTCGAGTACCATGTTTAGGCCACGAAGCTTGCTGAGTGGCCTAATAGTACGGTATATTAATTATATCACTATTGTATACAATACTTTTTCTATGAGTTATCTTCATCATCAATGGACGAAAAATATCATCATTCAAGTTAAAATTAATGTTAATAGCGTCGTTCACCGTTGTATCAACATCGAATTACCTGGCAACCAATTGTTTGTAATAACCGTCTCTGATTAGTCGATAACGCGATACATGAAAAAAAAATGTGTTTCAGATGCAGAAAAATTTGCCAGGTATCGCAAATTAGTATAGAACTTGTATGAAGTTCTATTTTTGAAATTTTTTCAGTTAACTAAAGTGAAGTGTAATGAAATATTATATTTGACTAAGCGTCAAAGACTATCCAACACTGAAAAGTCAGCACGTATAGTTTAGTCTGTGGCAAGGTCTGTGGTGTCCTAATTGACAGATTAAAGACGACGAGTAGAAAAAAGTATTTAAGACATTGCTACATTGTATGTCATAATACGATCGTATGAAAAACGTGCTTTAATTTCTCATTTGTGTAGCATTAACCACTTATAATCGCAACACACACATAGTACCTAGTACAAATAGTTGAATATAGTAGTGTTGAGACAATAAACAACTTTACACTGACATAAAATAATAAAGTGCCACGAAATGGCCTCACCTCAGCATTTTGCTGGCGACTTCCAGCGCTAGTCTTCCGAGAGAAAAATCACGGAAGGCAACATACAAAATCAGTGATGACATGTGTGTGTGCGGTGGCCATATTCCGTGCAATCAAGTAGTACTTACCTACTATAATAGTTTTGATGCTGATTTAAAATTAGGTGTCCGCATAAAGCAGCAAACTTTATAAAGGCGCTCATTGACGATCACTTTACCGATAATGACTGAATGAATGCCTTAATCATTAATTTTGAAGTTTGAGATGAGTTTACTTGACGGCTTAAACGCCACGGAAAAAGTAGCCTTTGGATGCCTGCAACTCCAGGGGGGTTACCATGAAGTACTAATGCCATTCAGTTCAGGTCGAGAGAAAGTGACAAAGCTATACCAGTTATATAGATTCGTCTCTCTCTCTCAACCTAAACTGAACGGCTTTAGTACTTCATGGTAACCCCCTGGCCCCGTAGCCGAATGGCATTTCTGCGACGCGAAACGCCACCGAAACGCCGCAGAAAGGTAGTCTGGGTCTGTCGAGTCAATACGCAAGAGCGATAGAGATAGATAGCTACGAAAGAGTTATTATCGTGAGCGTTTTATGAGCGTTTGCGCATTCGGCTACGCACACTCAGGTGCAATATGAGCGTTGCCAACCCTACTTGTTGAGTCATATAAGAAATTATAAAGTACATGAATTTAATTTAGCATGTAAACGACTTGGTGATATTACTGTAAGTTTATTATGTCACTGAATAAATGAAATGAAATATGATAGGATTGGTTTTTTAGTGTCCCACTCACGTCCCACTGCTGGGCAAAGACCTCCCCTCGTTTTTTCCACTCGACACTGTCGTTGGCGTTTTCCTACCATTTTACCAGTACAGGTAATCCCGTCATTTCCTTTTTGGTCTGTACGAACCCCGAGTCCCGACCTGCACCGTCTATAGTGCTTCGCGGATTCTAGTCTGTAATCATTTTAGAATTGGTTATGTATGAAAATTTTAAATTTGTTTTTAGAAAATGCACATGTAGAAATATCGAACTACAGATTTACAGAACATTTACTTATTTATTTATTTAAACTTTATTGCACAGTAAAAAAATGTACAAAAGGCGAACTTAATACCAAAAGGCATTCTCTACCAGCTAACCTTTGGGCCAAACAGAGATCAATAAGAGCTAATAGGTGCAAGAAATATAACAAGACGAGAAATTGAATACTTATCTACTTAATAAACCTAAATGGTTACATACATATCACATCATACAAACGTTTACAAAAATAAAACTACATAATACGAGTATACCTACTTACAAATTTACATAAATATACTTACATATACTATACATATATACATATTATATACCTGCCCTATAACTATTACGACGCTTGATTAAGAGACTTTTCTAAAAGATGTCTGCGCAACTTGATCTTGAACAGAGAAGAGAAGAACATT
Organism: Leguminivora glycinivorella; assembly: GCF_023078275.1. Lineage (NCBI taxonomy): Eukaryota > Metazoa > Arthropoda > Insecta > Lepidoptera > Tortricidae > Leguminivora > Leguminivora glycinivorella. The sequence continues at coordinate 32,387,634 of NC_062971.1, forward strand.
GGTACTTATGTATAGGAAAATAGTAACTAAAATGTTAATTACCTACCTATAGTATTTATCCTGTTATGTACCACTTATATTGTTACTGTATAATTATATTACTTGAGAGGTTTGTCGTAATCTACTTCCCACCGTCTTTTCCAGGCAAAATAAGCTGATAGGATACGCCGAAGACGGTAAAATGTCGTAAACATGTTTTTATTTTTAACATTGGGCAGACTTCCTCCACGAAACGTCAGGGGACTCTCTCTTGTCAAGCTATTTAAATACTTAATGGTACGAATTGGTAAATTGAATTACCAAGTCGGGTAAAAGAAGCAAAATAAGGTCAGAAGAAGTACGGATTTTTTGTATCATCATATTTTAATAAAAAATATTATAAATGAATCTTCTTCTTTTTCGTGACTGTTATTAAATATCTACGTTTTGATATGAATTTGTACTTTTACGGATATAAAAATTGACTCAAATAGCCAACAAACAAAACGGGGCCTAAAATAGTTCTTACCTCGGCAGTAATAGAACAAGAATAATAAACATTTATTGGTACACAAATACAGATTGAAAGAGTAATATAATTCACTCTTGATTTGATTCTCTTTCTCAAAATATGAGTATAAATTATGATCTCTTTTATAATATCTACAACACAAGTATCATGGTACGCTCTGAAATATCAGCTAGGGTATAATGTTAAATCATTCACTATCAGATTATTGTCCCATGCGTAGGTAAATATGACACCCAATTTGCTGAAACCAGTTCAGTAGTTCAAATTAATATGATCGCGTCAGGGGTCGCACGGGAGAAAAACGGGCCTCGTAGGTGTCGTGTCAGAACATCTTATTGATGGGATGTTATGAGACTTACGAGTAACAAAAACCGGCCAAGAGCGTGTCGGGCCACGCTCAGTGTAGGGTTCCGTAGTTTTCCGTATTTTTCTCAAAAATTACTGAACCTATCAAGTTCAAAACAATTTTCCTAGAAAGTCTTTATAAAGTTCTACTTTTGTGATTTTTTTCATATTTTTTAAACATATGGTTCAAAAGTTAGAGGGGGGGGACGCACTTTTTTTTCCTTTAGGAGCGATTATTTCCGAAAATATAAATATTATCAAAAAACTATCTTAGCAAACCCTTATTCATTTTTAGGGTTCCGTAGTCAACTAGGAACCCTTATAGTTTCGCCATGTCTGTCTGTCCGTCCGTCCGTCCGTCCGTCCGTCCGTCCGTCCGTCCGTCCGTCCGTCCGTCCGTCCGTCCGTCCGTCCGTCCGTCCGTCCGCGGATAATCTCAGTAACCGTTAGCACTAGAAAGTTGAAATTTGGTACCAATATGTATATCAATCACGCCAACAAAGTGCAAAAATAAAAAATGGAAAAAAATGTTTTATTAGGGTACCCCCCCTACATGTAAAGTGGGGGCTGATATTTTTTTTAATTCCAACACCAACGTGTGATATATTGTTGGATAGGTATTTAAAAATGAATAAGGGTTTACTCAGATCGTTTTTTGATAATATTAATATTTTCGGAAATAATCGCTCCTAAAGGAAAAAAAAGTGCGTCCCCCCCCCTCTAACTTTTGAACCATATGTTTAAAAAATATGAAAAAAATCACAAAAGTAGATATTTATAAAGACTTTCAAGGAAAATTGTTTTGAACTTGATAGGTTCAGTAGTTTTTGAGAAAAATACGGAAAACTACGGAACCCTACACTGAGCGTGGCCCGACACGCTCTTGGCCGGTTTTTGATTATATTGATATTTTCGGAAATAATCGCTCCTAAAGGAAAAAAAAGTGCGCCCCCCCCCCTCTAACTTTAGAACCATATGTTTAAAAAATATGAAAAAAATCAAAAAAGTAGAACTTTATAAAGACTTTCTAGAAAAATTGTTTTGAACTTGATAGGTTCAGTAGTTTTTGAGAAAAATACGGAAAACTACGGAACCCTACACTGAGCGTGGCCCGACACGCTCTTGGCCGGTTTTTAAATACCTATCCAACAATATATCACACGTTAGGGTTGGAATGAAAAAAAAAATCATCTCCCACTTTACATGTAGGGGGGGTACCCTAATAAAACATTTTTTTCCATTTTTTATTTTTGCACTTTGTCGGCGTGATTCATCTACATATTGGTACCAAATTTCAGGTTTCTAGTGCTAACGGTTACTGAGATTATCCGCGGACGGACGGACGGACGGACGGACGGACGGACGGACGGACGGACGGACGGACGGACGGACGGACGGACGGACGGACAGACAGACATGGCGAAACTATAAGGGTTCCTAGTTGACTACGGAACTCTAAAAAGTACCAAGGTGAAATTAAATAAATAAAAACGTATACGTATAATATGTATTATCATTTTAACATTGGTATAACTCTTCTGCTATCAAGTAGTTGAGTGTGTATTTTTGAACACCCCAGCCGCTTCCACATATTTGATGACGAATGTACATATTACAATACAATACAAATATTCTTTATTTCTCACCAATATAACGAGATGAATCAAAAATTAAGCACATAACTTTAATTATGTAGGCAACAGGCGGTCTGCTAGAGTGTACATTAGTTACATTTAATACCAATTTAATTAGTAGGTACATACTCGTATGTATATAACTCAAAATAAGTATTTCAATCAGGTTTTCGCCCACTTGTTGCTATTTGAGCTAACATCTATTAATGAACGATCGGTTATTACAATTTAGTAAGTACCTAATTTGATTCAAGCTAAACAATCCATACTTCCATACTATATAATATTATAAATGGGAAAGTGTGTGTCCGTCCTTCACGGCAAAACGGAGCGACGAATTGTCGTGATTTCTTAAGTGGAGATAGTTGAAGGAATAAAAGTGACATAGGCTACTTTTTGTCTCTTTCTAACGCGAGCGAAGCCGCTGGCAAAAGCTAGTATATTATAATAGGTAGGTAACTTGGTTAGGTTTTTTCACTCGGAAATAGTCTGTCTGTAAGTAACATGTATTGTATCGGAATAACATTTCGTTTCTCGCGTAGGCGTTACACAGAACCCATTAGTACGCAGCTGATTTTATTCCCGATTTTATTTTATTCAGGACTTCGTCTGGGCGTAAGTAGAATACTCTTGAAAGGGAAATATAAAGTAAGACAATTTATATGTGATATAAAGTATCTAATACTTACTACGTACCTACACAATAACTTAATAAGCATAATTTACATACTGCTCTGAGTCTGCTCGACGACTTTTATATTTTCACATTTAGGGCCGGTTGCATCAAACCCTCTGTCACCGTTAAAGCGTTCGTTAAATTTTATTGTATGGGAAGTTCCATAGATGTCTGCTGCGTGACGATGATGTGTCTGTCAAATGTGGTTGATGCAACTGGCCCTAAAATTGTTGAAAATATTTTGATAAAATTGTAACTTGCTTATTCTGCAGTAAATAAACAGCTTGCAGTAGTATTTATTAAATACAAATACAATTATACTTCCCTACCTATTACTGTTTAGCACAGCTAGCAATATAGAGGATAAAATCTGATAAAATGTATTTTCAAAAGATGTAGCTCCCATTTCTTTGAAACTGGAAAATAATTTAGAAAATGAAGGACGCCATTGTCTCATATATTATTTCGTTAGAACGTGGCATACAGACACCAAAAATGGTGCCAGGGCAGCAGTGTTACTTATAGCAAAGACCTATATAACTTCGTATAGACCGATAAAGTCTAAGAAAAAAACGTATCCCAAAACCATACAGAAAAAGGTACGGTGAGCTAGATGGCGATACACCTTTGGGGTACGCTCGGCTAGATGGCGCTAATATAAATATTTGACATTTTAAAACATATCAAGCTAAGAATATGGCCCAAATTGTCAAAACTGAGGTTCAAAAGTTTTAAGCCTCTGTCGAGAGATGGCAGTCTATGCACTGTGATTACACATTTTACTTTGACAGTAACTCTCTTTAATACTCGATCCTCTTTGCTTATAGTCAGTGCAAGAATGTGAGACAAGCAAGCAGCGTGCAGTCTATACGACCAATTTTATATGTCAACCAATCGCATTGTAGCGATCCACTAAGGCTCTTTAAACGACAATGTTCAGTTGATATTATACGAATTGTTTTTTCCTTACTTTTGAAATCTTTGAAGCACGCCTAATAAAACGCTCTTTGATGTGCTTTCGCGAAAAGTAAATCCTAAAAATCTGTGTTCTTGTAAGCGCCCACGCGACGTCGTTAGGATTCTGGGGGAAAGCTGCCGGTGTATGTAAATCCATACTATACATTTAATATTATAAATGGGACAGTGTGTCTCTGTTTGTTTGTCCGTCTTTCACGGCAAAACGGAGCTACGAATTGGCGTGATTTTTGATTTTTTAAATGGAGATAGTTGAAGAGATGGAGAGTGACATAGGCTAATTTTTGTTGCTTTCTAATTTCTCACTTCCCTAAAATGGAAGGAGAAAGTTTGTATGGAGCACTCCGCAATTTTCGATTTAACGCGAGCGAAGCCGCGGGCAAAAGCTAGTAATAGATAAATCTTTTATTTTAACTAATAGGTGTATTCTGATTTTGTCTTTTTAGGGTTCCGTAGTCAACTAGGAACCCTTATAGTTTCGCCATGTCTGTCTGTCCGTCCGTCCGTCCGTCCGTCCGTCCGTCCGTCCGTCCGCGGATAATCTCAGTAACCGTAAGCACTAGAAAGCTGAAATTTGGCACAAATATGTATATCAATCACGCCAACAAAGTGCAAAAATAAAAAATGGAAAAAAATGTTTTATTAGGGTACCCCCACTACATGTAAAGTGGGGGCTGATATTTTTTTTCATTCCAACCCCAACGTGTGATATATTGTTGGATAGGTCTTTAAAAATGAATAAGGGTTTACTAAGATCGTTTTTTGATAATATTAATATTTTCGGAAATAATCGCTCCTAAAGGAAAAAAAAAGTGCGTCCCCCCCCCTCTAACTTTTGAACCATATGATTAAAAAATATGAAAAAAATCACAAAAGTAGAACTTTATAAAGAATTTCTAGGAAAATTGTTTTGAACTTGATAGGTTCAGTAGTTTTTGAGAAAAATACGAAAAACTACGGAACCCTACACTGAGCGTGGCCCGACACGCTCTTGGCCGGTTTTTTATGAGATATGAGGCAAAGAAACGTGATGAGCACAAGGTGTGTGAGGAGCACAAATGTTTGTCTTTGGTGTATTCTATGTCTTTGATGGTACATATAAGCCTTCTTGAGCTTATCGTGTAATTTATGAAATGTGGGTTAGAATGTCCAATAAAATTTATTTCTTATAAGTCTTATAACCATGGTCCGTTGACATGCTGTCCTGGTTAAAATTGTATTAGTCAAGAAAGATGTTTCTTATTTAAAGTCACACACAGGTCGAACGCGATTAATTAACATTATTTTTTTTTAAATAATGTTAATTAATCGCGTTCGACCTGTGTGTGACTTTAAATATGTGTACAAAGCGCGAGAACTTAAAGTGTTAAGATGTTTCTTTCTATATAGGTATCTAAATCTAATATATTTATCTTTTGGAGGAAAGGCTTCATTTTTCACTTAACGAATGCAAGTCTAGGAAGTCAGCGACCTAGATTCTATCGCCCTGACACAGTTCAGGCACCTGACACAACCTCAAAAGGCATATTCAGAAAAGTAAATCATTATACTAATTTAGAGTGACATGAAAGTGAAGACATTAAATGAAATGGAAATAAAATTTTTAATCATTAAGTATTGTATTTCAATGTGACAGTTATGAATAAAGTAAATAAATAAATATTGGGGACACCTTACACATATCAACTTAGCACCAAACTAAGCAAAGCTTGTACTATGGGTGCTAAGCGACGAATTACATACTTAAATAGATAAATACATACTTATATACATAGAAAACATCCATGACTCAGGAACAAATATCTGTGCTCATCACACAAATAAATGTCCTTACCGGGATTCGAACCCAGGACCGCGGCTTAGCAGGCAGGGTCACTACCGACTGAGCCAGACCGGTCGTCAAGTAAAGCTCTAATTTATTATTATTATTTGTATGTCTTTCCCATCACGGAACAATGGTATTCCGGACCTTTGGGAGGCGTGCGCGGGGCCGAAGCCAACACGTAGAGGCCCTTTCGACACTTTAATGAAATATAAGGGTTACACCGAGCGGATGTTGCCCTTGCCCGTATCATGGGACACACGCAGAGGCAATACCCGCCAGGGTGTAAGGACTATTTGAGAGTTAATGTAATCTAAAATGAACTGGTCTATTTTGATGAAAGTGATGGACTAAATACTGGGCTATGGATAAAAAACCGGACGCCTGCCTAATAAAACGGTATCCAATTTTATTTCCGGCAGACGGTGACTCGTCCCCACAAGATGGGCCCCCACAAAAAGCGACATCCAAGATCAAAGCTGCCAGAGCTCAACGAGGGTGCGGTGTGCTGATGACGGGAGGACTTACGGAACTAACTTGTTCCGTTTATTGTCCTTTGAGTCGTCGGCAACCCGAACCCTCCTTGGAACTTGTACACTCCTTTTTGCTGTGTACTTAACACAGCAAAAGGGAATGTACAAGTTTCTAATGGGGTGGCAACGCGCATGTGACACTGTTTGAGTTGCAGGCGTCCATAGGTTACGGTGACCGCTTTACATCAGGCGGGCCGTATACTTGTTTGCCACCGACGTAGTATAAAAAAAAAAAGGCTCAAGGGCAACACCGGTGTGAGAACTCAAGGGTGTCGAGAGGTGTACACCGCTTTCTGCCCAGTGGCTGTGAAGCCACTGCACCAACTCGCGTCTTATGCAAATTTTCACTTCCACCCCTGGGGCATGTAGCCCTAACGACTCCACTCTGGACGGCCAGCCAAGGCAAGCCAGAGGTAGAGAGTACTGTCCCACCCACCCGCCTTACGGGTAACAGAACTCCTCAGGAGCACTCGGGGTACGTGGGGTCGCTGTTCCCCAACAGCTCGCCACAAGCTGCCCTGCGTTAACTGATTGCACTGGTAAAACCAATGGGCGATGGGGTCGTCACATCCCTACGCTTATTATTATTATTATTTAAAAAATTCCGTAGTTTAAAAAACTCGTAATGTCACACACAGACACACAGTCACAGGCAGATCAGAAAGCCATGTCATTTTATTTTATACTATGTAGTGACACGATTACCGCGGTAGTTATTTTTAAAATAAAAATTATAACGCATTAATAGCCTTTTCCGCTATTAAATCTATAAAACCGATTCTTAGATTTTACCGAAATATGTAAGACCTGTATGATCCAACCTTTTCACACATTTTTTTCCTATATTAAGTACCAATTTTAAAGTGGTCATATCAATGTTGTAGCAACTGAAACTCCTGTTGCGCCTAAACCGAGCGAGATGGATGCGAAACATTCGACATCGATATCGGTTTCTGAATTGGCTTCTAGTTAGACACCGCGATTCGATGACCCACTTCTGACCTGATTGCACACGCATTATTGATTGCTGGGCTGTCGTGATATCAAAATAGTTCGATGCATGACAGTATCGATATAGACTTGATAACGGAGTCACCCGTTAACTGCACTACCGATGGTCGTAGATAGTCCCCTTAATATAATTGTATTAACATAGTTTACCGGATTCTGGCCACTTGACTACAGCTTGTTGCAGCTGCAAACAATTGTAACAGAACAAGCATCTATGACGAGGAAATGGACTCGTTATTACATATAAAACTTACGGCGAATCAACTTTTCCTTGACCAACTTTTTGGTGCATATTTCCTTCGGGATTTCATTGAATATTTTAACAAATAATATCTGCGAAGCTTTATCACATGTTTAGTTACGTCATCACTCATAAAATTCACTATTATTTGATGCACAACTTATTGGAAAAAGCTTATTTACAAACTATATTCACATGGATGGATTGTTGACATTGACAATCTGATCTGACAAACGAATGACGTTCCGATATTGCGTCTTGGTTCTAATTACAAGTCAGAGAGGTAATAATCACTAATATTGATTATTATACTTCCTGAATATATCATTCAATGTAACAATTAGGAACAAATGTGATCTTTCATTGCGAAGTTACTTACTAAATTGATTTAAACAATCTTTCACAAAATAATATTTACGTAAAAATATTTACGAAACACTCCACTATTGGACTACATAGGTAACAATATCAATAGCTCTGTCTCTCTCTAAAACACGTGCAAGCATGCAGATGTTACTACTGATAGGTAAACGATTATTTGCTGAGAGAACATGGACGTTAAATGTATAGGGTGTACGGCTTAGTAAACAAACCAGTCTCCATTATGTCCCCAGTAGGTCTCCAGTCTCCATTATGTCTCTGTTGTGTCTCCGGTATGTCTCCAGTCCCCAGTATGTCTCTGTTATGTCTCCATTATGTCTCTGTTGTGTCTCCAGTATGTCTCCAGTCCCCAGTCTCCATATGTCTCTGTTATGTCTCCATTATGTCTCTCCATTGTGTCTCCAGTATGTCTCCAGTCCCCATTGTTATGTCTCCAGTATGTCTCTGTTCCATTATGTCTCCATTAGGTCTCCAGTCTCCATTATGTCTCCAGTCTCCATAATGTCTCTGTTATGTCTCCATTGTGTCTCCATTGTGTCTCCAATATGTCTCCATTATGTCTCCATTGTGTCTCCATTGTGTCTCCAGTATGTCGCCAGTCTCCAGTGTGTCTCTATTATGTCTCCGCTATGTCTCCATTATGTCTCTGTTATGTCTCCATTGTGTCTCTGTTATGTCTCCATTATGTCTCCAGTCTCCAGTATGTCTCTGTTATGTCTCTGTTAAGTCTCCAGTATGTCTCCAGTCTCCATTATGTCCCCAGTCTCTGTTGTGTCTCTATTAGATACTATAAAAGGGTCGGAGCGAGCCGACGCGCGTCATTCTTACAATATCCACAAGACTAACAGTGTCTCTGGCTTTCGTGTGTTATACTGGTGAGTGAAGTTGTTCTGCTATTATTTCTCTGTTTGTTTTTACTTGGAAATTATTCTAAGTGATTGTAAACTTTGAAATTGTGTCTTTGTTTGATTGTGCGGGGACAATATCGTCGTACAGTTGAATTTAGACCTGTGGTGGAATTGCTTTACTGTCAGTTGTGGGGTTAATTTAGTGTTCTATTTATAGTGTAGTGTTACATTTAAATTGATGTGTATAGTGAAGTTTTCTGTGCTTTGTTTCATGAGTGCCGTCAAGCAATACAAAGACTGGGTCGATGTATGGCTGGTGCTTGGAGATAAGTCTGTGTTTGGTTTTGTAGGGAGTAATTCTTGCAAAACTAAGCTTAGATTATAGCACGTAAAGGAAACTTCATTCGTTTATTTAGTTGGTCAGTAAAATTGAATTTAGTAATTTTCCATGGGGTTATTTAGTGAAAGTTATAAGCCAGATCATTGTTTGTGACAGACTGTTGTCCGGCTAAGCGCTTTATACCTTGCGGCTGTTAAACATAAGGCGTTTAGGGGTCTTTTTGTTCCAAGTGGAGGGCTTGGGCGCTTTTATTTACTTACAAAAGCGTATTTTCTCACCGGTCTCAAAGAGTCCAACTGTTAGATGGAAGTGAGGACTTTCACGATTGACGAAAGACATTAGGAGTAATCCTTGCTCACTGAAGTCGGCAGTATTTGAGGCTGGGGTCCTATATATATTTATATTTATTTACTCGGTGCTCTGGTTCATGCTGGCGTTGGTCGCTGGGGATTTCGGTTGTGATCGATCCACATCTAAGTAAAGTTGATCGCAGCTGGGTCTCTCATGTGGCTGGTACTGGTGTGTCCTAGAATACTGGATATATACACGGATAGGGCGATCTACTCTCTGCTACCCTAGCCCGCGGGCAAAAGCAGAGGGGGGGATCAGAACTCAAGCCTATAGGTTGCCTATCTCAGCTTCGCTGGCTGAACTGTACAGCTTATGGTAGGGATACACTTGTGCATATTCTGAACATTAGATCTATGGTAAGTGATGGTCTGTGTTTCAGATATGCTAGAGTAGGAAAACGATAGGACTAGGGTAAAGTCACACACTATTTCTATGAAAGTAGAGTTCTTTTATGATTGGTCTTGGAATATAATTGGTCAACGTGTATTGTGGAGAAATAATTTAACTACTACTATTTATATGGGTTAAATGGACTTTAAATGTGGTGTTTACTATCTTAAAATATGTGGTAAAACTGGTAATTTATAAAATCTCTTATTACTTAATTTATTTGAGTGAAATTAATAATTGTGGTAGCAATTTCTGATCTTTCGGTGTGGCTGCGGGACACTTAGTGTTGCTAACTAGTTTTTCAAGGTAAATTCTATCAAATTGGCTAGGGAAACAAACTGTCTTTGGAATAAAAGGATTTGTTTGTTATAGGGCCCAGTGGCATGCGAGCGCCGTCCACTGATGGAAAGTCTAAAGCTTAGAAAAGTTTGACTTACTTATTTCTTATAAAAGTTAGCAACTGCTCGGTGTTTCGATAAAACATTAGAAAGATCGAGAAGTTATGGTCTATTAGCAGTATTGGGGAACGGGGGGTTTAGCTAGGGACAAGAAACAAAACAAAAAGGGGGTTAGTTTGTAGATAGATAGCCCTTCAGGCTTACTTGCTTAGGATCCTGATAAAGTGGTTTGATCAGGTCAGGGGTCCCATACCGCATCGCAAGCCCTTGCCCAAGCCGGGACCACTAATAAGGCGTAGCGGATGATTACCAAAATATTTTTTAATATTTATTTCATGTATGTTTCACTCACTAACTTTTATTCTAAAAATTTCTTCATTACGTCATTAACTTTCTCACATATAACTTTCTAGGCCTAAATCTGATAAAATACTCTTCTATAACACTATATTATTATGCTACAATAACCTTTATTCTTCTTTAAAATATAAATAAGTAAAAATTTAAATATTAGTCAAAAATACAGCTGATACTCATTAAAGGATCTGTGTTATTGCGGATCACATCGAAGGGTTCTACTTATTCACGCTAGACGATCACAAGGCCAAATTTACGGGGTATATTTAAAGGGGGGTTAACTATACTGTTGGTTAGTCAAGTAAGTAAGTAAATAAGTAAGGTGAGAGGATGTTTAGTTACAAACTGTAAAATAACTTTAGTTACTGGAAATGGTTTAAATGAATGTTGCATTAAGCAGAAGCTTCTGCAAATAATGGTATGAAAATAGTTTGTTCAGGTTATGTGGAACGGTGAGGTTTTAATAATAAATAATTAACTATGATCATACTATAAATTGAAATAGATATCATATACGAGAGAAAAAGCGACAAGGCCCACTGGTGGCCGAGCCGGGAATCGAACCCGGGTCTTCAGCTTACGGCTAACGTCTTCACCACTAGATCACCCGCCCGTCCTAGATAATTATATTATATATGTATTATATTATACAAATTTCATTCGGCATAGGCAAGTCTGCGAAAAAAAAATACTAAAGGAAAAACGAGTTCTCATCTAACCACTTGAGACGGCAATGCCCCATGAGAGTACGAAGTGCTCTTTAACATGTGTTCAGGTTCCGGTAGACGGGCATCAATTCTTTGCTGATATGCAACCTGGAGGCTTAGCACAACTTGCGTTCTCGCGCGCGAGTTCACATATTAAACGCGACTTCAAGTATGCGCAAGTTGTGCTAGACCGCCTGATATGTAATTGTAAATCTAACTTTTGCGATACAGCGAGGAAATGTCGTCAGTGTCCCCTACAATGCCTCAAGGGCCTATTAAACCCTATTAGCCCTTTCAAATGATATACAACATGTCATCCTAACTTCATTTTATTTTTTTGCTTCGTTACTTTATCTTCCAGAGGGCGCCATGATTCATTTGCGGTGACGTTATATAGTCTATAACCAGCGGAAGATTAAGACGATTCGAATGACATATCGTTTGTCAAATTCTAATGAGTACTTTAGAAGTTATGAGGGAACAGATGAACATACATACATACCCACATACATACCGGTCAAAATCATAACCCTCCTTTTGCGTTGCCGTAATCGGGTAATAATCGGGTAATAAAGAATAACTATAGATAGGTACCTGGCGTAACACAACGAACCCATGTTTTCATGAAGTTTGGGAAGCAAAGCTGTTATATGGACATACAACACAAAAGTTACTATAGGTACTCTTTATAGCACAGTGCGCACTAAAAAAATGTAATAATGTTTTTGTCACTTTTAGACATCACTGATAGAAATCTTCAGATCTCTTTGTGCAACAACGATCGAATTTATTTGTCATTTGGCGTTTAAAATTTCAACTCTGCCGGACCTTTCATTTCATATTCTGATTTCCAATAGCGATTGTGCATTGCAAGCTAAATATAAGTTTGAATCAGTAAAATCAAACATGAAATTATATAGCTCCATCCAAACTTCGCGTTTGGAACCATTCAGCTACTTCGGTCCACCCACACGGTAATCATGTTCCCGCTAACAAAGCTACCCTGAACCCAAGCAAGCTGACCAGCATACCCGTATTACATGACTGAATGAAAGATTACGAGCACTAGAATAGTGATAAAAGTCCGAATGAACGTTGTGTTGGCAACTTGGTTTTATACCCATAATCGTGTCTAAAAGGTCGTAAGTGCGAAGAGTTTTGTAAAATGATCGGCCATTTTGTTGTTGCGTTGCCATGACCCGCGGAAAGGTCAACTGGTGGGTGTAGAGCGTTGGAGTTGCATCGGAGCTGCGCAGATCAATGTGGGTCTTCTGACAGGAAAATGCTAAGGGGCTAAATATAACTAAAGGTCATTTTAAACCCCGGATATAAATAAATATTTTCTTACGTAATTTATTGATTTGAGACATTTTAATTATGGCCTAAATAATTGGGTTAAATTTATTTTGTAAATTTAATTTGAAACATTTTAATATTGCCTTAATTGAGTAAAATCTAACATGACATGAGCATAATTAAAGGTGGTTCTTTATTATTCAGATAAAATTCCTGAAATCATTTCGATACCTTTGGGTTCAATTGGCGTAAAGGACAAAATGCAGGTTTTCAGGAGAAGCAAAAAACAACTTTTTTTTTAGAAAAATGTTTATATCTTTTTAGTTTTTTGACCTATATTTGTGACGTATATAGAAAAACATGTAGATTTTTAGTATCCTTCACTTAGTGTAGCAACCGTAGTGATAAACTAAACGGTTTAGAAGTTAGATGGTTGTAAAGGACACGTCAAAATGCTATGGACGTCCTTTACACCCACGACTTTTTTGAACAATTAGAGTTGATAGGGTCGTAAATGACGGTCTTAGATGATTTTTATACAAATTCGGGGCGTAAATGTAACCGGAACGGTACAAATGGCAACTGTTTTTTAGCTTAGTTTACAATTGAGAAACTTGAAAAATGTAACAACACGTAGTTAATATGGCATAGAATAGCCACATTAGTGTTACAGTGTATATTTATCTAAATATTTAACAGAGACAAAGAACAAGACTATTTTATATCCAGTTTTGCAATAAAGAAACAACATTTGCTTAAAAACTATCTAATATTTTGGAAAGTTATTATTTTAGTACTCGCCGCTCGGCTGTCTCAATAAGTTACGCATTCAGTATTTAATTCTAGTAGGGAAACGCTTTCGTAGTTTAAGTAAAACACTAATTGTAATCACGTAAACTTTAATCAGCAACTGTGAATAGTAGACTATATTAATACGACAGTAATTTTAAGTCTAAAGTAGAAAGAAGTTTTAAGAACCACTAAGAGTTAAGTACTTATTTATAAACGCAAGTTAGGACGCGTATACAAACTGTAGTCAAGACTAGTTACCTACTATGTGGATTCATATTTTTGATAATTTTAAAACAGTAGATTGTTATTTAGTCTTAAACCTGTTAAATAAGAATAATCTTAATTATGAGTTCAATCCTAGAAATATTATAGTCAATGCTTTAAGTACCTGGGTACATAGCCAAGTCACCAAACGCTAACGCTCATTCGTTAGCGAAACCACAGCGAAACGCACCTGTTATTGTCGCACTAAATGTTAATATAGTCTACTGTTAAAGTTTACTGCCGGCGTAGCTGAATGGCAATCGTCGACGACAGACGCCGACAAAAATGCAGTCTGGTGCAATACGCAAGAGCGATAAAGATATATAGCTACGAAATAGATATTATCGTGAGCGTTTGTGCATTTGGGTACGTACCCTGATTACCATAATGTTTTTTTTAATTACCTACATCTCGCCGCAGTATAATAATACTACGAAAGCGTTTCCCTGCTAGAATTAAAGACTGAATGCGTAACCTACTGACTATTCAGACAGCGGCGAATACTAAAAAAATAACTTTGAATTTGTTGCCAAAGTATTAGATAGTTTTTAAGCAAATATTATTTCTTTATTACAAAACTGGATATAAAATATTAGTCTTGTTCTTTTTTGTTGCTAAGATAGCTTAGATAAATAATATACTGCATTAAACTGATGTAGAGCTATTCTATGCCATATTAAGTACGTTTTGATACATTTTTCCAGTTTTTAATTGTAAACTTAGAACAACATTTGTACCATTTCGGTTACAATTACGCCCCGACTTTGTATAAAAATCATCTAAGACCGTCATTTACGACCCTATCAAATCATGGGTGTAAAGGACGTTATAACATTTTGACGTGTCCTTTACAACCATCTATCTTCTAAATCGTTTAGTTTATCACTACGGTTGCTACACTAGGTTAAAGATACTCGTAATCTGCATATTTTTCTTATACACGTCACAAATATAGGTCAAAAAAACAAAAAAGTGGGTTTATCTTTCTCTTGGAAACCGGCATTACATGTCCTTTACGACAATTGAACCCAAAGATATCGATTACAGTTGCGGATAAAATATTTTTAGTGCTGGTCGTAAAGGACGAAGAACAAAAAAACTTGTCCTTTACGCCCAACTTTATCACACTACTATAGAAAGTGATCCTTAGAAAGTAAGGGCTTATAGGGCAACAATATATAACAAGGTGACTTACGACTATATTTTTATTTGTAGATTTCCTTTACGACACAAATAATAATTTATAATTAATGACTTGATATTTACGCCCCTTCAGAAAAGCTATTTTTGCAAGTCCATAGTAGAAAATCTTGGTCGTAAAGGCAACTTTTTAAGAGATATCGAAATTTTAACTATACAGATCGATAGCGCTTGAAATTCTGAACAAAACTGTATATATAACTCATTTTCGCCAAAATGTCCTTTACGCCAATTGAACCCAGAGGTATCGATTTATGAAATTCCTGGAATTCAATCGAGTTCTGACTTGTTGTGCAAGTTACCACAAATGCATAAAATAATTGAGTTTCTTCGATGAACGCTATGAGTAGCCATATAAACGTTTCTTTATAAATAACCTCATTACCTTATTGAGAGTGTTTTCGATATTAAAAATATGGCTGTGACTGTAGAGGTTTAGGACATCCATCATACAAAAAACCTACACGCTGCATTATTCTAGTTAGACTAGATATTGAAAATATTTTCAAAGTAATTCATGATCATTCATAAGTACTGCGTGCCAATCTTCTACGCTCGTCTACTAACACGTAACAATAACACACCTCGGACACTGGCGATCAAATATGAAAGATGCGCGTTCCTAGCACACATTCTAAGCTCGTCTAGGTGAACGCGTACCATGATATGACAGGTCGACTGTTTGCGTTTTTGACAGGCGGTAACTGTGAGGTAGCCGAGATATGGGCCATACTGTACGATAGTACTGTTTATTATACTGTGACAATAATAAGGAAGAGCTATAGTGAGAAACTATAGCACTTAGTTACCGCATCACAAGCGATCGTCACCTTGGCTAAACCGGCAGGGAATTGATTTTCATTCAAAGAGCCAATGGAATGTGGAAACTCTTTTGAAGATAAATGTATTCAAGGATACTTATAATAAGTGTTCTGAAATAGTGTCCGTGTTCTCTCTACATTTATTCAATTTTATATTCACTTCTTCCATTGCAAAATGAAACCTACTATCAATGTAAGCTGTTACTGCAACCCAACGGCCCGATTCATATACTTGAAATATTAGATTTAGCGCCAATACGTATGGTGTTTGAAGAAACCACTTTTGTCACTGACCAATCAACTGGTATATTATAGTGCCATTTTACTCGCATCTTAAACACTTTGTTCGAATACTGCAGTAAGTATGCACTTATGCAGGCATCCAAACGATAAGATTACGAGTTGGCAAACCACCAACCGGGTGAAGCAAAACGTTTTCCAAGTCCTCTTACTTATCTATGTCTTTCTAAACTTAGTGAAATAAAAATATCTCTTTTCTTCTGCGAGAAAATAGGCCAACCGCTTGACCTGCCAGATGAACTAACATTGTATGGGATTCGCAAGACTTTATTGCCATATTTTTAAACTAAAGTAAAAATGGAAAAGTTCACAACTGTATTGCTTGCAGACGTTTCTGAATAATAAAAAGAAAGTTAATACGTTATGTTGTTAAAAAGAGCAGATATCGTTAATTGTAAGGGTCCCCCCACATCTAGCGTCTCGCGAGCGTAACGTCGGGTCAACTGTATGGAAAAAGACGCCGCGTCGACGTTGCGTCGACGTCGCGCTGACGCGGCGTCAGGCTTTGCCATACAGTTCGCCCGACGTTACGCTCGCGAGACGCTAGATATGGGGGGGCCCTAAGTGAAGGGCGATTCTCAGTGATGACGTTTTGATATGTCAGTCTATTTAATAAAATCTAGCCTAAATAAAAAAAAATTGGTGCTGGAGGCCTTAGTAGCTTTTGTCTGCGGCTTCGCTCGCGTTAGAAAAAGACAAAAAGTAGCCTATGTCACTTTCCATCCCTTCAACTATCTCCACTTAAAAAATCACGTCAATTCATCGCTCCGTTTTGCCGTTAAAGACGGACAAACAAACAGACACACACACTTTCCCATTTATAATATTAAGTATTGATTAACACTTATTGACTGGAAAGACAGACTACTTAGGTTTATGTCTACGATGTAAATCGATTGGCTTTTGTTATGCCCGTGTGTGATCCTCTAGGCACAGAGTCTCAATTGTCAACCGATTATTTTGAGATTTTGTAGACTCTGGAATCTACGATTTTTTTTTCAATGCAATTTTGATTATTTTTTTAATTCTGAAATTGTGCCAAAATACTTATTTAAGCGAACTCGAACTATCGAACTCCTAGTTTGACTGGATTACAGTCACCTACTCAGCAGTGCAGTTTACGGTCGTTTCATTTCAAACCAGGCAAATTAGCGAAAAATCAAGTTGTATAAGGGCATTTTCAGAAATTGGGACTCGCAACTAGCGTCAGTTGTTAACAAATAGTTAAATTGCAATTAAGCATAAAATCTGTATAAAAATAAAAGTCAACTTTTTCACTTTCCGAATTTAAATTATCGCTTAATAGTTTATGTAATTAACACAAAAACTTATCTTTTTCATGCTAATTGTTGTGATGTACGTGAGAGAGCTAGGTATACGATAGGTAAGCGACAATAACAAGGGTTTATTCGAGACTGGCTAAAGTGACACATGTCAATAGGTATTTCTATGCCTACCTACATACCTACATAAGCACATCACACTTGTGAGTCCCAATTTTTGAAAATTCCTACAAAACTTCCCCAATGTACAATGTTGGTTTACGAATGTAGCTCAAGGAGTCGTGTTCTGAATAGCCAAGGTGGGCACGCAGGGAAATTACTTCGAGGGGGGAGGAGGGGCGTTCTATATTTAGAACAAGCTGGCAATTGCCGGCATCTGCTTCGCTATATACCTAACTTAGCACTAATGAGTTGGAACGGAATTGAGTTGGGGTATTTTTAAATGGCACATTTTAGTGAAATTCGGTGATACGAAATGAGAACGTTTTTCCCCGCGGGGAAAACACTAATAAAAATCGGAAATAAGTGGCTGAAGTTTTATTTAACATGCTGAAAGCTTGTACTAAAACATTGTGAATGATCACTACACACTAAAAAAAACTACACACTGTGTTCCACAGATTAAACGGTTAGGTAATTGGCAGTCTCGGAGGAAAAAGAAACTGGAGGCGCTTTCATGTTGCATTTGCTTACAAAAAATTTTAGAAGGGGGTAGGGCATAGCGAATGATATTCCGCTTTGTGTGGTAGGGCACAGCACAGCGGATATCACCTCGCTCGAATCTAGAGCAGAGCCCAACTGGGGAAGTACCTCCGCCTTACAGAAGACCGCAGCCAAATAGCACTAGACCCTACTCATAGTGTTGTGTTCCTGCCGGTGAGTAAAGCTGCCAGAGCTCAACGAGGGTGCGGTGTGCTGATGACGGGAGGACTTACGGAACTGACTTATTCCGTCTATTGTCCTTTGAGTCGTCGGCAACCCGGTCCCTCCTTGGAACTTGGACACTCCTTTTTACTGTGTATTTAACACAGCAAAAGGGAATGTACAAGATTCTAATGGGGTGGCAACGCGCAAGTGACACTCTTTGAGTTGCAGGCGTCCATAGGTTACGGTGACCGCTTTCCATCAGGCGGGCCGTACGTTTGTTTGCCACCGACGTAGTATAAAAAAAAAGTCTGCCGAATTTCGCGGGGGGAGGAAATAACACATGCCAAAATATATAAGGTCCTAATTTATTAGATGCAGATATTTTTACAGCTGATAGTACTCGGTCTCTGGAGTATATTAAACCGTGAAACATTATAGCTTTTACGATGTTTTTTTGGAGAAAACGGAAAAACAAATTTGCTACGTAAAAACACCCTGTTTATGTGATTATTAAATGAAAACTCATTGAACAGATTCTAGTACCTCTTTTACGTACCACTTAACTGTAACTGGCCACTTCAATGACATGTGCAGTTTTCCCGCCGAACCTATACGACATTTACAACAAACAATTGTTGACATGACAGACTGTTATTGTGACATGTGATAATGCACATGTGATTTTTTTTAGACGAAATTATAATTAATTTTTTTTTTTAGGAAAATGAAATCAAAAAAGTTACATGAAAAGATTTCTTAATTTATATTTAAAGTTAATTATTTTAATGTAAAGTATCATGTGTTAAAATATCTGCAACTAATAAATTAGGACCTTATATAATGATCAGTGTACGCACATTTTGTACACACGCACATTTTGACAAAGAAACAATACAATGCTCAATAGGATGCACTCATACATATGGAACATGATCCTCACAATATAAACTCTATTATAGTCACTATTAAGTTTATTAGCATCGTAAATAAAAACTCTATCGTACATCCCGTTCGAAATAGTCAAGCACGTATATATAGAAAGTCTAAGGGGGGGGGGGGGGGGTCCGGGTCATGAACTCAACCGGATAAAAAAAGGTCTCGAAAGGACTCGAATTAATAATGATGCAAAATAAAAGACACTACTTCGTTATAAAACTATATTTTCCCCTCACTAGCTCGGAAACACGAAACACATTTTATCCACTAGCGGGTAAAAACGCATTTTATCCACTAGTGGGTAAAGTAAGTTGACCTTGAATAAAGTCAAATTAACTGCTTTAAAATTGATAAAAGTAGGTGAATCTAGTAATAATGATGATATGATTTATCACCTGTGGAACTACCTGGAAGCAGTGATAAACGCATTTTTTGCGTTGTAGTTTCCTCGCTATTAGTGAGGGGAAAAGTTTTGTGTTACACTCGGGTGCAAATGTATTTTACTTCTCGTGTGTTAAAAAACTCGCAAGTTCAGAATTCTATTCTCGAACCACTCGCTCCGCTCGTGGTTCAACTATAGAATCCTTTCACTTGCTCGTTTTTCAATTTCACACTCGGCGTTAAAATACAACTTTGCCCCCTTGTATAACAAATAACTATTAATCGTTTTCTTCTTAAAATTAGTTGATTGATAATATCATTAGCAGAGGGCGGAATTGCTCATGGCAAAAATCAAACTTTAATCGAGTTGGAACGTTAAATTTTATCGACTATCGATTGAACTGAAATTATCAGTATATTGAGTTGTTTCCGTCGTAAGTAAGACGAGGATACTTCTTTATCCATTTGTTGACTGGTTTTCGTTTTAGTTAACCATTTTTTTTCAAACGTTTTTGCAAGAGGACTAGTGACAAAAATGGTAATCAAATGTTATACAATTTACTTTTAATCTAGTCAAAGAGGTCAAAATCAAATGGTCGAATAGCTAATCAGAGGTCAAATAAAGGCAGAAATTTAAAAGGTGACTGTTTTTATCGATAGCTGAAAATGTCGATAAAATTTACCGTTCCAACTCTATTGACGTTTGATTTTTGCCATGAGCAATTCCGCCCTCTGATCATTAGCGTTTATTATTACGGCAGCTATTTCCCTATGGATAGACATAAGGGCTAGCCCCGTGAGGCGCTCTTGTCCCGTCCTATTACGAAAAAATGTTTTTAACCTTTTTAAGGTTGAAAAACTTCTTTCAGCAGTTGCTGTTGATACTGGCAAAGTGGCCAGTATCAATAGCAACTTTCTGATCGAAGGAAAGAAATTTGGATCACACTGGTCGATGGCCCCAATAGCAGGTCTAGGTTTTTTTTCAGGCTCCAAGGTTGACAAATGACTCGGATCTAACTCGGATATCAAATGTTCCGAGAAAGGATAATATATGTTTCGCCGGTAGTATATCTCCGCAGTTTCCCCTGGAACATTATTGCGATGGGTTTGGCGACCAGTTGTACGAGGTGCCACTAGTTCACGGCCAGGGCATACATTTTCGGCGCCCTTGGGAAGAAGATTCACTATGTAGGAAATTAAATCGCGAGCGTAGCGAGCGCGAAATTTTTTTCATAGTAATGCCGTAATTTGAAGATGAACGCAATACAAAATTTATGGATTTCATCAGACAGAGTGCGAAAGGGACAAATGGTTGAACTTTCGTAGTCGCACCCTAGTATAGTTACGTGTGGCTGAACGTGAATATCATGTCCATAAAATAACAAACAAAATGGGGCACTATAGTGGCCAAGTCAGGAAAGCAGATTCGGAATTTGTCCTAACTAAAAGAGCAGATAATTATAAATAGTAAGCGCGATTTTTTTCCTATTGACTAGATTAATTATGACAACCCGCCAGCGGCGAATCCGCGAACTTTCAAGCTTTTATCGTCTGCACTCTGCAGAGCTGCGGTCTTTGACATATTTTGGGGTATTTTGACTTCACAGGGCGCCTATGTTCCCGACTTTTAGGCCTTATATTTCGCCATCACTATTATTTTTATAATAATGCTTAAGAGTTAATTAAGGGATTAATTGCGGACTCGATCGTCACCGTCGGGACGCCCATTTCGGTATTTTGCCACGTGATCTGAGTGCTTTGAAATTCGCTCACCATCTGCTGTGACTCACAAAATTGCGCCTCCCTGAGACGTTTTGCGTCTTTGGCTTTATGAGGAACTCCGCTTTGGACTATCGGGTAGACTCATATTTTTGCATTTGGATAGCGACGTAACTTTGCCGTTCGCCGCACAATGTGGTTCGTCAAGGGCTAGAATCCTCCTTTTACGGCGCCCCACCAACAGCGCCCTTATGAAAGGCAATATGGTGCAACTTTCCACTTAATCTGAATTACAAATCTAGATTTTCAGTAGGCGGATTAATTTCCGAATCCTCTCGCCATTTTGTGATATGTGCGCGCCCACGCAACGTATAATTTTTTGTATGGATTTTTCCACATTCTCGATTTTGGCGCCCCCTTACCATGTGGCGCCCAGAGCGGCCGCTCCACTCGCTCTACCCTTAATCCGGCCCTGCCTAAGGGGGGGGTTTGAACCCCCTGAACCCCCCCCTTATATACGTCCTTGGAAATAGTACATTTCGATACAAGTGCGAAAAAGAGGAAGTTCGAAACGAGTGGCGATAAATTAAAACACGACCGAAGGGAGTGTTTTAAATCGACACGAGTTACGAATTCCCTTTTCGCACGTGTATCGAACGACGTTTTTCAGTACAGATGGACCTCCCAAGTTTCGACCTGACATATAATGAACCACTTCTCGCACTATTGCGTAAAAAAAACACCATCTGTACTGAAAAAGTATTTATTATCTGCAAACGAGTTTTAAATCGATTCTACGTGATTAGATAAATGTCATTAATCTGACATATGACAAAAATATTTTTACCTATCTAAAATATATAAGAATAATAAAAAATAACTAAAATGACGTACAAATGGAACTTTATACTTTATTTTTATAAGCTTGAGGTGGCTGAGTGTTTATTACATGTGCTCATGGCATATGCGGGCATATTTAATTACCAGCGATCCGTAGAGAAGCGATTTTGTGAATGACCATAAATCGATAGTGAAATTGTATTTACGTGACTTTACGGACATTTGTTCAAGTTTTTGGGCAGAGGGGTAAGTAACTGAAAGGCTACTCCAGTTCTATTTCCTCCGAGGTGGCTGTTAGTGGACCGACCTAGTAAAAAAGGTAGGGTAGGTATTCAGTAATAAGTTTCATTTTCACCGCCTTTGTTCGTAAAACAGAGCACGGAGAAGTCCCCGTCACTCGGGCTGAATTTATAAAAAGCGGCTCCCTTCACGTTCGTGACATTGCAGATGAACTGTCATGGGTATTTTGTATTTATTTATGTATTTGTATACAGCGTGTGTATTCCATACGGGCGAATATCTTAATAACGATTAGTATCGGACCTAAGGAGCCTAACTACATGGTTTTTTTTATAGATGAATATATTTTTTCATATATTATAATAATTCAGCACGCAATGTATTATGTCCACATCAATTAGCGGGCCTACCGTCATTACGATATGACGTTTATGTCATGTCAAATTAAGTTGGTCTGCGTACATCGCTGATTGGCCAGATTAAAAAAAATACGGATTCTTAATTAACACTTTTTAACAAAATTATTATCCTATACGATTCCTGTGATTAGATACTATACTATGGATACATTATTCGCCCGTATGGAATCCACACGCTGTATACAATACGTATTATCAGTGTCTACCCACAACACATTCGCGTGGAACTTATTAAATCTACATATTATGTAAATATGTCCTCTAATATTTATCTGTAAATTTATAAATTGTTTAGTGCGGTAAAAAGGGAAACTCCCGGCGCTTGTTTCACCAACATGACAATAGACACAAATTGTACTTACATACATTTGGGTCGATAAATAAGATGGTGTTAATGTTTGCTTGAATAACTAACTGGTAAGGTATAATATAAGGTATAATTCTCTTGCAATACAAAGAGGTAACGCCGCCAGTGTCATGGGGCCATGCCGCAGGTCGAACTATTGGACGCCTGGACGGGGTTTTCTCTTTATAACAGTTTTATTTTTATTGTAGATAAGTGTTTTTATACGTAGATTGTTATTATGTTTTATTTTTAGGTTTAATTTTAGTGTCAATGTTACAGTTTTAATTGATTAGTCATTTTTTTTGTATACCTATTAGTACGTAAGTATATTCCAAATTTCTGTACATGATTATATAAATCTCGTATCTCACGCTGCTCCTCAAAGTTAAAACGCAGTAAGTCTATATGCATTCCATACATACTTACTACAATTTTCTTTTCATTGACAGACGAAGATACAAGTTTTTAAAAAGTAGTGACGATATGTGTATTGCCTGAATAAACATCGTACACTGACGAATATTTATAATTTAGTTACGACTTAATGCACCTACGCCGCATACTACAAGATACCTTCAGCTATATTTTCAGATCTAATACTGATTTAAGGTACAGCGGGACAATTTCGACTTGGAGAAAGCAAATGCAACATTGTTCTCCATGTTTTACAATGTTTGCATAATTAATTAGAGTGTTCACTAATTATATATGACACGCGTGTTCAGTGGATACATGGGGAACTCAATAATGGTAAAATGGATCGGGATTTGCCCAGCTGTACATTACTTCACTTGTTTTTACTTACTTCATTTCTTCTGAGTTCTGACTGTTAAATGGAATTTCACCCACATTTCTTCAATTACGTTTACTTACCTAGGAAAAATAAAATTGCAATGTAATATTTGTTCTAAGAAATCGTTTCGTTTTCTAAGAAGGTAACAAGTTCTTATTATTAATTAAAATATGTTGAAATGTCAGTAACTTTCCAGTAGAGTATTTATTGGCTTCATCCAAGGACTTGCAATGCTGCGCAATAGAATCAAATTTTATAGGTAAATATTTATTTTTATTTCAACATTTTCTTACTAACTTTAGCTCGTTTTTAGGTATTCATGATTGTTTCTCGACTGAAAGAAAACTCTAGAATTTTCTGTCACCTTGTCACGTTTTCTCTAGAGCACGTGATTTGTACTTAGAACTGTACTAAAGACATAAAAAAGCTCCGTATAGTCAAATACTTCAGTACCTAAGTAAGAATAACGCACCTCATTTAAAAAAAATGGGGCGCTAATATATTTGATAATGTAACCACATATCAAGTAAAAAATGTGGGACAAATAATCAAAGACTACCTAATCATATTTAGTGATTCTGTTATCATGGGATTGGACGAGAACACAGTATAGTTTCTTTGTAGATAAATTATTTAATTGTAATTGACCTAAAGTAATGTATGCTTAAAATAGCATAAGGAATAAACCATAGTTACACAATACAGCGAATCCAAGTTATTCTTCCAAAATTTTCTTTTGCTCTGAATTATTTATTTATTTTTAAGGCAGGTTCACTGCCGACTAGGCCACATCACATGACCCTGTCTGCTAAGCCGCGGTCCTGGGTTCAAATTCCGATAAACATTTATTTGTGTAATCAGCACAGATAGTTACTGAGTCATGGATTTTTTCTACATATGTGTATTTGTATATTATATATTTTTGTTCTCTGATGAGTACCCACATCACAAGCTTTCTTGAGCTTACCGTGGGACTCAGTAAATCTGTGTGAGAATGTCGTAAATAATATTCTTTTGTTTATATATTTAAACTTCCGTTAAAGTTCACGGAAATCGATAAAATAGTTTGTATGAGTATAGCTCCTCCTTAAAAATAACCCACTCAGAACAAAAACAAATTTGAATTCGCTGTATTTTATGACCGTATGCTATTGTAAGCATAAAGTTTCAGAGCAATCTGGCTAGTAGTTTCAAAATGAGAGTGTAACTACATTTGTATAGAGAATCGAGGTTGCGAGTAATATCGATTACGAAATAATTTCTGTGATAAGTTGATAACCCTGTTCCAGGCCACAACGCAAAGGCTGTCTGTCACCGCAACTTAGGGCGGATACCAAATACTTGCCGCAATACCAAATGGTGACTGATGTTATAGTACTATTCCTCTCTATCGCACAAGGTCTTCATTAGCATGAAAGAAATGGCAATATAACTTTAGTCGCCAGTCAGTTTTTCGGCGAGTATAGTCCACTCTATACACAGTGTAAGTGTAACGTGAGGAAGCCGAAGGAACCGTTCTCCTGGTCACATTGTGAGGCTAAAATGTCGCATAAACTTTTTTGGGTTTCGCCTATTTCCAGAGTTTTTACCAATTATAAAAACATAAGTAGGTATTCACAAATGGGGCATAGTCTCAAAAAGTATAGTTCGGTAGAAGACACACTTTTCTAATTTTTTTTTATTGCCATTTACTTTGTATTCTATGCGAAAGTACTTAAAATTAAAAAAAAAAAACATGGGTTAAATTTAGGAAAACGAATTAAGGTAACATCTTTTCTATTTTGGTCTAGGAATGCGTAGTTATAACCTTTCGATTTTCGCGTATTACACCGTACATAATAGTACATTACGATACAAGTGCGTAAAACAGGAAGTTCGACACGAGTTACGAATTTCCTTTTCGCACGTGTATCGTACGACGTTTTTCAGTACAGATGAGCCTCCGAAGTTTCGACCTGGCATATAATGAACGACTTCTCGCACTAGTGCGTAAAAAAAACACCATCTGTACTGAAAATGTCTTTTAAGCTCATATTTAGAAGCGCGTGGGTGCTTAGCAGAAACATTTGTCTTATTTCACACGTGCTATTTGTAGCTGTACGAGCCCTGTCGCTTTAATAATAAGTTCACAGAATTATATTTAGATATAAGGTAATCCAAGGATGATTTATATAGGATTTACAATCTTCCTACTAAGAATCGACCTCAATTTTTTAGCGCCATATTAAATACTATCGTAACTTCACTGATGATACCAGAATTTTTTTTTTCAAAATATGTATTGACGTGATATCATGATATTAAAACAAAGAAGCATGTTATTTGTTCTTATAAAAAATATGATTTAGGCCATTTCCAGGCTGCGAAACAACGCCATCTAGTTTTAAGCCTAAAAGGCCCATATATTTCAGGGGTACGCTTTTGTATGGGCATGGGCTTTGTCTGTACCGGTATTATATTGTCCTTTGTTAATCTATTTGTATAGGGGATGAGCGTGTCACTTTTTGTTCTGTGATTGTTACTTTTATTGTTTACTTCCCTGAGATGGGAAATATGTCTCTGGTCTTTGAGTGTTCATAATTTTGTCGATTAATATCACGCAACGAGGTATTTTGTATATTTTCGTTGACTTCCTTGTACAATAATTGACGCACGAAAGCTGTAAGCTGTGAGTAGACGTTATGACAGAGATTGTTTATGCGTTTGCTTGATCTATGGGTATGGACTATGATATCTTTCCACACGGTACAGCCTGTAAACGCAATACGACCGATAAATAACCCGGACATAGAATTCATTAGTGTTATCATTAATTGAGAGGTGTTTTTGAGTTACTGTTAATTTTGACCCCACCATTGACGACCGGTCTGGCGCAGTCGGTAGTGACCCTGCCTGCTACGCCGCGGTCCCGGTTTCGAATCCCGGTAAGGGCATTTATTTGTGTGATGAGCACAGATATTTGTTCCCGAGTCATGGATGTTTTCTATATATATATAAGTATTTATATATTATATATATCGTTGTCTGAGTACCCACAACACAAGCCTTCTTGAGCTTACCGTGGGACTCAGTCAATCTGTGTAAAAAATGTCCTATAATATTTATTTATTTATTATTTATTTATATAATGATTTAAAAAAAGACCTATTAGCAATGTATTGTAAACTTGGTTGCGTTGACAATGACAACTGTCAGCGAGCGTTTAATGCGAGTGTGTATGCGTTACATTGTGGGCCGAATTATTTTGTATGGATAAAACATTTATCTCAATTTTAAGTAAAGTTTATCTATTTACATTTTTTATGTCCTATATACTCACCACCGTTAAGAGATTCGCCCGTATTAGGTTTACACCCTGTATACTGCCCTGCTAAGCCGAGTGGCGCTATCTCAAAACCAAATGATTTTGAAAATGGAACTGTCAGCTATAGATACTTAAGTATAAGTTAGCTAAGGATTTTTGTTTGAGATAGCGCTTTTCGGCTTAGGAGGGCAGTATATATGTATTATGAAGCCTCGAGCACACCAATGTGGTTATCCTTTTGAAGGCTTTGCCTCTCGCGTCAAAATGTGGCCTACCCGCCAATACTTCTACTAATAAATACGAATATAAATCTTATCTGTCAGCTGGAAAGTTGGTTTGACAGCGTCCGCCATAGCCACTTTAGTGGTTGTTGGCGTGGTGGGCACGACGGCATACAACCACTTTAGTGGTTCTTGGCGCTCAAAGGGCAGTTAAGTTCGTAACGTAATGCTTGTCTTTGTGTGTATAAAGGTACAAGCCCCAGGATTTTTTAAGACGATACAGGAGGGGTCAATTCTCCATACAGTTCCCTGGTTTTTGAAGATAGAGCAATGATTTTTTCAACACAGGTTATTTATTATTCTTTTTATTTGTGTCGGACTGTTTTGATTTTTTTTATATTTTTATTTTTAAAGACGCTAGATCAAAAATTTCCAAAAACGGCCTTATTGATTGTGGCGCAAAAAAAGGTATGGTATTCAAAATTGGTAACAATTAGCCAAAAAAACTAAACGGTCCGACACAAATTATTTCATTGTTATTCAGATTCTAAATTTTCGTTACGATTGATTAAGTTTTAAAGGAGGAAACAGTCGAGAGTGGAACCTCGATTTTAAAGATTTTTTCTGAATATCTTTTAAATGAGTTGTTCTGAATGGATAATTTTTTTTTCGATAAATCTAGTTGACAACACTAGTATATTTAACTAAAATTCCCAAATTGAAAGAAGGGCTTCTTTTCATTTTAGCATCCAGCATTTTCGCTCCTGTAGCGTCTTACTCGTAGATTTATTTAGCAACGTAGAGTTTCTCTACGCCCAGCCGCCAAAAGCCGCTCGCAGACAATAGGAGTTGCGCTCTCATTTTAACCCTTTTCTTGGCAATGTGTCTTAGGAAATACATATATTTTAAGCTTTAGGAAGAATTCACGTTTTTATTAACTACTTAGCCAACAAAAGTCGATTATAACATTTTAAATAAAATTAAACATTCACATACAAAAGTTCTACTCGCTCTACTATATTTGTATACATTTTTTAACAATGAACAATGAACTTTTATTTATTATTTATCATAATATCTTTTGGGACCCCAGGCTCCCATGAGCCGTAGTAAATGCCGGGATAACGCAAGGAGGATGATGATGATCTTTCGGATGCCGGAAAAAAACAATATCAAATATGGTATATTAAACGACATAGATAAAAAGATAAAGTAGGGTGTACCACCAGAATGCCCATGAAAAATTGGCGGTGTTACTCCATCATTGGGTCCTAATAACGAAACCACCTGACAAAGGGAAGGTTTTGTTCATGCAACGCCGTATTTTTGGGTACAACATACATCATCGTGGTCGTTGGTCTGTCCAAACAAATTAGTTTAAGTTCACAGTTTTGTTCGGCTCTACTTTCACTAGTTTTTTAAACAAACAATAATAAACTCAGTCAATATAAGTCTAGTAAAACTAACCGTGAATCATTCAAAACTCTTTTTAGGGTTCCGTAGTCAACTAGGAACCCTTATAGTTTCGCCATGTCTGTCTGTCCGTCCGTCCGTCCGTCCGTCCGTCCGTCCGTCCGTCCGTCCGTCCGTCCGTCCGTCCGTCCGTCCGTCCGTCCGTCCGTCCGCGGATAATCTCAGTAACCGTTAGCACTAGAAAGCTGAAATTTGGTACCAATATGTATATCAATCACGCCAACAAAGTGCAAAAATAAAAAATGGAAAAAAATGTTTTATTAGGGTACCCCCCCTACATGTAAGGTGGGGGCTGATATTTTTTTTCATTCCAACCCCAACGTGTGATATATTGTTGGATAGGTATTTAAAAATGAATAAAGGTTTACTAAGATCGTTTTTTGATAATATGAATATTTTCGGAAATAATCGCTCCTAAAGGAAAAAAAAGTGCGTCCCCCCCCTCTAACTTTTGAACCATTAGTTTAAAAAATATGAAAAAAATCACAAAAGTAGAACTTTATAAAGACTTTCTAGGAAAATTGTTTTGAACTTGATAGGTTCAGTAGTTTTTGAGAAAAATACGGAAAACTACGGAACCCTACACTGAGCGTGGCCCGACACGCTCTTGGCCGGTTTTTTTTTCCACAACAATGCCCGTAGATAATTTGTTGCCGACATTTAGAGTGTAGACAAGACGCGTCGAAAAATCTCTGCCTAAAGTCATTTGTAGTTAAATACAATTTATATACCAACCGTCGACCGTCCGCCCGCCAAACTAGTGGAAAATTACAAAGAAATTTCCCCAAATTCCCCGATGGATCCACGCATTGAAACACTGTAAAAAATCCCAGACGTCAAGGTTGTTATGGTGTCTACGATAGAACCCCTACGTTACAGAAATGAGATCATGATGGTTTTGGGGTTCTCATTCATGAATAAACCTTTACGTCAGTCGACCCACTCGCGGAGGCGCGGTGCTGCCTCCCCCCCGCCGCGCACCGCCACCCGCGCTGGGGAGGCACTGACGTCAATCGTGCGCAACAAGTGTTCAGATATCGCCTGAATACAGGCTATTTTTAACCTGGTAGCTGCATTATGGCCGGTTACTGAAGACTAAATCTGGAAAGGTTATATAAATGAATGATAATATCGATATGCGTGGGATGAATTGACTGCCTTCTTATCGCAACTGGTAGGCTCAACATGTACCTCTTAGTTTTATAAATACGTGTCTTTATTTAGACCACTGAGTAAAAAGTACTTACCATCTAAATTTGGTATTTGGGGCGGTCGTTTGAGGTTTGAACTTAGACGCCGAGTTTAGTTTTATTTTGGTACGAGATTGATAAAAACTAGGCTTTCTTTAATTTGTGAGAAATGTTGAATATTTTATAAAAGAAAACTTCGGCTGTGATTTAATGGCGGTCAAGTTTGAAAATCAGTGACTACTAGTTCCAATTTCTTAAGTAGGGCCTGCTGGCTGAAACATTTGGATAATTTGATAAATTATTTCTGAAACAAACAAAACGCTAAACGCTCAAAATAGCTCTGCTTTTCATATTAGAATGTGCCATGAGACCACGAGATAAAACTCTAAGCTAATCCTTATCAAGTGCCGTATTCAATTGTCCGTCCAGCTGCTGAGAAATACGTCCAGGTCGGCCCGTGGTATCCTTCTAGGCCGAATAAGTACTCAAGCGTTTGCGATGTGGCACCATTTCAAGTTACATATCGTCACTACTTTTAAAAAAACTTGTATCTTTGTCTGTCAATCAAAAGAAAATTGTAGTAAAGACTGTATCGTTAAATATGGAGACAACTTTGAGTAGCCGTATTTATTTGCTATTATATTTTTTTCTTATAACAAGACATGGGCTTAATAAGGCACATAATAAGGTACGCATTTTGTCCTAGAAACTCGACAGTTTGGTGGTTGGTTTAGACAGCATTGACTTAATCCTCCCGAGTACCAATTACGATTTCGGACAAATGCTACTAGAAAATTCACAAAGTGCGTACAAGACGACACAATTGTGAAAAAAAATTGTACAGTGCGAACCTCAACGACAAATGATCCACAAAGCAGAATATCTAGACATAGTCTAGCCACTGTTATTTAAAAAAAATAAAGTTCATGATCTGTGTATGGCACTGGTCCCACCGCGAGCTAGTAAGCTATGAGCTATCGGCTATAAAAACGATCAAAATATAAGCACTCCCGTGCAAATAAGAGAGACACGGCGATGTTTATAGTTACTCGCCAAGCAGTGAGCTATAGCAGTGTCTCTTTTATTTGCACGGGAGTGCTTATCTTTTGATCGTTTTTATAGCCGATAGCTCATAGCTTACTAGCTCGCGGTGGGACCAGTGCCTATGGCGGCCATTTAGAGAATGTGACATGGCGCTTACGCTAACTCCGGCTTTGATGTCGAATTTAACTATCATACGCTGTTTATATCGATGGTTTAGGCACTGTTCAAACACCATGAATGTCTATTAGACATTGGCCTATGCCTAATTTCTTTTATCTATCTCTCTCATCCTGCTTGTATCAAAAATTTACGGCAATCCGGAACGTTGTTCAAAAATGCATTTTTTTAAATTATATATATTCACCGCATTTATTCTGCAAGTACCCAATTGAACAACCATGAAGAGGACTCTTAAAAAATATATTTTGGCAGCATATTAACCTTTGTTTGTCGAAATCGTACAAAGAGTCTTTGAGATATTCTCAAATTAAGCCAGATTAGGGGTTGTCCGAAATTTATTTGCTAGACCTTAATGAAAGTACCATAAAGTACCTAAAATAAAAAAAATATCAGATCTTCTTATATCAAATAGTACTTACCAATACCTTCAGATCATACCCTCGGACCATAATAATACAAAATTATGCACATGTCAACATTTAGACGAGGTTTGTTTTGTCCCTATAATTAACGATACAGTCCTTAAGTATGTATGGAATGCATATAGATTTACTGTGTTTTAACTTTGAGGAGCAGCGTGAGATACATTTTTTCAAAGTAGTGACGATATATGCCCATTCTATGGATGCGTAGTGTTGATACGTCGTAGGTGGCCTGCCTAGTCCCACGTCAGCCTGGCGATTTTGACCCCTACGTTGACAGTGCCTGTTTTGGAGCCGCAATGTAGTGCTTCGTATCCAGTAAATCCTTATTACCACAAATATTTTGCGGTCCGTGGATATTTAGCAAACCTTCAGTTAGGTCTTTTGTACGTTTGTTAATTTGTAAGGGACTCCGTTACGGCGTCATTAGTCAATATTCTTCAAAATAAAGTTTGATTTGAGTTTTCGACGTAGGTTAGTTTAAGTTAAAATCATCGACAAGCACGAAAACTGAATGATAAAATGAAAAAACGCATTTTTCCGTTTTTGTTTACAATAAACGCAACAAAAATCAGATCCATATCGATTTCACGTATAAGTATGTGCCGACAATCTCCTATGAAATAGCGCTGTGGAAGTGGAAATAGATCCGGCATACCCAATGAGTGGGGGCCTCAATGCGGAATGCGAGCCCGCAAACGCCCCGTACATACCTGCAGGAGCGTCAAGAACGAACTGCAAGGGTTTGGACTGAGCTGGAATAAGATCAAGGCGGTTGCTCAAGATAAAGAAGTGTAGAAGAAACTTATGGAAGCCCTATGCACCACCGAGATACCCTAGGACAAGCAACAACACCAACTCTGTAAAATCAGGTTCTATGACCATATTTATCGCATAAAATAAAACGAATTTTATATGCAAAGTTTATTATTATTGTTAGTTTAGATACGTTTTAATCATCAGATTATCATCGGGTCCATCACAGTTCATAATAATCATTTAGTCGAAAAATTTTAATCATAAATTCTATACAAATATTTAATAACATTCATAATTTTGTGTTTAAGAAAATCATTCATCATAAAATTATTTGAAAAGTTTTGGGGAAGTTCTATGAAAAACTTGTGCCATTTATAGAAGCGCGTTTGAAGCTTTTACAGTGACATATACAATTTACATTAAAAATTCGTTTCTGGTTCGCTCACGGTCAACCTAACACGCTCCTCCTCGCTACGCTCGTCGTCGCACCTAACTGGACTGTCACATGTGATGTCTGTTCTGTTAACAATAATATAACGATAAATTATATTACTCGCAATCGTTATGATCAATAAGTATATAAACATAAACATTAGTATAACACGTATTTATGATGAATGACATTATGAACATAAGTCATTCGAAGTTACGATAGTTATTAACATAAAATTGTTATAAATAATGATCGTTATAATGTAAAATTGTATGAGAAACATTTTCGGACTACCAATAATCTATATAACAATTTTATATGAACTTTGGCGCACCCATTATCATCATATCAGTTTGGAGTAAGTTTGCACATCCACGGTTTCTTAATAAGTATAATCGCCTCAATATTCGATCTTGCTCCTTTCTTTTTGTGGCGTAGATGAAAGTAGATAACTAACCTTACTGTCGACTTGCTTTTCATTCATTAACACTTACATGAGAAACGCTATAAAAACATCATCGTAATTATTTATAGTTAAGTTAGACTCGTGTTTAGCTCCATTATTTCCTAACATTGAAATTAATGGTTTTCTCTATCAATTAGTTCTGACGTCAAAAGTGACCTAGGTTCGGTAGCTATACCGCTCAGTAATCTATCCGTCTATTATTGACTACTCTAATAATCAATGTCAGAAACGTTCCTAGAAACAATTTCGTTTCGCCCCCGCGATATGTTATCGCTCTGTTAAACTACATTTATCACTATGACGCATTTGGAAGGCTATTAAACGATTATGCTTTTAAATACTGAATTTTTTATTTTACTAAATCTTCTCTAAAATAAATGGATTATGAGACATCCGTTCAGTCCACGTTGAATATATAATTTTAGTCCTTTCTCCATTGTTATAAGGTGAATAAAGTAAACATATATTTTCTCTAGTTTAGTCATTCCTTGCTAACCTTAGCTGTGTTCTGAATATCTGAAGTGACTGAACATTTATTACGCATGCGTGACCTGCGTATTGGCTAGACGAAAGGGGGAGGGGGTGACTTAAAACGTGGGACGTATTTTTTTGGTATTTTATTTTTTATCTAATATAAAAATCACTCCGATATCAGTAGTACATTGTAAAATATTATTTTGAATGCGTTGGTGCAGTTTTATTGCTGCTGATTGTACTTTTCACTAAATGCGCGACTGGTACTGCCCTCATTTTGTGGGATTTTCCATGATAATTGTATGCCGTCGCATTAGTTTAGTACCAAGGCTGTCGCTTGTTGGACCTAGCTGGTGGCCTAGCGGCAGGTAATTAAGAGCGCGCGACATTCAGTCCTTCGGAACATATGTGCGAAATGTCATTTGATATTTGCCGGTCGCTTTTTATTGAAGGAAAACATCGTGAGGAAACCGGTCTAATTCCCAATAACACCTAGTTATCCTTAGGGTTGGAAGGTCGGATGGCAGTCGCTTTCGTGAAACTATGCCTACGCTAAATCGTGGGATTAGTTGTCAAAGTGGACCCAAACTCCAATGACGTGACAAATGCCGGGATAACTCAAGGAGGATGATGACATGCCCATAAATGTGTTTCTGGGGATTTACTAGAAACTTTTTTTAGTAGGATTTTAAAGATCACTGCACGACCCTGTAAATGTCAAATAAATGTACGGGGGTAGAAAAACTAATTAATGTTCTCATGATGTCTTTGCCATTTTGCAATACAGCCAGAAATCCAGAAATCTCATCCTGGGTGGTCTAATCATAACATTTCGTAACGATAATCATTAGAATTTTGGTATTTATGTCATTACTTTATGACTACCCATTCGTATTTATAACATAATTCACGTTATTGAACTAAGTATAAACATACTTTATAAAGTCGAAATATTAATTTATTTATTTATTTAGTAAAAACATGTTTGCATGACATTACAGTAAAACCAATGCGTCACGAAACTTAGATAACAAAAAACACAGAAAATAATGGAAACAAAATTAAAAATAAAATTAAACAATTGATTTGGGCGATGACGTCACAGCGTGGCTCCGTTGCGTCGTTGCAGGCGAGACACGTAGAGCGCCCTACTCGGTGTGGCAATCCGTAGACCAGAATTCACCGGTTCCGCAGAGCCACACATAGTCTTGCGAGCCGCTCTGCGCGCCTTGCTCTTCTTTTCCACCAATGTGAACCCCTCTTCATCCACATTGGTGCGGGAAGTATTTTCCTTGGCAGGTGCCCGTTTAAAACGAACCCTTTCACGCGTTAACACAAAAATACAGTTTCTATTATTAATTTTACTTTATTATTAATAAAACGATACGGTAGGGGTCAATTCTCCATACAAACGCTCTCGACTATTTCCTCCCTGGTTTTTGAAGATAGAGCAATGATTTTTTCAACACAGATTGTTATTATTTTTATCTGTGTCGGACCGTTTTGATTTTTTTGATATTCTGCTTTTTAAAGACTCTAGAGCCAATCAAAAATTTCCAAAAACGGCCTTTTTCATTGTGGCGCAAAAAAAGGTGTGATACTCAAGATTGGTAACAATTAAACAAAAAAGCTAAACGGTCCGACATAGATTATTTAATTGTTATTCAGATTCTCAAATTTCGTTCCGATTGATTAAGTTTTGAAGGAGGAAAGAGTAGAGAGCGGAACCTCGATTTTAAAGATTTTTTTGAAATATCTTTTGACTGAGTTGTTCTTAATGGACAATTTTTTTTCGATAAATCTAGTTAATAACACTTGTATATTTAACTAAAATTCCCAAGTTGAAAGGGGGGCTCCTTTCCATTTTAGCATTTTCGCTACCGTATCCTATTAATATTTCGCTAAATGCGGGGAAATCCACATTATCGGCTACGGCGTAACGCTACGACCATAGGTCAGCTCAGTTCAAAAATATGCTTTTAAAAATTCGATTACCCAAATAAAGTATAAAGTTCTAAACCAAAAACCTTACTAAGTAATAAATTAATAATATAAAAACAACCAGATTTTATTACTAACTTCTATTTAATATTTTAACTGAATATTAACTGTAGTATACAAAATTTTAGTATAGGTCTACTAGCACTATTTACCCGACTAACACTGCAGTGACATCTATTACTTGAATATAAGCACAATTACTTTCTCGTTTCCTACCTTGTTTGTTTTCAGCTACACTTGAACTACCAGCGCCATCTAGTGACGTTTAGTCGCAACAGCGCGCCGGCACAGCGCAGCTTTTCGGAGCTTTTGTAGACGAGCGAAGCTTTAGAGGTGGACTCAGTGTTTCTTCTTACCGTCAGATGGCTGAAGTTAGGTGTTTCATTACTCACAGGGGAATAAAATCGGAAAATGTACCAATAACAAAAATTGTTTCAAAATTAAACTGAATGTGTTTGTATATAAGCTGTAAAGTGTTTTTTTATATTACACACGTAAGTAAAGGGAACTTTTCTTCCCTTTTGGGAGGTATCAAAGGGGCACTCTTTAAGATTGTAATATTATGTTGCCAGTATAAAATATTAAACACAATGAAAAAATTTAATCATAATATATTTTTCGTGCTATTTGTATATCATTTAAATTTTAATATTTTGGTATTAGCTCACTCATAAGTAATGTGAAAAGCAGAATATGTCGTATTAGATAATTAAAATTTTGAAAAAGCCCAACCGATTTTAATGAAACATGGCCAAAAACACTCCTGACTAACTCAGCTTTCAGACAAAAAAAACTAAATCTAAATCAGTTCATCCGTTCGGGAGCTACGATGCCACAGACAGACAGACACACAGACAGACAGACAGACAGACAGACAGACAGACAGATAGACAGACATACAGACAGACAGACAGACAAACAGACAGACACGTCAAACTTATAACACCCCGTCGTTCTTGCGTCGGGGGTTAATAATATCAACATACTTGAATCTATCACTAAGCTCAGAATTGTATTTTGGAATCCCTTGCTACGCTTAGGATTCAATGATTGACTCCTTTGCTTCGTTCAGGATTCCATGTACAATCCTTGGCTTAATTCAGGATTCACGCCTTTGCTGTAAATATGTCATTTTGCTCCCTTGTAAGACGATCTACTATTTATTTTTAATACAATACCATAGGTTGATAAACCTACCAAGTCAACATTATTAAAATTTAAAATTCTGGTGTAGTAGATGGTGTTTTACCCATATTCAGTGTAAGTTGGTTGAAATATGTTAACATTTTGTCAGAAAAAAAAACACGCAATTTATTTCATCGGAACTATAACCCCTAATTGTGTGGAGGTAGGGCTGCCATCTCTAATTTCGCCAAACCCGGACAAAGATTCAAAAAAAACCCGGACATTTGGTGTCAATCGCATTTTTCCCCGGACGAGTCCGAAAATATTTTGAAAACCCTAGAAACAGGACCTTTAATTTTCCGCCATTTATTTTATTAATGAAAACACAATGTGTAATTTGCATTATTAAACAAAAACAAAACAATTTTTCTTACAAAAAAAATAAAATTTGTCTCTTTTTAGGGTTTCGTACCACAAAGGTACAAAAGGAGTTCACGGTGCGACTCTGTCCGTCTTAATTAATTTTTCAAGAGTAATCATTAATTAAAGTTTCCTTTCGTTCCATATAACTTGTATGAAATGTCAAAAATTCCCCCATTAGTTCTAAATTTCACCACCACTGTAATCCCTTTACTTACCCTTCAAGGCCCTTCTACCCTTCGTGTTATCTTCTTCAGGTAGGCGAAGTGTCGCCTGAAGAAGATATTAACACGAAAGTTCTTTTTAGGGTTCCGTAGTCAACTAGGAACCCTTATAGTTTCGCCATGTCTGTCTGTCCGTCCGTCCGTCCGTCCGTCCGTCCGTCCGCGATAATCTCAGTAACCGTTAGCACTAGAAAGCTGAAATTTGGTACCAATATGTATATCAATCACGTCAACAAAATGCAAAAATAAAAATGGAAAAAAATGTTTTATTATGGTACTCCCCCTACATGTGAAGTGGGGGCTGATTTTTTTTTTCATGCCAACCCCAACGTGTGATATATTGTTGGATAGGTATTTAAAAATAAATAAGGGTTTACTAAGATCGTTTTTTGATAATATTAAAATTTTCGGAAATAATCGCTCCTGAAGGAAAAAAAAGTGCGTGCCCCCCCCTCTAACTTTTGAACCATATGTTTAAAAAATATGAAAAAATCACAAAAGTAGAACTTTATAAAGACTTTCTAGGAAAATTGTTTTGAATTTGATAAGTTTAGTAGTTTTTGAGAAAAATACGGAAAACTACGGAACCCTACACTGAGCGTGGCCCGACACGCTCTTGGCCGGTTTTTTATTATACTGTGCCAATAGACTCACAACTCTTATAAGATATTAAATTTCCGACCGCGATACCTATTTGTTTCGGATTAAATTGACTAATGAACAAACAAAAGTGACTAATTATAGGAATTTTTCCTTTTCGAAAAACTGGAGGTAGACTTAAAACTTAACTTATTTAAACGCATTAAATCCAGTTTATAATTGTAAAAAAAATCGGCACAGTGCGAGTCAGACTCTCCCACCGAGGGTTCCGTACAAACTGTCTTTCAAACTACCTTTTTAGGGTTCCGTAGTCAACTAGGAACCCTTGTAGTTTCGCCATGTCTGTCTGTCCGTCCGTCCGTCCGTCCGCGGATAATCTCAGTAACCGTAAGCACTAGAAAGCTGAAATTTGGTACCAATACGTATATCAATCACGCCAACAAAGTGCAAAAATAAAAAATGGAAAAAAATGTTTTATTAGGGTACCCCCTCTACATGTAAAGTGGGGGCTGATATTTTTTTTCATTCCAACCCCAGCGTGTGATATATTGTTGGATAGGTATTTAAAAATTAATAAGGGTTTACTAAGACCGTTTTTTGATAATATTAATATTTTCGGAAATAATCGCTCCTAAAGGAAAAAAAGTGCGTCCCCCCCCCTCTAACTTTTGAACCATATGTTTAAAAAATATGAAAAAAATCACAAAAGTAGAACTTTATAAATACTTTCTAGGAAAATTGTTTTGAACTTGATAGGTTCAGTAGTTTTTGAGAAAAATACGAAAAACTACGGAACCCTACACTGAGCGTGGCCCGACACGCTCTTGGCCGGTTTTTTTTTTTTAATTTTCCTTCCAATTTTTTTTCACAACAAAATTATAAAAAATATTTTATTTACGTTCAATTCGAGTTCTTTCTAACGATACCCCACTCGACCTAGTAACTTGAAAACAGTTTACCCCCCTTTCATTTTGGCCGTTTTCTACAATTAAAATTAATAAAAAAAAAAAAACTTTCTATTTCTAGAGATTTACAATGTTCACAATTATTACAAATTTCAAGTTGATAGCATAAGTAGTTCTCGAGATATTTAGTAATGTGACAGACGGACAGAGTCCCACCATATTAAGGGCTCCTGTTGTACCTTTTTG
The DNA here is from genome assembly GCF_023078275.1 of Leguminivora glycinivorella. NCBI lineage: Eukaryota > Metazoa > Arthropoda > Insecta > Lepidoptera > Tortricidae > Leguminivora > Leguminivora glycinivorella. The sequence continues at coordinate 32,427,138 of NC_062971.1, forward strand.
ATACGGAACCCTAAAAAGGTTACATACCTATTGTACAAGTCGTCGCAATTGGTGGCGTAGATTGCATGCTAGATTTTCTTTCGAAAGTTGTTACTGACACATGATATTTGGCAGGGTGATTAGGTGACAATCTTGACCTACGATTACAAACAAATATGTATATTTCGAAAACAATTTGAAGAATTCGGACTAATTTCAATAAAACTTACGGTATGATTTTGAACTTATTATTAGACTGTAACTAGACTTAGACCGTGAATACCTTTTTGATTTTTGTTGAGCTCCCGATATTTCGACGCAGTTGCATGCATCATGATTACGGAAAACTGAAGAAGGCGGGTGGATGTCAAAGTTGCGTAGACAGCGCGCGATCTACCCTCCTTCGTGCGCGTCGGCTGCGTTCCCTTTCAGTGTTACCACTGGTCGCATTCACATTCACACTCGATGGTCTGTCCAAATACTGTACACTAGACTCGACCAAGCTCGAACCAAGGGTCACTTGCCTAACGACTCTGTAGGCAAGTGACCATTGGTTCAAATCCCGGCAAGGGCAATGAATGTACATTTTAAGTGATGAACACGCACAATATATTGTATAAAAAAAAAAAAATATTATAGGACATTCTTACACAGATTGACTGAGGCCCACGGTAAGCTCAAGAAGGCTTGTGTTGTGGGTACTCAGACAACGATATATATAATATATAAATACTTATATACGTAGAAAACATCCATGACTCAGGAACAAATATCTGTGCTCATCACACAAATAAATGCCCTTACCGGAACCCGGGACCGCGGCATAGCAGGCAGGGTCACTACCGACTGCGCCAGACCGGTCGTCAACTGGGGTCGGTGTATAGTCCGTATTTTTTAAGATTCGTATTTAAAATCTAGTATAATACACCAGATGAATAATAAATATGGTTCTTGAAGAGATTTTAGTTCATTTGAAGCTTTATTACTTTTTCGATTTTGTTACTAACATAGATAATAAGGGAACTTAACTAACACATTTCTTGGACCATTTGATGTCTGAATTAAATAAATAAATTAAAATTTATAATGTTTTTACCTTGTTAGTACAAAATTGGGTGCCACATGGCACTGCACCGCTAGACTATGCCATGTGGCTAATTTTCTATTTGACTGATGTATTTGTACTTATTCAAGATTAGACTAAAAAATAAATCTTTTTTAACTAATAATCGAGATAGATAGAAACTTTATTTGAATGCTGCAATAACACACAATTACAAATGCAACACAGAATAACAAGAAGATAAACTCAAACAATCGAATGCCCTTTTTGTTTAAATACTTCTACATAATCAGTCTTTTTATTCAGTAACGAATACGGCCCGAGTCCCCTAGTAGGATATAGCAAAATGATTGCCACAAAAAATCTAATTCCAACGAATTAAATCAGGAGAGTCTCCGTAGGTTATTTAATTGAGTTCTATTCGTTCGTGAATAATTGTTTTCCTGAATAGGTAAAGTTAATAAAATATCGTCGCAGTCTTACCTTTTTTCCTAGTTCATACGAAAGACATCAACGCGCCAGCTTTTTTGCTTTCAAGGTACGATTAGGTTTCCCACAATACGAGTTTTTCTGAAGAATTTAGTTTATAGATTCAATACATAGTTTCGTATATTCGTTTATCTTGAGTTAAAAAAAAAATGCTTGGACTTAGTCACTTTTACTTTAATGTAAGATTTCATTTATATTTACAGGTTACATTAATCGTGTTATCAACTTATCAAACACATTAAAATTCCGCGACTTTAGAGGTAATATTATGGTACGTAAGTAGGTACCTACATACCTAATTGCTTACAAAAATTCCTTATTTAAAGATTTCAAGTCAAAAGACCTGTGGTTTGTGAGCTGTGGTCACCTATATGTGACTAAGCATCTGCAAATATTCTGCTTTTCCTTATTTTTGTTTGATCTTTAAATAAATAAAAGAAAAGTATTTCAATACTTCAGCTAAACTAACTATTTCAAAACAAAGCGACGGAAAGAAATTAGGAGGGCTATTTTCACAATAGTTTACCTTTAATTTAGAGAAGATAACGAAGATAAATACAGCACATGTCTTAATTCCGTTCTCTATTAGTCAACCTAAAGTAGCAGAGATAATAGTTGGAATATCGATGGTTCTATAATAACAAAATATGGTGGTAGGTGGTATATATTTAAAAAGGTTAGGTATATCAGCGCAGCCTTGGCATCATTATTCTGGGTATACCCTAAGTACCAATGTCGTGTTTTTTTTATTTTTTTAGTATGGAAACTATCTTTGAAGTTTACTTCTGAAACATACGCTAAAATTCTTCAATTCAGCTATGGCGACGAAAGCACGTTAAGATTTTTAGATGTCTTGTTAAGTACTAATTGCGTAAATACTTTAAAATCACGATTGAGTCATTCATGAAAAAACTGTGAGTCGTGCAACCCTAATGACGGCAATAACTTACTATTTCTTAATTTACCTGAGCCAGAATCATGGTAAAGTTTGTTTTTTTCGGCCTACCTGTGCCGTATGCGAGCTTCTCGGAATGACTGGTATCATACAATAAGCAGTAGAATCGTTCGGTGGCCGTTATCTTAGCATCATCATCACGCAGCGGAGCTTTGAAAGCTGCGGGGAGGGGCGGCGTGAAAGCCTCCGCCCGCCAGTGCCGCGCCGACCGCGACGCGACCCGCATGCCGCGCAGCCTCGCGACCAGCTGACACACCGACATAAACATAACTCCAAAGTTATGACAGACCGTGCTTGAATTAAAAACTCCTGTATACCTAAAGTTCAGTGAAAGATTGTTCCGTGTGTGAAGGATTGTAGTGCAGTGCGTGTCACGTGTGTTTACGAAGCGCGTAGGCGCAGGCGGGTCGCACTTTCCGTGAGATATTCGTGCGCGCAGGTCGCGGCCATGTTGCATACCTGAGGCGAGCGAGCGCGCTAGTGTGCGAACAGGACGGAGCGCTTTCGCCGATAATGTTTTTGTTGATGTCATGATGATGAGCGTTGTGGTGCTGCTGCTGGCGCTCGCGGCGCCGGCGGCGGCGGAGCAGATGCAGTCGCGGGCCGTCGACACCGGCGTCGACCTCCGCGTGCCCGAGGACCAGCCGCCCGGCACACTCATCGGCAGGATCCCCACCAAGCCCGGCTTCACCTACCGCTTCAATGAGCCCCCTAAGGAGTTCGTCCTCGATCCTGTTACTGGAGAGATCAGGACTAATGTGGTTCTGGACAGAGAGGCGGTCGACCGCTACGCTTTTGTAGTACTGTCCAGTCAGCCGACGTACCCGATAGAAGTGAGGTTGCGGGTGACGGACGTGAACGACAACTACCCGGAGTTCCCGGAGCCGAGCATAGCTGTGGCCTTCTCCGAGAGCGCAGCGGCCGGCACCAAGTTGCTGCTCGATGCGGCCACCGATAAAGATCTGGGAGAGAATGGAATCGCTAACGACTATAGGATCGTCGATGGTGACAGTGAAGGAAAGTTTCGTCTCAATGTTACTGTAAATCCGAGTGGACAGACGTCCTATCTACACCTAGAAACTACCGGCCGGCTCGATAGGGAAACGAACGATTTCTATATTTTGAACATATCAGCACGCGATGGTGGCAGTCCGCCTAAATACGGGTATTTACAAGTGAATGTAACAATTTTAGACGTGAACGACAATCCGCCGATATTCGACCAAAGTGATTTTTCAGTGTCGCTGAACGAAAGCGTTCCGCCCGGCACCACTGTTCTAAAAGTAACAGCAACGGACAGTGATTTAGGTGACAACTGTAAAATAACATACGAAGTGACAGATACTGAGAAACAGTTTGCTGTGGATCCCGAGTCCGGAGTGATAACGACGGCTAAAAAGTTAAATTGCCCAAAATATTGCAGTAACATGACGTGCAATATGACGTGTGTACTGACTATAATTGCGCGGGATCACGGGGTACCCCGGCAAGATGCGAGAACATACGTTACAGTCAATCTCATCGACGCAAATGATCACGACCCCGTCATTACCTTTACCTACGTACCACCCACAGCCAACTTTGCCACAGTCGATGAAAACGCTAAGAACGGCTCACTAGTCGCCGCCATTACTGTAACTGACTTAGACGCAGGATTTAATGGGATTACTAGTGTTAAAATTACAGCTGGTAACGAGCTGAACCATTTCCGGCTTGAGAACACGTCTAGTGTTTACATTGTTCACGTTAATGGTGTGCTTGACAGGGAAGAGATTAGTAAGTACAATTTGACTGTTATTGCTACTGATAAAGGTAGTCCTCCAAGAACTGCTACCTCATTCCTGGTTATTCATGTTAATGATGTTAACGACCATGAACCAGTTTTTGAAAAATCGGAATATTCTGCTATTTTAAGTGAACTCGCACCTCCAGGTACGTACATTGCCGGCATTACGGCTACAGATGAAGATACAGGTGTAAATGCAGAAATATATTACGATTTCTATGACGGAAATCAACAGCAATGGTTTTTTATAGATCATTTGACTGGGTTAGTAACAACGAGATCTATTCTTGATCGTGAAATTCAAGGTACGGTCGAGCTTAATGTCTCTGCTAGGGATGGCGGACCAAATCCTAAATGGGCATTCACACGTCTTAAAATAACAATCTTAGATGAAAATGACGAGGCGCCTTCATTTCCGCAGACTGAAATTAATGCTACTTTACATGAAAATATTAAGCCTAAAAAAGAAATTCTTATTCTCACCGCTTCGGACTACGATCAGGGTACCAATGGCTCGGTATCATACTACTTGGCATCAAATATCGAGAGAAAATACCCAAAAACGTTTATACTAGATCCATTAACTGGACAACTCAGTACAATAATTGAATTAGACAGAGAAAGAATTAGTCTGTACGAAATCCAGGTCCTGGCTAAGGATCAAGGATTTCCGCCTCAGTCATCTACTGCCACAGTGTACTTGAATGTCCTCGACGTAAATGACAACGATCCAGTATTCTATCCCAAAAGGTACATTGAAAGTATTAGTGAAGACATTCCACCGGGTTCTACTATATTACAGGTTAAGTCATTTGATTTAGATGAGGGAGATAACGCCAGAGTGACGTACAAGCTAGAAAGCGGCGGAGATGGCTTCTTTGACGTGGAACCGTGGACCGGAAATGTCGTCTTACAAAAAGATTTCCACAAAGCGCCGGCTGCAGCCTACACATTAAAAATATCTTGCAGAGACAAAGGAAACAGAAGAGCTTACGATGATGCTATAGTAGAAATTGTTAAAATGGCACAGCGTAAAAATCTTGAGTTTGAGGAATATAATGGATACACTTTTAAAATTGTTGAAGATGAAGGAACACAGAAATCTCAAGCCGGCCGTTTTGTTGGAAAAGTCAATGCTCGGATGACAAATGATAGAACTACTTACCATATTTTGGAAGGTGACCCTAAGAATATATTTAAGATCGATGAAAGGAGTGGTATAATTACAACCGAGTCGAATATTGACCGCGAAGAGAAAATGAACTATCATCTAACAATACTTGCTAAGAGCGGCGTAGCATTTGGGTTCACAACTGTAAATATATCTATTTTAGATATAAACGACAACTACCCTGTATTCATTGAAGATAAGGATGAAATACATATACCTGAAAACATGGCTGTTGGCCACGAAGTCTATTTTGCCAGAGCTACGGACCGTGATTCTGGCTCCAACAGAACTGTATCTTACACCTTGAGTTACAACCCAGATAATAGTTTTCGTATATCAGAAACCACTGGGGTAATTTATCTTAACAAGCCCATATCCAACGAGCCTGGCAGTATTGTGCCTATTGAAGTAACAGCAACTGACAATGGAAGTCCTGCCCTAGCTACTAAGCATTCCATAGCTGCAATAATAGACGACGTAAACGATCACACTCCAGTGTTTGACCACACTTCATATGAAACTTCGTTACTGGAATCTACTCTCGTCAACACACGATTTTTCGCTATATCTGCTACGGATGCTGACCTTGATGCAAGTGGTTTAATATCATATGAAATTGCAGAAGGAAATACTGATAACAAGTTTGGTATATTTCCTGATGGATATCTTTACGTCAAGAGTCCATTGGATAGAGAAGAACGCGACTATTACTCGTTAACAATTGTAGCTTCGGATCAAGGAAAGCCAACTAGATCGTCTCAAGTACCTGTTGTTATCCATGTTCTTGATGAAAATGATAACAGTCCCCAGTTCACAAACACAACATTCGTATTCAAAATTAGAGAAAACGAACCACAAGATACTTTTGTGGGCAAATTGACAGCAACTGACCGAGATATCGGACGAAACGCCGAATTGACATTCAGTCTCTCATCGACTCAAAATGATTTTAGAATAGATACTAGAAACGGATTTATTAAGACTATGAAATCATTTGATAGGGAAAGCTTAGTACACAATACAGGACAAAATTATATTACATTGACTGTAACAGTTACTGACAATGGCAAACAACGACTATCTGATTCTGTTAGAGTTACTATTTACATAACAGATGTAAATGACAATTCTCCTATGTTTGTGAGAACTCCGTATAAAGTTGAAGTGTCTGAAGGAGCTTCGGTCGGAGCTTCAATAATGCGAGTGTACTCGACTGATGCTGATGAAGGTTTAAATGGGGATATATATTACAAACTAATTGGAGGAGATGATATGGGTAACTTCATGTTAGACGAGGCCACAGGTCAGTTGTTGATCAAAAAGTCTCTAGATCGAGAAACAATCGATAGTTATCAGCTAACGATATTAGCACATGATTCGGGACAAACTCAACAGCTATCCGCAACGACGACAATCTCTGTTAAAGTTCTAGATGAAAACGACAATGCTCCGGTGTTCACACAAACCCAAATGAAGGTATCTGTGCTGGAAACAGAACCAATTAATACAAAAATAATCCAATTTCATGCAACTGATGCAGATCTCGGTATCAATAGAGAAGTGCAATTTTCAATAACTTCCGGTAATAGGAAAGAGTCGTTTTTCATCGATAATTATTCGGGTGAGCTTTTCTTGCATAAACAGTTGGACTACGAAGATTTAACATCCTATGTTTTGAATATAACAGCAACTGACAATGGAAACCCAAGTTTATCTTCTAGCATTTCGTTCATCGTTAATGTGATCGACGCAAATGACAATGCACCCATATTCACCAATACAGCTATTGTGCGGCAAATTAGAGAAGGAATTCCGAAGCATACGCCGATCGTTACGGTTACCGCAGAAGACCCAGATTCGGGCGTGAATGGCAAAGTTTATTATTCGATCACGCACCAAGACCCGAACGACAACAAAAGACATTTCGCCATAAATAATGTAACAGGGGTCATTCATACTTTATTGCCCATTGATAGAGAAAGTATTGACACGTTCCGTATAACTGTCGTCGCGTATGACAGAGCGGAGCCTGCGTCAGCCAGGCTGTCTGCCGAGAAGCTCGTCACAGTTATAGTAGAAGACATTAATGACAACGCGCCCATCTTTGTATCAATGAATGCAGCCGTGATTAATTCTAAGAGGCTAGGAAGGAGTGCCGGTCGGGGGTTATTTATTATGAACGTGATCGCACGCGATCTGGATTCAGGAACGAACGGACTGGTCACCTACAAGCTGATTCACGGTGGAAATGATTTGTTTGATCTGCATAGAAGTAATGGCGAGCTGACTCTTCGGTATCCACCAGCAAAGCCAGAAGCGCGGTGGAATCTTGTTATAAAGGCAACGGATGAAGCGGTGCTTAGTGAGCAGAAAAGTACAGAGACATACCTCACTGTGATTATGGGTGGTAGTGAGCTGGAAGGCGTGACTTGGACGAACCCGAGATCGGTATCAGTGGCTGAGAACGAACCCGTGGGTACGGCGGTGCTAAACTTAACTAACAATTACAAGTCCGGGTTAGAGTATTACATAGTGAATGTGACCGGTGACGGCCGACAGGTGGACAGACTATTCGACATAGATTCTTCGCTTGGAATCTTGTCTACAGCTGTTTCTTTAGACCGAGAAGCTGGTGTCGACAGATATGAAGTGGAAATTTGTGCTGTGTCTTCGGGATTGCCGCTGCAAACTACTACAACTAAGGTAAGGTTTTATTTTATACATAATATAAAAGTCTGATATTCCACAAACAAAAGTCTGAAATTATGAATACCTACTTCTAGAATTTGCGAGAGGACACTGACTTCTGTAACACAGGTTTTACCTAGCTCAGAAGTCAGGGACCTACACATCTGGCTGTACGGTACATTTGCTCAATAATAGTTATTTGTTATACAAGGGGGCAAAGTTGTATTTTAACGCCGAGTGTGGTATTGAAAAACGAGCAAGTGAAAGGATTCTATAGTTGAACCACGAGAGAAGCGAGTGGTTCGAGAATAGAATCCTGAACTTGCGAGTTTTTTAACACACGAGAAGTAAAATACATTTGCACCCGAGTGTAACACAAAACTTTTCCCCTCACTGTAGCGAGGAAACTACAACGCAAAAAATGCGTTTATCACTGCTTCCAGTAGTTCCACAGGTGGTAAATCATCATTATTACTAGGTTCACCTACTTTTATCAATTTTAAAGCAGTTAATTTGACTTTATTCAAGGTCAAATTACTTTACCCACTAGTGGATAAAATGCGTTTTTACCCGCTGGTATTAAAGGACAAAACACGTGTTTCCGAGCTAGTGAGGAGAAAAATAATTTATTATTTATTATTATAATTAAACTCAGATCGGAAAAAGTTAACTTTTAAGGTTTCATGTACCAATTAGTGAATCCTTAATAGCCAATATAAGTATTATTACTTAAATTACGCCCTTTAAAATATTATAAGAAGTTAAGACCTAGGGTTCACACACAAAGCGTGGGCGAGTTGCAGGTTAACGCAAATAAGTTCAGTGGCAACATCCCTACGTAAATGAGGATTAACAAACAGTACAGAACGCACTGTGTTCTGGGAACTTTACGATTGGCTCCAATAAATGTAGTCCTGACTAGCGACGCAGGAATTACCTACGCTAACCCGATCTAGCGCATTCGATTACCATTTATGACCCCACGATAAACGCTCTACCTTGGCGAACAATTCAAATCGTTTCATAGTTCATCCAATAACGATTCGTTTCGATTTTAACTTGTTCTCTTGTTTACTTTAACAATAAAATTAACTGTTTATAATAAAATTAAAAAGTTCTAAGCCTTGATTTATTTACTATATTTATACTATTATTTAGTTGTCATTGTAAAGTATCCTCAAATGGCATTTATTGTTACTGCTCGGTAACATGTTAATTGGAGTATCGTCCAATTAAGCTTGCGCAATTGTCGGTCAAACAAAACATCGGAAAATAAGGGGATATTTATTTGAAACGAATGCTCGTTAGCGTCGGTCGGCCGCTGTCTAATCGCGGTTCTAAATTAGCGATAAGTCGCGCCTCGGAACGATATCTTAACATTCGTTCTGAAACCTCCGCAGATTACACGAAGAGCACGAGTTTCGTCTGCTAATCGTATCGCTTCATTATTCTTCGCATTACTTAACGTTTGTTTTAATTTCTAGTTTAATATTTTATTAAATAATGTCATTACAACTCTTTTCAACTTGATCAAATTGTGTAGGCACTACATAATCGTCAAATAGATAACTGTGTTACAGTATGTTACTAACTTAACTTAGTCATCATTAAGAAGGATTTTATGTTTCAAACGCTCTGAAAAAAAAAACTCTCGTACCTTTTTTAAAATGTTTCCACGAAGCGCTAACGAAACGCAAAAGGTCGCCGCGGATCGTTTCGCTACAGAACCTAGCGTAAGTGAACAATTTATCAATGCCTTTTTGCTCGTCTAAAGATGTTCTAAATGTTTTATAGACCAAACACCCTCGAGCTGTAACGATCGGTTTTTTCACGCCCGTATCTCTCCCGCAACTTTGTAAACCGAGTTGTTAGATACAGTTCGGAGAGTTTATGACTTCTGGTGCCTGCCCTTACTTAAAGGTTTAACCATTTCTTCATTAAGTTGGCATTCCTTTGCTGCATTCTGTAGTGAAATAACCGTGATTCGCACAATAAATACATGGGCAAGATTTGAAGCAATTTTCTAGTAAGATAGTCTTTGCAGCATTTACTGTAATTCTTTCTCTAAATTATATCATAAGAAAAAACAGAAGTAGTAGGTAGGTGTAGGTTGCATACGAATGGATTTTTTAAGGAAATGCGATGAAATTGTTTTAAATATGACAGTCTTTGTTACGATATGTATTTCAACATGTTTAAAGCAATAAAATGTATCAGGTATTTTTTATCATTAAGTGATTTCCGATCCCGGCTTTAGGTGCTTAAGTCTCAAAATTTGAGGCCAAGGAACCTTAAAAATGTGCCTCATAAAAAACTTAAGAGTGGCTCGAAGATTTTTTCATCTCGAATTTAGATACGCGAGCGAAGTGTTTCGAAAACCGGATGACATTCAATTGTTTAAAACCGTTGACAATATGGTTGGGTTTATGCACGCGTCCCGAGCGATTCTGGCCTCAGACGATTAACCTTCGAACTGAAAGGGGCCTTTTATAGTAACAAAAGTCAAATGTGACTTTTTACTTGCCCGCAGTTAAAAGAACTAAAAGTTGAGTCGTAAAATTTCTCGTCGCATTACGAATCCGACCCTTTTGACGGAACTATAAAATGTTAACTCGTGATAATTCGAGTAAAATTATGTGTAGTTATGTACCTATTGTTTATTATGCAACTACAAGTATTGTTACAATCATTTGACGATTATAATATCGAAAATATATGTAGATGTTGTAACAGAACAAGCGTCTATGACGAGGAAATGGACTCGTTATTACAAATAAAACTTACGGCGAATCAACTTTTCCTTGACCAACTTTTTGGTGCATATTTACTTCGGGATTTCATTGAATATTTTAACAAATAATATCTTTGATGGTTTATCACATGTTTAGTCACGTCTTCACTCATAAAATTCACTATTATTTGGTGCAAAACAGGTTGGAAAAACGTATTTATCAACAAACTACGTTCACATGGACGAAATACTGACACTGACAGTTGTCAACTGCATAGCGTTCCGATATTATGTCTTGGTTCCAATTACGAGTCAGAGAGGTAATAATGACTAATATTGATTATTATACTTCCTGAATATATCATTCAATGTAACATTTAGTAACAGATAAAATATTTCATTGCGAAATTACTTACAAAATAAATAAGAATGTTCCACAAAATAATATTTACGTAAAAATATTTGCGAATCGCTCCACTATTGGTCTACATAGGTATCAATATCAATAGCTCTGTCTCTCTCTAAAACACGTGCACTCGGCACGTGTTGATAAGCAAACGTCCGTGTGTTAATCGTGAACTCTAATGCATAGGGCATAAGACTTAGTAAACAAAGCACACGATTGAGTAGCCATCTTGTCGGAAGTCCGATGTCAGAAGTCGGAAGTCGAATGTCAGAAGTCGGAAGTCGAATGTCAGAAGTCGGAAGTCGAATGTCAGAAGTCGGAAGTCGAATGTCAGAAGTCGGAAGTCGAATGTCAGAAGTCAGAAGTCAGAAGTCGGAAGTCGGAAGTCGGAAGTCGGAGATAGAATCTATAAAAGGGTCGGAGCGAGCCGACGCGCGTCATTCTTAAAATATCTACAAGACTAACAGTGTCTCTGGCTTTCGGGTGTTATACTGGTGAGTGAAGTTGTTCTGCTATTATTTCTCTGTTTGTTTTTACTTGGAAATTATTCTAAGTGATTGTAAACTTTGAAATTGTGTCTCTGTTTGGTTGTGCGGGGACAATATCGTCGTACAGTTGAACTTAGACCTATGGTGGAATTGCTTTACCGTCAGTTGTGGGGTTAATTTAGTGTTCTATTTATAGTGTAGTGCTATATTTAAATTGTTGTGTATAGTGAAGTTTTCTGTGCTTTGTTTCATGAGTGCCGTCAAGCAATACAAAGACTGGGTCGATGTATGGCTGGTGCTTGGAGATAAGTCTGTGTTTGGTTTTGTAGGGAGTAATTCTTGCAAAACTAAGCTTAGATTATAGCGCGCAAAGAAAACTTCACTCGTTTGTTTAGTTGGTCAGTAAAATTGAATTTAGTAATTTTCTATGGGGTTATTTTATGAAAGTTATAAGCCAGATCATTGTTTGTGACAGACTGTTGTCCGGCTAAGCGCTTTATACCTTGCGGCTGTTAAACATAAGGCGTTTAGGAGTCTTTTTGTTCCAAGTGGAGGCTTGGGCGTCTTTATTTACTTACAAAAGGCGTATTTTCTCACCGGTCTCAAAGAGTCCAACTGTTAGATGGAAGTGAGGACTTTCACGATTGACGAAAGACATTAGGAGTAATCCTTGCTCACTGAAGTCGGCAGTATTTGAGGCTGGGGTCCTATATATATATATATTTATTTACTCGGTGCTCTAGTCCATGTTGGCGTTGGTCGCTGGGGATTTCGGTTGTGATCGATCCACATCTAAGTAAAGTTGATCGCAGCTGGGTCTCTCATGTGGCTGGTACTGGTGTGTCCTAGAATACTGGATATATACACGGATAGGGCGATCTACTCTCTGCTACCCTAGCCTGCGGGCAAGAGCAGAGGGGGGGATAAGAACACAAGCCTATAGGTTGCCTATCTCAGCTTCGCTGGCTGAACTGTACAGCTTATGGTAGGGATACACTTGTGCATATTTTGAACACAAGATCTATGGTAAGTGACGGTCTGTGTTTCAGATATGTTAGAGTAGGGAAAACGATAGGAATAGGGTAAAGTCACACACTATTTCTATGAAAGTAGAGTTTTTTTATGATTGGTCTTGGAATATAATTGGTCAATGTGTATTGTGGAGAAATAATTTAACTACTACTATTTATATGGTTTAAATGGATTTTAAATGTAGTATTTACTATCTTAAAATATGTGGTAAAACTGGTAATTATAAAACCTCTTATTACTTAATTTATCTGAGTGAAATTAATAATTGTGGTAGCAATTTCTGATTCTTCGTGTAGCATCGAGCCAGTGAGTGTTGCTAACTAGTTTTCAAGGTAAATTCTATCAAGATGGTTAGAGAAACAAACTGTACTTTGGAATAAAAAGCATAGGTTTGTTATAGGGCCCAGTGGCATGCGAGCGCCGTCCACTGATGACAAGTCAAAAGCTTCAAGGAGTTACTAGACTTACTTACTTCGTTCTCAGTGGTAGCAACTACTCGGAGCCTTGATGATACATTAGAAGGATCGAGAAGTTATGGTCTATTAGCAGTATTGGGGTAAAGGGGGTTTAGCTAGGAAAAAGAAACAAAATAAAAAAGGGGTTAGTTTGTAGATAGATAGCCCTTCAGGCTTACTTGCTTAGGATGCCCGATAATGTGGTTTGATTGGGCCTAAGGATTCCAGACGGTATCGCAAGTTCTCACCCCAAACCGGAATCGAAAATAGAGCGTAGCCGATGTTTTCTAAAATATTTTTTAATATTTATTTCATGTATGTTTCACTCACTAACTTTTATTCTAAAATTCCTTCATCACGTCATTAATTTTCTCACTCATAACTTTCTAGGCCTAAATCTAATAAAATACTCTTCTATAACACTATATTATTATGCTATAATAACCTTTATTCTTCTCCAAAATATAAATAAATAAAATTTTAAAAATTAGTCAAAAATACAGCTGATACTCATTAAAGGATCTAGGTTATCGCGGTTCACATCGAAGGGTTCTACTTATTCACGCTAGACGATCACAAGGCCAAATTTAAGGGGTATATTTAAAGGGGGGTTAGCTATAATGTTGGTTAGTCAAGTAAGTAAGTAAATAAGTAAGGTGAGCGGAGGTTTAGTTACATTTGGTTCCGTGCCCAAGGGATCTAAGATGTGCTCTGTAGAACACATCTTGGATACCAAGGTTTACAAATAAATAATAGGAAGTAGCCGTTGCAAGGTTACTTTTGGTGCCGAGCAACCAGAATTTTAATAACCTTATTTTATTAGCCTTACCAGGCTACATTTGTTGCTGTGAAAACGAGTGGGTGTGCTGTATTTCTGACTTATTTCATCTCTAAATAAAACTCATATACCTAATATTTTTATTCAATCGCTATTTCATAAAAACAAAAATAACTTTATTGTTAATAAACACGTCTGTAGTATTTTCTTCCTTTGTTTTTTTCTTGCCGCGTTCCGGGCGAAGTCATGCATCGATGCGGAGTCAATTGTATGTTCATCTCCTTCCACTGGTATCTAAAAAAAAAACATAGTAATAAAAGTAAAGTAGCGTAGTAAACTAAGACAAAAAAAATATTTCTAGGAAATTAGTTCATAGTCGTAGTGGTTAAACATCGTCCCCAATAGGCGATTCGGGTTGCATTGCTACGTAGCAATTGTTGGCATTGGCGCATCTTGACGTTCCTTTGCGCCTGTGCGTAGTACTATTATTTATTCTGTGTCTTAATGTATGTTTTATGGCTGTTGTATAGGCAGGGCAAGTACTGGAAATACTAGGTACTTATATAGAAAATACCCATGTATCTAAAATAATAGGAAGCGCGGAGCTGTAGCACTTTAGAAGAGTTTGCCACCTCGTGACCGGAATTGGAAACATAAGTGTGTACACAATGTACAATAGTAATAGAATTTCATGTTAAAACAAATAGTTCTCTGTATGCCCAGTACATTTTCTTAGCAGGTTCTGCCATCTTCAGGGCTATTTTGAAAGCTTTACATCACGTTTGCGCTTTACATTGGAGATCGGATAGCTTCGATGCTGTCTTATATAGTCCATGAACACTCTCTGATGTTATGTATGTTCCTGGAAGGCGTCTGTTATACAGAATTTCATTTATAGGCAGGATAACTACTAGTTAGGACAGTAAGTAGGTCGTTATCATAATCTAGATGTAAGATTATATTATCTCAGATAACTTAGGATACCTAAGCCCTAGATTTAAAACCTAGTAATACAAGAAGATAGGCTTTAGTCTAATTGTTATGGGGGCGCGATTATTCATTGTCGCGCTGGAGTACAATATTATATGGGGCGTCCCGCCATTTTTCTATGAATACTGAATAGCTACACGCATGTTATACTATGACAGTACCTCCTTCGATGGATGGTTTATTTGCATTTTAGTTGTCACTCTATAATCTACATATTGGCTTACAGGATTTCATACATCATACAATAATTTGGCAAATTGTTTGTACCAAATATTGTCACTGTAGTGCAGCCGTGAGAAGAACAGATGGCTGTCTGTTAGGTTATACGTATTAATCATGTTAGGACTAATTTAGTTCATTAGCTTATAAGTCATCATATATTTTCATATTACATCCGTAGTAAACAAGCATACGTCCCTCTTGATGGTGAGAGGTCACCATAGCCTATATCTGCCAATTATTTCAATAAATTAAATCCACTGTACGAATTTCAACTTTCTATACGTATATATTTTTACTGTAGTAATACAAATAAGTATGTATGTATAAATAAGATTTTTAATAGCTCCATATGACATGAGTTCGTTATCTTACATGATAAGCTGTAGGCTAGTCTAAAATAGTAAGTGTAAAGCCATACAATTATTATGTTCGGTAGATTGTGTACACAGCTTTTATACAATATTTCACAAGTCAGGAGTATGCCAACATACTGTACTTCATTACAACCATGTCAAACATATCCTACGAAATATTAGCATTACCAGCATCTGGGAGGTCGTACCTCGCCATACCCTAACTCTACCACTGCTTGATCATTGTCACAATTGCTTAAATAATTTCATGAAAATTGATTGAAATTTGTAATATTCCTGTTAAGTAGGCATAGATAATAAGCACTATTATCATTATAAAACCATATTTTACTGAGGTTCAGAAAAAGTATGTAGTATGTGGTACGCATTAAGTATGTAAACTTACCTAACATGACCGGGTCCAGTCTGATTGTCGGATTACTTTGCTGTTCAGTAACGTTGAGCATGAGCTGGTAGTGTAGATCAGTGAGCCTTTAGTACACTGAAAGGAAACGTCAGAGATTAGAAATGTTCATGTAGATAGCGTAAGAAAAGGGTTTAGTTTTAGAGTAAGGTTCTGCCAAATAGGGTTCAATATTATTTCATTTATCTATTCACGGGGGCGCGTCGCTTAATTTTTGGAACTAAGACACGCCCATGAGAAATATTGTGTCAGAAAAAACAACGCATACAACAAAATTTACAAAAGGGAAATTAAAAATAGAAAAGTTTGAGAACCTCTGCCGTGCAGTTCATATCTACATGAGCTAGGACATAAATGAGTTAGTAATAAGTTTGCTTAGCCAATAGAATTAGGATAAGTTCATTTAAGTTCAATTTTCACTTCATCGCTTATTGCCATCGCTATACTTCGCCTAAATTATCTAAATATAATATTAATGCCATGAGCTGTTCACTTTTAAATTTAATAATTAGAACGTGTTATTATAATAAAACATAAGTACCTTTCATTTATATGAAGTCAGTAGATATATGGAAGACGGTCCAACCTGAAGCATGACCTCTCGGGTAAAACCTGAAATTGTATATATGAAAAAAAAATTAGTTAAAAAAAAAAAAGGGTGTATGTATGTTTAAGGAATCTTATTTATAAATACGTATCATTAAGATTGTTTATATTTATCTAGGCCATTCATGATTAAGAAAAAAAAAAAGAAGAAGAACAACCATATCCATGTTTCTATGTAAAATTTCCTGCCGAGTCGTTTTACTCACTAAGTAGAGTTAATTAAGTTAAAAAGTAGCTGTTTAGTGGCAATGATTTTTTGTACTTACTTGAGGATAGTGCTAGAACGGAGTACAGTCCATAAAGGATACACTGGAAAATTCCTCAGTCCACCTGCACATTGCCGACAGCTGGTTGATATTCTTCGAGGATGGTTACCCATTTCATATACTGAAAATTAATACATAAACTATTTAAACTCATTGTAACACAAACAAAATTTATGCTAAGTCTGGATTTTTAGTCTACATAATTTTATTTAAGTATCCAAAAATACAAAATTAAAGTTTGGACAAGTTTCAATGCCTATTTTTAAATGTCATGACATTCATTTGAGATCCTACAAATATTGCTTTCCATAATCCATAAGCTTGAGAAATTTTATTGATTGGAACGGAAACAACATTACAAGTTCCAAGTACAGTTAGGAGACCTAGGTCAAGTAAATTAGTCAAAGATATAATTTTAATGCTTACCGTTTAACCAAGGTATGTTCAGTTTCTATAAATATTGTTTTCCATAAAATTTGTGGCAGATGTGTAGAAATATCGGGCATTGTAAATTCCAATTAGATGTTGACTGAAAAATCAAACAACCATATAAACCTCATTGAAAGTAACAAATCTATTTTGACAGTTAGGCCTATTTCACGTACATTTAGATCCTCTTAGGAAATGTGAAAGTCAGAAATTAACGTGGGAAATTTACTATCAATAACTTATCTGACGACAGAACAATGAAATAAGCAACATTTCACCATATATATTCGGTCTAGTCGTTGTAGTTCGCAAGTATGTTCTGCTGGGTTTCGAAAACGACGACTTGTTTGAAAACACATCAAATAATAAAACAAAAGCTTACCTTTCATGCAAAACTGCTTTTGAAGTAGGCAATTAGTTCACTTTATCAATTGAGGCATAGCCCGATAAGACATCCTTTGCATGGGCTGTTTGCTCATTAGATCATGAGTATGAGCACTAGATTCTTCTATTATCTTGATGAGAACCACAACGAAACACATGTCCATTGCATTGCATTCACTAAATGTTATGTCAATTTCATAACCTCACTTTCGTTAACGGAAAATTACATTGCAATTGCAGTTCAGAGTTCAATTTGATAAAACAGGCTCACTTTGTCGACAAAATTATTTAGAAGTAACGCGTGTTTAGGGCAAATAATGTTTTGTTTGCATTTTCTTAGTTTGCTAAATGACAAAATGGCGAATATGAACGGTTCATGACCGGCGTCGGCGCAGAATTGCCTGTCGTTTGTTTAAGCCGAGTAAAATAAAGCGAATATTTAAATAATTCTAGTTGTAGATCACGTAATTAATAATGAGCTAAAGAAAACAAAAACGGATCTGCCATTTTTTCGCGAACAAGCGGATTAGCGGTAAGCATGACATAGATTAGAGAAAATAATTTAACCACAGATAACATATATCTTCGCCAAAAGGTGGTCTATCGGTGACATTACACAAACTATCATTTTTTTTAAGTTGGTACGCTTGATCGGTCATACAATTTTCGACAAAAGATATTCAGTAATTCAGTAATTTATTGTCCGGTGTTGTCATTTACAAAACTTTACTTCACTTTTCTCTACTTCATTATAGTAAAATTAATACAATAGATGTATTTAAATACAAAAGACTTTGTTAATTTAATTTTCTATTGCTTAAATCACATCAAACTATTCAAGTTGTGTAGATTTTGAACGGTATTTTGTAAATAGGGCCTAACACATGTCCCCTTACAAGTGCGGTCCGACCGTCTGTTAGATCCTTAAAGAATCTCACAATATATTTTTAATGTGGTCACACTTTTGTAAACCGATGCGCACACGCGATTTCCTACGCATTGACAAATTTAGACGATAGTTTTCGTTCGATTTCATTAAATTATGAAAAAAAAAAATCTATTATATATTTCTAATAACTAGTCAAATATTTGAACATTATGATAGGCTAAATTTATGATATCAAATAATTGTTTTGTTGATTTAATGTTTGTGACTACTAAAAACACATTAGTGTGTTTACAATGAAAATACGCCCATGAGGACAATTGTAAAAGAAAAAAAAAACGGTTAAGGATGACAATATTGACAGTGACAGTTCCTTACGAAAAAAAATCTGAGCGCGAAGTTATTAAATTTTATTTAAGAAAACCGATTTCACTGAAATTATAGTGTTATGTAGCTTCAAATAATTAGTGTAATTGATAGTGTAGGAGCATGTGTGATTTTTAGTGACGTCTTATTATCACACGTAGAGAAATGTGAGAGTTAACTACGTTTTGAAACGAAGAGCTCTGTTAGTGAAAACATAGTAATTTCAATTAGTTTTAGGCTATAATTAGTCAGTTAAAAAAGGTGTTAGTGCAACAGTGCATGACTTGAGTACATGGAAATAGAGTTAACAACAAATTGGACGCGACAAACATGAAGTGAACATTGAAATATTTCGTGCGACGTTAGAGTTGACGTATCCGACTTGTTTGATGTAAATGAACGGAGAGGCAAGAGTTTTTGAGCCTGGTCTCACACCTGCTCAAAGGACCAACGTGTTACTGAAGATTTTCAATATGATTATGTTGTTAGTGGTGCCATATTATGCCACACTAAACAGAAGAATGGAACAGAAAATGCCGATCAAGAAAAATACATATATGTAAGTGTTCAAAACCCCAGTTAATTTACCCTATTCTAGTTTTATTGAGCAAACAAGACGGAGTTTTATAGTCTGCAGTAATTTTTGAGTTAGAAAAATTAAAGTCACTTAGCGATCAGACATCATATTTGAGAAAAATGAAAAAAAAAAATAATAATTGTAGGTGAACGTAAATGAGACGTATGTCTCATATGGTTAAAGTACCTAGATGGTCCTGCAACCTTAGTTGGCAAATATTTTTGGAAAATATTTTGACCTTGTGATTTTTATTTTATCTTTCCCTCTGTTTATTGGAACGTCTATAATTTAGCTTTAGTTTCAACCTAAGATAGATTCTTACCACAGCAGTGTTCTGTCATTGAACATAGTGGATCAGCGAGGACGGTGGAAACATGCGGTGAAAACTTCAGTGTGTGTCTAAGTGCATGCTTAGTAACGCTAGTGAAATAACAAGTGTTTATGATATTCGATTTATGCAATATTTTATTTTTTGACCAATGATTGGACAAATAAGGACTAGCCAACTTTAGAGTTGAAGAAATATTCATTGGTTTCAAGTTACTTGCTGTGTTCAAAAATAAGTAACTGGATCTTTTGCGGTTATGCTGATTGTGATCAAGTGTGCAACGTGTCTTCGGAAGAGGTTTCATGGTGTCCTGGGTTATGACACCGACTGAGAAGAGAATAGTTTGGAAAATTTTGAAATATTACCAGGAGGTCAGCAGGATCTAATCATCATCATTAGCTACTCAAGAACTCATCATAGAACTAGCCAAGTATGAAAAGAAAAAAAAGGAAGAGAGACACCTTAACCAAGTTCCTCAGCCCATTGTCGTGTTTGTTAACAATTTGCAAAGTTTGCTGCAGCTGCAAATGTAATGAAGAAGGAATAAATTGCCCGAGGTTACAAAAGACTTTCGGGGCATGTTATACAATATTGAAGACATAGAATAGGACAATACAAGTTTTAAGCTCGTTTCAAGAAAAAATCATTATTTTGTTATATTATTATCCAATCAAATAAAAGTATTTTGAACCTACTTATGACATCATTTTGTATTTTATCATAAGACAATTAAAACCAAAATAAAATTTTGCAGATAGTTTGAAAAAAAAAGGAATATATTTTATCAAAACCACATCAAATTTGATGTTACATTATATTTTACAAAAAATATCAAAACCATATCAAAATTAAGAATACATCATATTTTGCGGGAAAAAATTAAAAACATGAAAACCACTTCAAAACTGCAATTATTTTTTTTTTTTTGCAAAATTGTATTATGCGTTTATTATGAATATTACATGATGTGTAATGTAAATTCTATGAGTATATTGGTTACAAGTTAATGACTTCTTAGTAAAGAATGTTTATTTATTGCGACATACTTATGTGGAACATTATTATTTTTCTTTAAACGTGTCGTGAGTTCTTCAAAATTTTATTGAGATGCAGTGTTATTATTATCATGGTGGTAGAAGTCAAAATTTTGACTAAAATTAATTTTATTTCTATAGTGATCTGCGTGATAAAGGGCCTTATTGGCTAGCCCATCGTAAAGTTTCACTGTCATTTAGTAGTTTCATTCCTAGGATTATAAAGTGGTGTATGGTGGATGTAAATCTATAATACGGATTTTTTTTTTATTATCTAGATAAAGAAGTCGGTTCATTATGTGGACAACAATTTTTTTTAAATTTTTTTTGTATAGAGAATGTATTGAACATTCATTGTATGGTTGGATTCTTTTAATATAATCATAATTGGACATATAGTATCTAGTCTACCTGGGGTAGACATTAGAAAATTCAGAGTGGTGGATAAACAATTTTTCATTTTAGTTATTACAGTTAGCAGTGATATTTATTATTTATGCGTTATCATTTTTTTTACATTATATAGGGTGGTATACTGTACAATATCGGTAATCACCAGTGCAGATCCTCGTTTCTAAGCATAACTCGGTCAGTATTTTGTTCTACAAAGATCGGAGTAGGGAGGGCCACTATTTTGCTTAAGTGACTGTACTTACTTTTATAAATTTTTGCATTTTATGCTATCAATTTTGCACTGAGGAATGTAATAATGAACAAAAGACAGGAAATTGAAAACAGGGTAGAACCCTTACAGTGATTGACTGTGAAATAAAAGATGTTTACATAAAATGTAACATTTTGTCCGTACGAACATTTTATTTTTAGTATGTGCAGCAAATAATTTTCACACATTGTCAAATTGTTTGCGGTTAATAAATACTTTGTAGAAATGAAATATAGACGTATAAAATGAAACCTATCATAAATAAATTGAAATTTTCTTTGCCTTCGAGTCAGGGTAGAGTGGGGTAAAATGGGATACGTGAATTTTTGAAGTTATTATAGAATTTTATTTTCATTACTATTATTTATTTTGATTACTTTTAAAAGCGTTGGCTTTCTGTAAACAATCGAGTGAAAGCGTAATTGAGGAGGAATGAACGAGTGTATGTGTATAAGTTAGAGGTGATGAATGCTTATAGATGTATGTTAGATAGATTGAATGGCTGGATATGACGGATGTAAGATATGAAAGTGTGTCTCGAATGTTTCTTTTATAGAATGAGTGGATTGATACGGACAGACAGCGCTGGAAAGTGGTCAAAACTAGTTTGGTCGGAATTTGCGGGAACAAACAAGGGGGGAATTTTGGGAACACATTAGTCATAAAATTCTTATTGGTTAGGTTAAAATCCAATGGATTCGACCCATTTCAAGGGTAGTTTTTTGTGACTACTAACTACACAAGGTAATAAGACCCACACTGAATCCACACACCTCATCTTGAATGGGATGTATTTGACAATCGACATAATTAAGGGCCGATATCGTCTAGTGAGAACGAGGCTCTTTTCAATATTTGGTTCCTTGTTATGTGTTCAAATATGTGAAGTTTAGTATCATCAAATCATTTCTTCATTTGATCATGATATGGTACCGAGTTGAGGTACATGCTTATGTCATTTAAGGTTTGTTTTATAAAAAAAAAAAAAAACACATCCAAACAGATCTTAAGTCAGTATATTTTATTCAAGTATGAGACATGCGCCAAAACATGTGGCTGGGAGTGATTAGGTAGAGGAATTGGTTTGAGTTTCGACAATGGAGATTGAAGGCTCTGGACTTATAATGAGAGCTCTAAAGGTTTCTTCGTAATTGCGTGGGAAGTTATTGTGAACTCGTTGAAATTATTACGATAATTATTCCGGTCCAACAGTGTGGATGGAATGAATATTCGCCGCGACCGGGGAACGAGCTAGCAAGAACGGGTTAGTAGGACCTATCAGATTCACAACCTGGTATCCCTGGCGATGCGTGGACTCTGAGAAAGGGGTTATCATGGTTCATTGTCGAGATTCTGATGAGCTGATTTCAAAACTGAGTCACTAGCAGTTGCATAGTATTGGAATACACACTACACGATTAGAAATGGGGGGATCTTTCCGACTGATCTAGAAATATTTTTCATTTATTTTTTATTGCTTCTTTTGCTAAATCAGATTGCAATTTTTTACAAAACTACTTTGTAATTTGTAAAAAATAGTCAATCTTGGGGGCGAGTTGTAACAGAACAAGCGTCTATGACGAGGAAATGGACTCGTTATTACAAATAAAACTTACGGCGAATCAACTTTTCCTTGACCAACTTTTTGGTGCATATTTACTTCGGGATTTCATTGAATATTTTAACAAATAATATCTTTGATGGTTTATCACATGTTTAGTCACGTCTTCACTCATAAAATTCACTATTATTTGGTGCAAAACAGGTTGGAAAAACGTATTTATCAACAAACTACGTTCACATGGACGAAATACTGACACTGACAGTTGTCAACTGCATAGCGTTCCGATATTATGTCTTGGTTCCAATTACGAGTCAGAGAGGTAATAATGACTAATATTGATTATTATACTTCCTGAATATATCATTCAATGTAACATTTAGTAACAGATAAAATATTTCATTGCGAAATTACTTACAAAATAAATAAGAATGTTCCACAAAATAATATTTACGTAAAAATATTTGCGAATCGCTCCACTATTGGTCTACATAGGTATCAATATCAATAGCTCTGTCTCTCTCTAAAACACGTGCACTCGGCACGTGTTGATAAGCAAACGTCCGTGTGTTAATCGTGAACTCTAATGCATAGGGCATAAGACTTAGTAAACAAAGCACACGATTGAGTAGCCATCTTGTCGGAAGTCCGATGTCAGAAGTCGGAAGTCGAATGTCAGAAGTCGGAAGTCGAATGTCAGAAGTCGGAAGTCGAATGTCAGAAGTCGGAAGTCGAATGTCAGAAGTCGGAAGTCGAATGTCAGAAGTCAGAAGTCAGAAGTCGGAAGTCGGAAGTCGGAAGTCGGAGATAGAATCTATAAAAGGGTCGGAGCGAGCCGACGCGCGTCATTCTTAAAATATCTACAAGACTAACAGTGTCTCTGGCTTTCGGGTGTTATACTGGTGAGTGAAGTTGTTCTGCTATTATTTCTCTGTTTGTTTTTACTTGGAAATTATTCTAAGTGATTGTAAACTTTGAAATTGTGTCTCTGTTTGGTTGTGCGGGGACAATATCGTCGTACAGTTGAACTTAGACCTATGGTGGAATTGCTTTACCGTCAGTTGTGGGGTTAATTTAGTGTTCTATTTATAGTGTAGTGCTATATTTAAATTGTTGTGTATAGTGAAGTTTTCTGTGCTTTGTTTCATGAGTGCCGTCAAGCAATACAAAGACTGGGTCGATGTATGGCTGGTGCTTGGAGATAAGTCTGTGTTTGGTTTTGTAGGGAGTAATTCTTGCAAAACTAAGCTTAGATTATAGCGCGCAAAGAAAACTTCACTCGTTTGTTTAGTTGGTCAGTAAAATTGAATTTAGTAATTTTCTATGGGGTTATTTTATGAAAGTTATAAGCCAGATCATTGTTTGTGACAGACTGTTGTCCGGCTAAGCGCTTTATACCTTGCGGCTGTTAAACATAAGGCGTTTAGGAGTCTTTTTGTTCCAAGTGGAGGCTTGGGCGTCTTTATTTACTTACAAAAGGCGTATTTTCTCACCGGTCTCAAAGAGTCCAACTGTTAGATGGAAGTGAGGACTTTCACGATTGACGAAAGACATTAGGAGTAATCCTTGCTCACTGAAGTCGGCAGTATTTGAGGCTGGGGTCCTATATATATATATATTTATTTACTCGGTGCTCTAGTCCATGTTGGCGTTGGTCGCTGGGGATTTCGGTTGTGATCGATCCACATCTAAGTAAAGTTGATCGCAGCTGGGTCTCTCATGTGGCTGGTACTGGTGTGTCCTAGAATACTGGATATATACACGGATAGGGCGATCTACTCTCTGCTACCCTAGCCTGCGGGCAAGAGCAGAGGGGGGGATAAGAACACAAGCCTATAGGTTGCCTATCTCAGCTTCGCTGGCTGAACTGTACAGCTTATGGTAGGGATACACTTGTGCATATTTTGAACACAAGATCTATGGTAAGTGACGGTCTGTGTTTCAGATATGTTAGAGTAGGGAAAACGATAGGAATAGGGTAAAGTCACACACTATTTCTATGAAAGTAGAGTTTTTTTTATGATTGGTCTTGGAATATAATTGGTCAATGTGTATTGTGGAGAAATAATTTAACTACTACTATTTATATGGTTTAAATGGATTTTAAATGTAGTATTTACTATCTTAAAATATGTGGTAAAACTGGTAATTATAAAACCTCTTATTACTTAATTTATCTGAGTGAAATTAATAATTGTGGTAGCAATTTCTGATTCTTCGTGTAGCATCGAGCCAGTGAGTGTTGCTAACTAGTTTTCAAGGTAAATTCTATCAAGATGGTTAGAGAAACAAACTGTACTTTGGAATAAAAAGCATAGGTTTGTTATAGGGCCCAGTGGCATGCGAGCGCCGTCCACTGATGACAAGTCAAAAGCTTCAAGGAGTTACTAGACTTACTTACTTCGTTCTCAGTGGTAGCAACTACTCGGAGCCTTGATGATACATTAGAAGGATCGAGAAGTTATGGTCTATTAGCAGTATTGGGGTAAAGGGGGGTTTAGCTAGGAAAAAGAAACAAAATAAAAAAGGGGTTAGTTTGTAGATAGATAGCCCTTCAGGCTTACTTGCTTAGGATGCCCGATAATGTGGTTTGATTGGGCCTAAGGATTCCAGACGGTATCGCAAGTTCTCACCCCAAACCGGAATCGAAAATAGAGCGTAGCCGATGTTTTCTAAAATATTTTTTAATATTTATTTCATGTATGTTTCACTCACTAACTTTTATTCTAAAATTCCTTCATCACGTCATTAATTTTCTCACTCATAACTTTCTAGGCCTAAATCTAATAAAATACTCTTCTATAACACTATATTATTATGCTATAATAACCTTTATTCTTCTCCAAAATATAAATAAATAAAATTTTAAAAATTAGTCAAAAATACAGCTGATACTCATTAAAGGATCTAGGTTATCGCGGTTCACATCGAAGGGTTCTACTTATTCACGCTAGACGATCACAAGGCCAAATTTAAGGGGTATATTTAAAGGGGGGTTAGCTATAATGTTGGTTAGTCAAGTAAGTAAGTAAATAAGTAAGGTGAGCGGAGGTTTAGTTACAATGTACGTTGCTGATAATTACTACAATGAGTCAGTGTTAGTCTTATAAGCACAAAATTAGATAAACCAAAGTGATAAGTATTTAAAAAAAAAAACTGTCCTCCGACGACTAAGGTAAAAAGGATTAGAAGATCTTTAGGCGCAGTTAACAAGATGCTTGATGTTGTGGCTTGCAGACTTCGGATCGCAAAGTATGAAACAAGAATCTGACTCCCAAATGGCATGAATTTCATACAAAGAGATAATTGGCTTAAATTATATGACATGAAAGTGACTGTCAATGACGCTCTTGCGGTAAACCGATCGACAGAGACTTATAGTTAAAATAAAAAGTACGTATTGCTGTATTATCCTGTTAGCTTAGCAGCTTTCTCTATGCATTCTAATATAACAAGGTGCCGTAGAAGTAAAATGCATTAGAAAACAGTTTTCCGTCCTAAGTCTTGCCGCCACTAACGCCAAGATAGATGGTTGACCGGAAACACAATTTTAAATCTGCTCTAGGCCATTTGTTAAAGTCTTATCTTCTAATTTCAAACTTATTATTGATACTGCAATCTTGAATAGGTACAGAATTGTTGTTTCCTGTTCGGGTCATCAAGCACACTCTTCTCTGTGGTTAAGTCATAACATACGACACTATATTGCAGACTCCGTGCCAAGCTTTTTTACTGCTATTTGTTCAGACAAACTTGTCCGATATGGACGTGCATGTTTGCCGCACCGTTGACATTATGTGCGCACTTAAAACGCACTTTTACGACGTGTTTGATGCGACTGGTGAGGCGTCAGGCATGGTAATAATATCTACATAGATATTTGTCGAAGTTACTGCAGCATACAGGTTTGCTATTGGACTTAGCTAGCGAGTGTATGATCCAAGAGATCCAAGTCTGTATAGTATTTTTTTATTCTCCAGAACGGTGAACCCTTGGCCAAAAGACCCAAAGTTTCTTCGTGTAGATGTAAATTTATAATGTCTATTTTGATTAATTTATATGTATAAATGCCGCAAAACAATGAATATAAAAAAATACCCTTCAAGTACACAATTTTCTATATTAGTTGGAAAATTAGTTAAATGTAACTGACTTCCTTGAATTATAATTTGGGTTACTTTTTTGTAATCTTGACATGTCTCATGGAAAAACTTATGACAGTAATCTCGTACAGTCTCATGTTAGAACACAGACAATCCATTTACCGCCTTAGCTTCACACGCATTCCTATTACATTCTTTCCCCGTCGTTGCTTTCGCTCGGACAATCGATGGAAGTAAACGGACCGCGTAGTTTCCACGCGGAATCCCGATCCAAATCTACTATCGAGAATCACAATCAGACATCAAAACCTACCCAGCAAACGCTTAAACCGTATAAGGGGACACTTACAAAAATTATTGGTGGAAAAAGCTTAAAGGGTGAGCTATCAACCGACACCAAAAGCGCATTAGGGCGCCGCATTCCCAACCTGATTTATGCAACTTGGCGGGGGCATCGACATCCTTAATGAACCTGCAGGCCGGAGCGAAAATATAGGAGCGGGATCAGTGATCAAAAACACCTCAACATCGAAATTTGATTAGCTCACATGTTAAGGAGTTTTCTTACATTAACAATTTTCAATATTCGGACAAACTTGAAAAGAGGTAATTATCAGGAAGTTAATTGTCAAAGTTTGATGGATCAATGACAGTTCATTACATTTTCTAGGTGACCAAAATTTCATCAAGATGTATCCTGTTGAACCTATATAAGTATATAAAAGCGTTAACAATATAATTTGGATCCTTAACCCGAGAAGTGGTACGGTGAACGCGCTGATTTGCACAAAGTGGTGGGTACACTAACGAGTACTCATCATCATCAGTCTATATACGCCTACTGCTTAGAGAAGGCTTCTTTCTGTTGAATACACATACTTATCCCCTTACTCAAACGGTGTCGGTTGGAAACTTCCTACATTTGACATCTATCGTAAATGTAAGCAAGGTTATATAGCATTCCTTTTATCCATGCTTAATATTATAAATGGGAAAGTGTGTGTGCAAAACGGAGCGACGAATTGTCGTACCTCAATTCGTCGCTGAAGCTGAAGGGATGGAGAGTAACATAGGCTACTTTTTGATTCTTTCTAATCCCCCACTTCCCTAAAATGGGGGATGGAAGTTTGTATGGAGCGAAGCCGCGGGCAAAGGAGTACCTTTTATATAGGTATATTATTGAACTCACAAGCTATGTATAGTTAGTTACTGATGATAATTTGAGAAAGTCGCTAGAACTATGATTAGAAGTTCAAACACGATCCGCTGTTTTGAAGTCGCTTAGACAACTTATTTCGTCAGAACCAGAACTAGCAAGCATGAACTACATGACCCATCCAATAACAATGTTCCCTCCCGGTATCTATTGACAAGTGACATGCCATCATGTAGCTGGCATTGTATTAAAAACAGAAGAACGGAAATTACTTAATGGCTTTTAGAGATTACGGCTTTCCTTTATCCCGTGGCATGGAGACGTTAGTAATTTTTTTCTTCCGATAACACTTTTAGAGGACGCGCCACCCAAACTCCTTATCATTGCACCTCAGGACGCATTAAGGCAGAGCTATAGGTTAAATGTTTGATCCAACATTTAAAGTTGTGCTGACCGGCCACCAATAAATCCGTTGATAAAAACGAAACGCTAATAAGTTAAACACTGCGGGCAGTAAATCGGCGATTTAGAGTGACGCATTTTGACGATACTAAATACAAATAATTCTGAACCCGAAACGTCGATAGGAACTAAATGTATTCGCTGCATATACCGTTAATACCTTTTAACTTTGAAGATGAATTGATCGTCGTTGAAGTGCACTTAGTGCATGATAAAATTGATAAATTCAAAGGACGCGAAAAGGTTGGAGCTGGCCACAAGCTGGCTAATTATTTTTGGTTTTAAATTGACGCCTTATTTACTCAGTGGTACTGAAAAACGAAATAAAGTCGAACCCAAAAATGTGTAGGTAGTTTACCTACATAGGTATACAATCAAGTAATTTTTGCAATTTAATAATGTTAATATACCGTATTTAGTAGTTATGATGATAAAAAATATTTTTCCCCTCACTAGCTCGGAAACACGTGTTTTGTCCTTTAATAGCAGCGGGTAAAAACGCATTTTATCCACTAGTGGGTAAAGTAATTTGACCTTGAATAAAGTCAAATTAACTGCTTTAAAATTGATAAAAGTAGGTGAATCTAGTAATAAAGATGATTTACCACCTTAGGAACTACTGAAAGCAGTGATAAACGTATTTTCCCCTCACTAGCTCGGAAACACGTGTTTTGTCCTTTAATACCAGCGGGTAAAAACGCATTTTATCTACTAGTGGGTAAAGTAATTTGACCTTGAATAAAGTCAAATTAACTGCTTTAAAATTGATAAAAGTAGGTGAATCTAGTAATAAAGATTATTTACCACCTGTGGAATACTGGAAGCAGTGATAAACGCATTTTTTGCGTTGTAGTTTCCTCGCTATAGTGAGGGGAAAAGTTTTGTGTTACACTCGGGTGCAAATGTATTTTACTTCTCGTGTGTTAAAAAACTCGCAAGTTCAGGATTCTATTCTCGAACCACTCGCTTCGCTCGTGGTTCAACTATATAATCCTTTCACTTGCTCGTTTTTCAATTCCACACTCGGCGTTAAAATACAACTTTGCCCCCTTGTATAACAAATAACTATTTTTGCGTTGTAGTTTCCTCGCTATAGTGAGGGGAAAAGTTTTGTTTTACACTCGGGTGCAAATGTATTTTACTTCTCGTGTGTTAAAAAACTCGCAAGTTCAGGATTCTATTCTCGAACCACTCGCTTCGCTCGTGGTTCAACTATAGAATCCTTTCACTTGCTCGTTTTTCAATTCCACACTCGGCGTTAAAATACAACTTTGCCCCCTTGTATAACAAATAACTATTAAAGACTTTTAACAGAATTAATAATCAACCTTAACTGTATCATTTCTCAATCAATTCTTATACGTGTTAAATATTTCACAATTTCCTATGCATATATTTTTGAATAATATAATTATATTAACTAGATGAAAATTCAAATAAAAACAAAATCAAAATTGGCCTCCCTTTCCTGCTTCTGCTGGGTCACTTTTCTCTTTAGTTTGGATGTCTGCCATAGCCCTAAAGGTGCCGGCACAAAACGTGTTAACTTACCTATGACTCCTATGACGTTTTTGGTTTATTAAGTAAACTATAGGTCTGAACATGGTATTGGTATTTAAGTACAAATATGGCGCACCTAAACCTCAGGATGCAGGATGGTGTTATACTTGCGCAAGAGTCGATTTCGCTTCAATCGGCCGTTAATAGGCGCGCGGCCGGTCACGACGACGCACAAACACGACGGCTCACCAACTTGTCACTCAATTAGACGAATGCATTGTCCTTAAGAGGCCTTTTGGAAACTAGTGGTTGAGTATTTCTTGGCGGCGCATGCTACGATGAATGGCCGATTGAAACTGGTATCTACTGTGGCTTACATTGTAGGGAAATATTCAAGTCCTCTAGTTTCTTATGTAGAAACATAACCCGGTATATAGCAGCTAGGAATGAGTTAAATGATTGAGGTACAAAAAATATATTCAATATTGTTCTATTACAAACTGCCTAATCAGTAATATGCCCTAATCATCTTCACACCATGGGAAATGAGTGAAAACAGAATGAAGATTGAAGGCAAAACTCCATGTAGGTAATATCGCTCCGGTTCGCATACGATACTAGACCTCAAGTTGAAAGACGTCTTAACAACAATCTCAGTGAGTTATATTAAAAACAGCAGCTGTACACAGTGTACACGATTTTGCCATGTTGGTATTTTACGTGATTATGTTGATAAGTAGGACCTATACAATTAGACTTATATTGACCGGGATATAGACCGTGATTACCTTTTTGATTTTTGTCGTGCTCCCGATATTTCGACGCAGTTGCATGCATCATGATCACGGAAAACTGACGAAGGCGGGTGGATGTTAAAGTTGTATAGACAGCGCGCGATCTACCCTCCTTCGCGCGCGTCGGCTGCGTTCACTTTCAGCGTTACCACTGGTCGCGTTCACACTCGATGGTCTGTCCAAACACACTATACTCACAGTGTCACTACGTTTGTTCAATTCTGACTTCACCGGTTTTTTACACAAACAAATCACTGGATTCCATACATTAGATAGTTCATTAGTATATCCCGGTCAATATAAGTCTAATGAAAATAACCGTGAATCATTCAAAACTCCTATACAATTAACTTAAATATTTATCTATCTAGTACAGTTTCATGAAATTAGGCAATTTTTTTTCGAATCGGCAGGTTCACAAAGAAAAAATATATATCTATAGCGACATCAACACTTATTATCTGTCCGTGTTATGTAATGTATTATCTATCTTCATAACCATTGCTTCAATTTTCTTGTTCTTATCTTACTTACTTAGCTTATAATAATATACCTATCCTTTTTCGGGAAATATTATACTTATAATTATGTTCTTTTAGAGTGTTACAAAATGTGTTAGTCCCATATTCTTAGTAATAACTTGTCTACAAAATTTAGCAAAGCTTGCATTTTGGGGCTCATAACACGTTCATTGATATCTAAATGGCGTGCGATGTTCGTATTTAGTGGCGGCTAATCTGATCATGCATTATCATCGGTGGCGCGAGCTTCAGTCGGCCTTCGTGGGTAAACCAGTGTAAAAATAACCTCGATTCTTTACAAATTTACTTTATCTAAAAGCGTTTTTAGCGTTGCAGCACTGGCTAGCCTGAGCGATTAACTCGTCCCCACTAAATAAGCACATAGGAATTTACCCCAGACCATATCATACCAAAAATCCACTATGTTGCGCTGACTTGAATCTTTTTATCGTCGTCAATGGTGATGATACCTGAAATAAAATTCGAATAACAATAACACGCTGTCCAATTAGCATAAAATAAACTCAAAATTACTGAGGTGTTAGAGAATTAGCAGCAAATCGTTATGTGCCTCTATATTTCTGTCAAAGTCACCTGTATTGCCGGGATTTTATTTTTGTAAGATGAAGCGAAAAACTTTTTAATTGGTATATCATCGCAAATAAAGCCATTAAACAGATAAGATTTAAAGTAGTCATAGTCACTGTTAAAAATTAACCCATCTCATTACCCATTTTATGGGCGGGTTCTAAATGTTAAATCTAATGTGGGAATACTCGTAATCTGTTAAAAAAATTATCTCTCTTACGAGTAGGTCTAATTGATATGTAATCTCCGTGTTAACTTAGTAACTTTAAAAAAATAAACTCCAAGAAGGTCGAATATGATTTTTGGGATAAATTAAGTAAAATAGATTAGGGTTAGGTTAGCATATAAATAAATTTATAGTTTAAAAAACTCTAGAAAAACACGCTTTTATAAATGCACGTAAAAGCCAAAAATAAATTATGGATCCTTCAAGTTGTCTCTATTGCTGGGATGAAGAGTAAACTATGTGCTTTTAATTATAATATTTGATTGTAAAAGCGTGGGGCGCTGCAGTCGTGCTGCAAGTCCAGTTAGCGCGCCAATCTGTGTAAACTGCTTCTCGTAATATAGCTTAACTTGATTTCTCAGCAAGTTATACAAAAAGTTTTTCCTGTTACAGCGCCCCACGCTTTTACAATCAAATATTATAATTAAAAGCACATAGTTTACTCTTCATCCCAGCAATAGAGACAACTTGAAGGATCCATAATTTATTTTTGGCTTTTACGTGCATTTATAAAAGCGTGTTTTTCTAGAGTTTTTTAAACTATAAATTTATTTTATACTTTTTTGTCGTTAATAATGAAATATATTTAAAATTTCAACAAAAATATTTCAAGTAGGCGAATTTCGCAAGCCATTTGTGGCTTAACACGTATTGCTACTTAATAAGAATTAATACCACCTGATGTATAAGTACCAAGTTTATCGCAATAAAGTCATTCATTTAAAAAAAATTTCATAGTGCTGCGCTAATTTGAAAATTAATGCAATACAGAACTAAAGGATTTCATCTTACAGAGTAGGAAAGAGACAAAAGGTTGAATTTTCTCAGTCGCTCTCTAGTATATTTGCGTGGGGTTGAACCTGGATATGGAACGTGGACTCGACAGTTTGCTAAGCAACTAAGACTGATAGTGGCTCTGGGATCTGTAGACCTTCGCGACGTGCTTAGCAGTGGCGTGGCGTGAAATTTTTCGTTGATAAAGCCCTTACTTTTGCCCCCGAGCCCCCCTTTCTTTGCTCTTAAGGGTCACAAGAAAACCCTGACCCAACTTATTGTAAATATTACGTTGATCTTTCTTTTATGCGGGGGGCTTCGCCCCCTGAGCCCCCCTTACTTTTGCATTTAAGGGTCACAAGAAAACCCTAACCTAATTAATTTTAAATATTACGTTGATCTTCTTTTATGCGGGGGGCTTTGCCCCCCGAGCCCCCCTTACTTTTGCTCTTAAGGGTCACAAGAAAACCCTAACCCAACTTATTTTAAATACTACGTTGATCTTTCTTTTATGCGGGGGGCTTCGCCTCCCGAGCCCCCCTTTTGTTTATATACTCTTGAGGGTCACAAGAAAACCCTAAACCAACTTATTTTGAATACTACGTTGATATTTTTTTTGGGGGCTTCGCCCCCAAACCCCCCTTAGTTTTGTTCTTAAGGGTCACAAGAAAACCTTAACCCAACTTTTTTTACATACTACTATGATCCTTTTTATTGCGGGGGGCTTCGCCCCCCGGGCCCCTCTTTCTTTGCTCTTAAGGGTCACAAGAAAACCCTAACCCAACTTATTTTAAATACGTTGATCTTCTTTTATGCGGGGGGCTTCGCCCCCCGAGCCTCCCTTACTTTTGCTCTTAAGGGTCACAAGAAAACCCTAACCCAACTTATTTTAAATACTACATTGATCTTTCTTTTATGCGGGGGGCTTCACCCCCCGAGCCCCCCTTTTGTTTATTTACTCTTGAGGGTCACAAGAAAACCCTAAACCAACTTATTTTGAATACTACGTTGTTTTTTTTTTTACCCCTCTTAGTTTTGTTCTTCAGAGTCACAAGAAAACCCTTACCCAACTTATTTTACATAGTACGTTGATCCTTTTTTTGCAGGGGGCTTCGCCCCCCGAGCCCCCCTTTATTTGCTCGTAAGGGTCACAAGAAAACCCTTACCCAACTTATTTTAAATATTACATTGATCTTTCTTTTAAGCCCCTCTTACTTTTGCTCTTAAGGGTCACAAAAAAACCCTAGCCCAACTTATTTTACACACTACGTTGATCTTTCTTTTTTGCGGGGGGCTTCGCCCCCGCTCTCAATTTTGCTTTTGTTATCAATTTTTCTTTTGTATGCATGTGGACGCTAGCCCGCGACCTGGGCTACATATTTAAGGGTCACAAAAAAGACCCTTACCTGACTTAGTTTAGATTCTTATTCGGTCTTTCCTTTTTCCGCTCATAAGGGTCGCAAGAAAACCCTAACCTAACTTAGGCCTCGCTTCGCTTCGGTCAATAATAGGTTTGTTATAACGTTGAAAACGTAACGTTTAAAGTTCATTACGTGGCCTTTCTCACAAGCGCAAACACAACTATGATACGATATGCCATCATGGAATGCCAGTGCCAATCTTCGGGCTTCATTATCAGACCTTGAAACCTAGTCGTGGTCAAAGTTCATTATAAGACTTTTCTAAGAAACCAGAAAACAGCTATGATACGATGTTCCATCATATAGTTCCAGGTCATATCTTCCAGCTTCATCATCAGACCTTGAAACCTAATCGTAGTCAAAGTTTATTACAAGACTTTTCTAAGAAACCCAAAAACAGCTATGATACGATGTTCCATCATGTAGTTCCAGGTCATATCTTCCAGCTTCATCATCAGACCTTGAAACCTAATCGTAGTCAATGTTCATTACAAGACTTTTCTAAAAAACCCAAAAACTGCTATGATACGATGTTCCATCATGTAGTTCCAGTTCATATCTTCCGGCTCCATCATCAGACCTTGAAACCTAATCGTAGTCAATGTTCATTACAAGACTTTTCTAAGAAACCCAAAAACTGCTATGATACGATGTTCCATCATGTAGTTCCAGTTCATATCTTCCGGCTCCATCATCAGACCTTGAAACCTAATCGTAGTCAAAGTTTATTACAAGACTTTTCTAAGAAACCCAAAAACAGCTATGATACGATGTTCCATCATGTAGTTCCAGTTCATATCTTCCGGCTCCATCATCAGATCAGTTCAACAGTATCATATTATTGTATTGTCATCAGAACTACATACAGCTGCCAATTTTCATTACGCTACGATCCTTGGAAGATGGTTAAATTAGCCTCCGCAGATTCCATTACATAGTTAGTTACATACACGACGACCTAATAAAAAAAAAAAAAAAAAAAAAAAAAAAAAAAATGTTAATAAAAAAAGCAGACAACACGAATAACTGCAATTCGACTGGTTACATTTTTAGGGTTTCGTAGCAAAATGGTACCTACAAAAGGGACCCTTATGGTGCCGCTCTGTCCGTCTGTCTGTCTATCTGTCATTTTAGTATTATATTATTATTTAGTATAGGTATATTTTGTAATACCAATGAAGATTAAATCAGCTTCTATTATAACTTATTGCAATAATATCTCTAGACCATATTTAGTACTTAGTTACGTAAATACGGTAGCGAATCTTTAAGGGGTTCTTCATATAAAGGCGCAGTTTTAATTGCCCTCAAGTCTGAATCTAGCCTGACCCTAGCAACCTGTAATTGAGGCTTATACAATAGCCGTGAGATTGAGTAGAAAATCGAATCGTTTACGTCGAAGAGAGAGTTGTGAGAGATCGTGCTCAGGCGCACTGATCTGCTAGTCTAGGAGACAAAGTAACAACTATGTATGAACCGCGAACATAGTTAGGACCTTGTGGCATTATCGTGATCCAGTACCCGATGAACAAGTGACGAGTGCAGGTGACTTACGGAACCTGTTACTAAGTAAATAGAGCAAGTGCTTGCGTGAAAACATGGGTGTCACGTTTGTAGCAAATCTTTTTATTTCCACAAACATAGCATATGTTGATTCAGTTTTTGCTAAGAAGTGTCGGGGCACGCAAAAGTGAGCAAGTTAATAAAACTAATTTATTAGACAACTGGTAAATCTAGCCAAGAATTTTAAGTTCATTACGTAAATCTACTTCAAACCGTTTTTATACCAAAGTCATAAATTACGTTTACAGCTCAGATAATGTTGAAATACTGCTTTGAAGCATTTTCTCATACATAAGCTGAGGACGTAGCTCGTAGGTAGATAGGTAACATATTTATATGAGAAGCATTATCGGAGGCTATTAAACATTGACAAATTGTATGGGACGCCTAAAATATCAGGTTCCAATATACCAAGTGATTAATTTGTCAAATGTTATGGACTGCGGCTGGGACGAATCCGTAATGAGCTTGAATTCAAAGATATTCGGTTCCAAATGTTCCAATACGTAGTCGAGCGGTCGCACTAATGTGTTTATATCAATAAAAACTTTATTATCACACTGTGTGATTGATTTCCGTTTCATATTTCAAATAATGTTTGACCATGCACCATGCTTCTTTATTAGTTTCAGTATTTCCGTAATATCGGTAATGGCAAAAAGTGATGTTTCTTCAAACAATAACGGACACTGACTTACTTATATATCTGGATACGATATGCCTGGGTCGGATAAGTATTTATGCTCTAGAGCTACAGCTAATTTGACATGGTTATATATGTAGGCTAAGCTTGTACAACATACTTTTGTATAAGTATAATCTTTAGATTTAGTACCTAGCTTATAAGAATATTTTGCATGCTTCTTCAAGCAAAATGTACGCACATTATAAATTTTGTCCACCTATTGTTAACACTAACTTCGCAAATAAATATCTCTTTATCTTTATCTTTTAAGTTCGAATTGGGGCGAAACTCTGCAGATTTATTTAGTTATCTGTACAATTGTACATACCTACTGATGAAGTTAATACGTAAAACCTAGCTTATATCTAAAATAAAATATAGGCATTGTACCAAAGATGCTGGGCGACATTGTTAGCTTTTAAGTTTTATGGTTAGTCATAGTTTCTACATTATATAAATTTCTTCGTGTAAATATATGTTTTTTAATAGCAATAATGAAACATGTAGAAGGTCAATATCGTAGACGCGGAGAGATTTGCCTCGATACCAGCAGTGGGCGGCCGAGTGGTGGAAAATGACACTATTATAGCATCTCGGCCGATGGACCCGCCGCCATTTTCTATGTCGAGAAATATGGCAGTTTAACTGGTTTGACCAGCATTCTTGTTTATATTTTAATTTTTTAACTCTTTCCCGGCCGCTTTTTAACAAAGCTCACGGTGGCGTTAAAATACCTACCTCGTTAATAGTAGCGGCTATGCCGGTTATATTCTCAATTATTTATGGATAGTTATTTATTATTGTTGCGTATTTTTTTTTTTGTTTGTTTTAAGTAACATTCTGGATTTTAGTAAGACCTATCTACTTATAATGTCGGTTTCTAAGTAAACAATGTATACCTAATATATTATTGTGAGCTTACATAAACAAAAATAGTAGGTACCATACCTATTTGAACATAATAAGGTCAAATTATAATCGTCACAAGCATTCTTTCATAGATCGTTTCTTGACAGTTCTTCGGCTGTGCTTGTTTTCTTATCGCTATTGACTGTAACGACCACCTCGAGCCGACCCGCCGCCCCCCGCGCGCCCTCTCGCCGCACGGCCGCAGCAGGGACAGTGATCGCACTGTCACAGGCCTCGCTTAATTGGTCGACTTATATGTATGCATTCACGTGAAGCCAAACCGGTTTGTGGGTCTGTTGCTTTCTACGTCATATACCGATATAGGCGTAGTTATAGAGACATGTAGACCATAAGTTAAAACTTGTATGAAGTTTATTATGATTTGTGTATCATTGGCAGCGGCGTGATGGGACTTTAGCTTGCTAGCTTGTAGCTCTCTTATTTATGTTTCTGTATTGGGAGCTTAGAATATGGATCGTCCTACCATGTTACCATTAAGCACACGCACCTCATGTGTAAATTGAATGTCAAATAAAATTATCTCGTACGAGAATAGCTGAGTTTCTTGTTTCCAAGTCATTATTATCATTATGCTGTTCCGACACAGGTTTAGTTTTTTTAGTCGACTAAATCTCGAAAGTAGGTGAAAGTATATCGAATTAATAGGGACAAAATATGTATATCAAACCATACACATATATAAGATTCACTGACAGTAAGTTTCGATGTCATGTACCTATGGGATGCTGACTGCACCTACCGTACGGCGGTTAAATTATTTTTTTCGTTTTAGCATTTCTTATGGATTATTCAGATTATTCTTGAATTATATAGATCGGACGCTACCATTGAGATCCGAATGCCAATAGCTTTTAAATGGACGTTTTACCGCCACCTGTAACATAAAGGCCGCAAACCTTACGCCTCCACGACGTTTCGCAGCGAAATTGATTTCCTGATGTTATCTAACCTCCCGAGGGAACGTTGGATAAATAAATACTTTACGATAATCTGTGGTGATCTGAGACAGGCCAGAATTACAGCACGGCGAAGATATTATTGCATTTTAATACCGCGCGGGCACACCTCCGTCGCGTTATGTTTTGATATAATTTAGTGCGTTATTGTGCCCACTGCCCGAGGTCCTCCTCTTCGTATCACAAATGTATTTCATTTTCGGGGACGCGGTCTCATCTTGATTTCTCGCGCCCGACGTACTAAATTACAATTAAACGTATAAATTTTGACATATCGTATTATATTTCGGGGCAAACGGTTCATTCGCGTTGATTTTGTGCTTTGATCCGTCGACGAGTGTGATGATGGCGAGAGATGCTGACTTACTTTCTTTTGAATGGATCTTGATTAGCTTTATTGAGTTCTTCTTGGAAATAAAAATGATTATTTATGGTTATTTACAGACGCATTAAAATTGTATCAGGCATCATATCAGCAGAACTTAGTGCTTACTAGTAAAATAATAAGAAAGAGCAACACAATTATTTGGAGACAAAATAAAACAAAGTCAAGACAATTTCAATATTCTAGCGCTTTTGTCTATAATAGACCTAAAAGTAAACCTATTTGAAATTTTTGACGCCATATAAGTTTTATCACATACGAGAAAGTATCCAGTTAGAGTAAACCTTATTCTTAGAACAAATAACATTGCTTGTAATTTAGCGTAGCGGAAACGGGATTGATTCCTCTCATCTCAGCTCATATCTGCCTCTGTGGAAACGCAGGTTTGCCTGTAAACACGTAGTTTGAAGCACTTTATGAATATGAGCAAACTATATAAAGTTTCCCTACTCGTTTTAAGTATAATTAGTTACATATATGTATATGTAAGTTAAGCCTATATGACAAGTTCCATTAAGATCCGTACGTCTCAAATTACTGCCTCATAATATAAACGTGTAGTATATGGAGCCGTCGGTTACAGCCTTAGCAGAATCTTGTTTAAGTACATCGATAAAAGTTGTAAAATGCAAATGCCGATAGTGAAATGTTAAGAATTTCACGCCTACACTTGTCACCATTACCTTATTTGAAGCATAATTCATATGTTAAACGATGACTTTTGTAAGCCAATTATTTTAATAAGCTATTGTTATTTGTTGTAATAATCCAATGGGAGATATTTATTGAACAAAAGAAATCATTAAAAAATACATACAATAATAATTACATTGTAATAATTACATTTTAAATTATCGGTCTCATTTGTGAATGAATGATTCAAATCTGAAACACTCGTTAAGTTAAAATAAAAATCTTATAAAAATCTTATTGATATTATCGCTGAACAATATTTTATATAAATTTAAAATGATAAAATAATGGTTTAATTTTTTTTAGGATTTCAAACCTAGGTATATAATTTTAACCCATCACTTTTTCTCCAGATAAATGAATCTCAAACCATCCACCCTTTTATAACCAAACGGTGCTAGTCGTAGAAACAGCCGAATGTTAGAGCGAGATAATAGGCGGTGCCAGGGCCTACATTTCATCCAATAATTGCAGAGGGCACGAGAGCTGGCCGGCGCTCGCGCAACCGGCAGCTAAACGCCATTTTGTGGCTAGGGACGCCCCGAGACTTTATCGATAACGATAAAATCTTGCTTTTTATTCTCACGCGTACTATTCGTGTAATTCGTGTTCGTTTGGTCATTACACGGTATTGGTTTTATTTGCATAGACATAAGAGTAAAATGTAATGGTAACTATATTAACCGGTTTAAGATATTGTCATTTATCGATATCTGATCATCAAAATATTATCAATGAACAGTAGGTAATTCCGTAAATAAGAGTTTATCGCACCTTCACAAATATTCTGTGAGTGTAAAGGTCTAGTCTGATATTGAAGATTAAAATGCATGAAATTCGCGTTAGATACGTAAATCAGTCAAATGTTAACATCGACCAACAAATTGGTTTTATATGTATAGGTAACTGTAATTTTATGTATTTTAAACGTGCATTGAGTACATTCCGCGCACTTTCTCTTATACAAATTCATAACCCAACGATCGACGTGAACGACCAATTATTATCGATGGTGGTATTTACTCGTAGAAAGGCTTTGTTCACAGCATTGACACATCACTAATCCAAAGGAAACGGACCGTTCAAAATATTTAATTTGGTTGGCGCGTAGCCCATAATTATACGATACATAGTTATTTATGATCAACAGGTTATACGTAAATTCAGCGTTCAATTGGCTTCAGAGACCTTGTTGATTTAAAGTATGTAACTATTTGGATATAATTTATTAATGGACATAGAGCCGAAATAGTGGTTATTTTCTCTTACTTTACGACATAATTGTGAAAGGAGTTATGGTTTTATCGACGAGCGAAATGATAGTGGACTTGCTGTTTTGACAGACTTCTGAGTGATGTGAAATAAATAATGAATGCAAATACTTTGTAATCCTTTTTGATCATTCCGTAAACTATCAAAGACCAACACATCATTAGCCTAGTTTCACCTAAGCATCGGAGAATAGATAATACATAAGTATCTCATCCTTGTAAAAGCAATTCTACTCGTATACCTTAAAAGTCCCAATACTGTCGTGCACAATAATCCGTTGCCTTCCAAAGCCAAACAAAGGTCCAAACATCTTTCTCAGAAATGTCACTCGCT
The DNA here is from genome assembly GCF_023078275.1 of Leguminivora glycinivorella. Taxonomy (NCBI): domain Eukaryota; kingdom Metazoa; phylum Arthropoda; class Insecta; order Lepidoptera; family Tortricidae; genus Leguminivora; species Leguminivora glycinivorella. The sequence continues at coordinate 32,468,611 of NC_062971.1, forward strand.
AATTGTCTACTAAATCATCACCATCCTCCGCCAAGGTTAACCTTTGGCATGGGAAACATTTCCGATCTACTCACAGGCCAATTCAACGTACACCGTCATCGGAATGATATCTTTAAGATGCCATTCAGTCTTCGTGCGTCTCGCTCGCGCCAATACAGTTGCGAAAAGCACGAGCGAAATGCACGATATCCGAATGACATCCATTGATCTAATGACATCAGTGTAAGTTAGAATAGGCCTGTCAGACACCGGCGGCAGGCGCAGGTCAAAGAACAGGTTCCTTAAATATGCTTCAGATTTGCACAACGCTCAAAAGCACGTTTAGTAATAAGCCTATTCAATACTAATTCACGAGAAGCGAGGGGCTTTGATGGATTTTTTGTCGTCATTCTTTATTTATTCTGCCATTTATGCTGAAAGGGCTCTGTTCTAATTAAAACGCCTTATATTAAAGTTGAATGAGGATTGAGTGCGAGGCTTTTCAAGGACTGCGCGCTGGATCTCAATTGGTCTTTTTTCACAAGTCCTATTTATTTTGTAGAGGTACCTATCACCTTAGTAAGATATAATGTATACATATATGTAAGTAGCTTTTAAGATTAAAAAGAAAACTTTTTTAGTATACTTAATATTTTTGCAGAAGCAATCATTATGGGATAACTGAAGTTTCGCGATAATCTCGAGAGACTTATAGATTAACTAATAAGGAAACCAAAAAAATTTAAAGAACAGTGCAGGATTTTATCTGTACATGCTTTCTAATTCTAATGCCATATCATAAATTTGCTTGATAAGCCTATGTTAATGTAGTAAAGTCTAAGCAACCCTAACAGGACAATGCAGACACAAGATCCTATCAACGTTTTTAGACCCCAAATAGCGAACATTGCTCTCATTTTCGTCAGATTAAACGTGCGTCGAACATGAGTCGACTCTTTGTGGTGCCTTTTACCACAACCTCGTTGTTATTGTTGTCAAAAAGCGGTCCGGTACTAAAATGTTACAACAGGTTGTGTTACCATAAACTGATGCGACGTTATTCGTCCAAGAGAGTAAAATGTACCTGCGCCCGCGGCAGGTAGAGGGTTGCTTTAGTCATCAGATTTACGGCTTTTTCTATGGTAACTGGAATTTGTATCGAGGAGAGGTTGGAACTGATTCTTATCGAACTTACTGTTTCAATTTGACGCCATTCTATGGCATTGTGGGAATTTAAAGCTTAGGCGTTACCCGGTATCTGCGACGTTACATTTTTGCCTGCTAAGACATAAAAGTTAAAAAAAAGAGGACACCGGAAGCGGCTTTATTTCTACTAAGATTACATAAACTATATGCAGTTTCTTCCAAATTATCAGATTATAGCATCTGTCAAAGGTGTCTGTAACAAATTTTTCTATACCTCGATAAGACAGTATTCGTCTTCTAGCTTTTTCTATTTTTAATAAGTATGTAGTTTTAATTTTTATTCTTCTTGAAATAACTGTAAACTTTAGGTTAATATCGACCAATCTAACATTAGGTATAACATACATACATACAACATACATACAATCACGCCTGTATCCCATAAAGGGGTAGGCAGAACACATGAAACTACTAAAGCTTCAGTGCCACTCTTGGCAAATAAGGGGTTGAAAGAAAACGAAACTGTGACATTGCAGTGACAGGTTGCCAGCCTCTCGCCTACGCCACAATTTATCCCATAGGTATAACAATTTTATAATAATCATATACAATTCTTTTTATTCAAAAATTCTTCTATTGAATAGAAAGTTTCATTTAATAAATATTCCTTGAGATTATTGATAAAAATATTATATGTAAGTTCAGTAGATTTAAGATTATGGGGCAAAAATAAAAAGGATGCCTATTCTACAACCTATACCTACCTAACGTCTAGACTTCTAGAGAATGCAAAGCATTCTTCGATTTAGGACGGACATAACAACGCGAGCTTCGTAAATAAATCAGAGGCAACGTTTACGACATGGCTTCATTTAAACTATAAATAAATACAACCCTAGACTGACACTAAATCAAAACAATTTATGCATGAAAATGTCTCTTAATTATTGTGAATGCATCATTAATTTATTGCCGTTTAAAACTGCGGCTGGCCATTATGCAGTGAGAAACTTTAGTTGAACATAATTACTGACTTTGTTAATTACTACGGAAGTATGAATCGAGTCGGTGACAGGTATCATCACCAGCACTTAGGGTAAAGGCAAAATAAATTTCCATCTTTCATTTTCAGTTATAATCATGTGCAATATATGCAAATTGTGTCTTTACACTTTCTTCTTCTTCAACCTAGCGTTTTCCCGGCCTAGCGCCAAGGTCCGCTTTCCTGCTCAGTCTTCTCCAGTTTGCCCGGTCTTCGGCATCCTGAGGTGTGAGATCGTTCTCTTCCATGTCCGCTGTCACGACGTCCAGCCAGCGCTTCTTAGGCCTACCGGGGCCGCGTGACCTAGGGCCTTGGACATCTGTGTCTGAACACTTTATTTACAAAAATGTTACCTGTGGGTTAGAGTGTAAGTCAATACTAAGATAAGCGGAATTCTAAACCAACACCAATGGTTGTAAAACAAGATTCCCAATAGTACGATAATTATAGGCTTTTGTACAACCCCACTTTAGAATGAAACTACTTTGGTATGGGGTACTTACAGGAACAGTAATTTATGTAAAATCGAAATCTGAATCTGAGAGACATTCAAGTATACTTAGGTATACGAGTACTTATGTAAAATAAAAACAATGCTAAGAATGACTCCCTCTATCTTTATCGAGATCGTAGCACCCATAATATAAGCTTTGCCTAGTTTGAAGATAGGTAGTCGTACTGTCTAAGCTGTTCTCCAAGTTATATTTATCTTTAGATAACAATTGCTTTAGACGCCAGCTACGTGCATACATATATCGAAATTCTAGATTACAACAGCAATGAAGGAAAATGCATTCTGGCCCTGACAATTTTATAACAACTTTTTATAGCAACCTTCAGCCGTAAGAATACACCATTCCGAGTGAGAGTCGGTAAAGTAAATGGAAAAGTTTTTGTTATCGGGTCCACAGACTCCAACGTAGCCAAGGTGGCATGTCCGACTGCGAGGGCTATAAATGCTTGTGTCATAAAACGTCCGTTTATGACCATTTGACGAAGTTGTATCGTTTTGGAAGCTATTTCTTATTGCTAGTACTGTAGCTGTGCGGCTGACTGAGGTTTGTTACGCATTTTTTCTTTTAACAATATAACAATGGAATTTGTGTAGATATTTAAAATACATATTGACAACGCGGATCTGCGACAGCTTCAAATCAGTGACTGGCAGGAGGCTGCGCAGGATCGGGACTGGTGGCGTGCTCTCATTTCGAAGATCACGATTCACTTTTGGTCACTGAGCCAAAATAGTTAGTTTAGTTAGTTATTCGAAATATTGGCGTAAAATAAAAAAAATGTTAAAATCTAAATAAGCGAAGGCTTTGGTGTAAAATACACGTAACGTAATGAATAATTTGGGTTTCAAAAGTTTGCAGTATTCGTTTCAGATATTGCCAGCTGTTACGAAAACCCTTATTTCTTGGAGAAGCACCAGAAATAGGTACCAACACAATTACATCAGGTATGTTATACAGTTTATGAGGTGTGTACCTACACCTACCTCCTAAGACGCTTTCACTGAGAGCTATTAAACATTATAGATAGAGCAGCACTACTACAGCAAATTAAGTCTGTCATTTAGACGAACTTAGACGGCGATATTTTTGAATACATATTATATTTGTTTCTTACAATAATTTACTAATATTTATAGTATCCCGTTATTCAATGTAACATAGATAACATACTTATTTAATCTAACAGATACCTAAATATTTATGTTATGTAACATAATAAATGAGTTTTTATTTTTGTAAATTAACTTAAATCCAATTACCACTAGCTTATTACAACTTATGAAGCTAAAATTCTATCTAACCTCTACAACCCTTTATAAGGAGACACATGCAATCGACCTGCACATTACATTACGTCACACATGTAAGTACCTACTACGTACGAGTTTATCGTGACCGACCATATCGCGTGGTCATTTAGATCATAAAACAATAGAACAGCGGGAATGCAAGCTCAGCTATGCAAATACGAGGTCGCGACCGCATGCATATTGATACCGCATTGTCGAGATCGCAGATCCGCAGATAGCGCGCCCTGCTTTCTATCAGCACGACTTTTAACGAATTACTTGAACATGATACCTAGTTTAGGCGATGATACATAGTACACAGGTAGCGACTAGCTGTTTGAACTTCCGTTATTGTCTAGCTTAGTAACCGCTAAAGCCGATCATAGCCGATGGTCCCGTGTTTAAATCTTGGCACACGAATTAATGATCATCAAATGTACCCTCTAGTCACGCGTGTTTTTTTATATATTTCCTACATATACTATATATACAAAATAATGTCCTACGGTATAAGAAAAATCCACTGGATAATTTTTTTTCTTAGAACTTAGTATGATCATAAATCGAAGGAAAGTGAAAATGTATGAAATATTTTAACATTTTTGTCTACTAAATAAGTATAATAATTAAGGCTCAAAAGAGCTCATGATTCTTGGCAGAAAAAATATGATAATCTCCAATATAAAAAAAGTCAAATCGACAACAAAAAAATACCCTTTTTTATACCTATTTGGTACGGTACCATAAAAAATGGCCAATTTATCGAACATTATGAAATGGGCTCACTTTGACGTTAGGATAACTCTGGGAATACCACAGCTGGTTGTGTGTTTACGACTAGGCATGCATATTGATAACGCATTGTCGGGATCTCAGATCTGTAGATTGTGTTCTCTATCTTACTTTTAATCAGCACGACTTTAACCCCTTTCCAGGCCGTACTGTATCTACAAAGTTTTTCCGATAAATCGAAATTTATTCCAATTAACCCAGTTTTGGTGAAGGCAAGTCATACTTCCTGACAAACCATCTAAATTCAACCTTATATATAATTATGTATTCTCAAGAGCCTATAAAATTACAAATGCTGATACGTTTGGCCGAGATAGTCACCAGCTTCAGTCACAGGCAACCAGATGCTTTGCAATTTCTGTAGAAAATTTGTATAATTTTAGAGCGTATGCTCTAGTCTAGAGGAGGCTGGGCCCCATAGACTAAGCGTTCCAACGTCAAATGATACGAAATGGTACCTACTCGTTACCGGGGCTTTTGTTTTTATCGTTTTAAAATTAATTTCTTAAATGTGATATTTATATTTACCCAATTTGGCTAGTGATGTTCGACTATAAACAAGAAGGTGACAATATTATAGAATATGTAAAAGCTCCATAACAAAACGTTATAAAGGTATGTACATAACATTATTCTCGGATAAGTAGACAGCTACTTACTTACATAACAATTCCTGACATATTTTTACTACCCGAAGTTGAAGTAGCTGTAACTGCACCTAGCCATTTTTATTAAATCACCATGTTACGAGATTCATTCCATCAAAAAAAGAAGCCGAAGAATGACGCCCGCAGGACAGGTGTAGATGGTATTTTATCCGTACCTACCGGAGGGCATCGAGCGTGAGATTGTGCACAAGTGCAATAAACAAGCATTTTCTAATGAACCAAAGTAATTAACAGCGAGATCATGAAACTACATAGTATGTCTTTGCGGGCCGAAGCGTTGGCGAAGGTCTCCGTTTTAACTATTTTAACATGACCAATATGCTATTGATATCCGGATTTTTTATTCTGAAGACCACAATTTTTAAGCGATACCAGTATTATTTTTTTCATTTTAAAAAATTGCTTGAATGGGTGTAAAATCTAAAGCACCCTTAAATTCCATGGCGCTTATAAGATCGTTGTAAGTTCGCGCTTTTCGCGAGGTCTATAAGTCTGACAGATCACGGGGCCACTAGTTGTTATTAAACAATAATACAGACATCACTTGCGAATAGCTTTCGAATTAGTTGTGTGTGGTAGTCTTGTCTATTTTCTTACCATAAGCACCTATTTACATACATTAAAAATTGGTACTACGCACAATTGTTTTTGTAAAAAAATATCAAGTCCAGCGAAGATAAACTACTTTATTACTTAACAGTAGCTTGTCCCAGGATTGATCTGCAAATTTTGACACGTTTTTATATCATGTTACCTAAGAAGGGCCACTTAAAACCGTTTATGCGTGACACGTTTCTTAAAACTTAACACCCTCAATAAATTAACTTAGCAGTGTTTGGCCATTTATGATGCCACAAACTGACTTCCCGTACATTTTAATTACCGTTTATATTATGTAACAAATGCTACAAGTACATAAGCCATACGTAAGACTATAAAAATGAATAAATTAGTCGCCATATAAATTGTTTTTTCTTATCATCAAGCGAAGCCTGCGGATAAAATATTTATTCTCACACTATTAATTTTTAATACATATTAAGTTACAAAATAACAGTTATTATACTCAAGATAATGTACCTACTAATTTTCGCTTCCAGCAGGACTATTAGTATAATCCACAACCTTTGCGATTTGCGATCCCTGAATAGTGTCACACCGGTCTGAAATGACCAGTGTTTTGGACCAGGAGGGCGATTTTTTAATCTCGCATACGGGATTTTTTCTCTAAAATACCGGTTGAAAACGGTGACTTGCTTATTATTTTCAGTGACAATTTTCTGAATTCAAACGCGTGAGACTCAAAAATCGGCCCGCAGTTGGGATTCTTTGTTTTAACGTCTCTTCTTCTCATCTCTTCATAATTTTTCATAACTAGATAACTTACTTAATACTAAACAAAACTATAATGAATCTGAAGAATACATTTTTAGTCACCAAAATTACACAGACTGTAACATTTTTGTAACCGGAAGTATTTAATAAGGTGCGAAATTAAGTGAATATTCATATCAAACTTCATGTACCTATTGTTATCCTTCTATAACCTAACCACAAAATTAAAACTTTGAAAAAAACCCTACCGCGACATAGTGGACCGATTTTCATAAAACATGGCTAAGAACACTCCCGACTAACTCAGCTTTCAAACAAAAAAACTAAATCGAAATCGGTTCATCCATTCAAGAGCTACGATGCCACAGACAGACACACACACAGAAAGACAGACAGACACACACACAGACAGACACGTCAAACTTATAACACCCCGTCGTTTTTGCGTCGGGGCCGTCGGGGGTTAAAAATACGTATTTAATATGATGTCTCTATAGACTAATATCGAGTAGCTATTTCTTAAATCTTATGAAAAATTTACAAATCTTACAGAATAACGATGTTCTTGTAAAAACAGGCTTATTTCCGTATGTTAACCTCTCCTACACACCATTACATAAAACGCTAGCGAAATGGATGTTCGTTTCGACCAGCCTTAGCCGCCCATAACTCAACTTGTTAGGCTATTTAAAATTATGTTCATAGATGAGCGTTGGAAATGACACCACATAATTTTACAAGTCCTAAAATAAACGAAGTAATATGCGAATACAAATGAGCTACGATATACAATGAAGGAATGCGTTTAAGAAGTATTCTCGCGCTTCGAGTATGCCGTGAGGGCCATTGCTTGATATTTTTATTATTTTACCGCCTAGGTATTAATATTTAAGTCTACCTTTTTACTAATAATAGAGTTTAATACATAACATTTTGTTTGAAATATAATTATAATAGAAGTAATATTATCAATAGGATTATTTTACTTTCATCCTTTAGTACATTTGTTGACGCTCCGTGACTCAAATGAAGAGCGTTAGAGAGAGACGACGATGCAATACGAAGAGTCGACGATTGTACTCTTGGCTAGAAGCCCAGGTAAATCAGAACCTCTTTTCATTATTTTATAAAACAGATTTTCGAAAGAATTTACTAGTTTAGCTGTCTTAACTTAAGACTAATCGACATCGTAATAGCTACAGATCCGATCGAGTTACAATCTATGCAAATGTAAGGATTAAAGACGATTAACATAAAATAGATAAAATATTAGTGTGCTTCCCTGGTATCATTTACATTTAGTCTCCTAGGCAACAGTGTTGTGGAACACCGGCGCAACAAAAACCAGAAAGAGAAATATTTACACCCGACACGTTTTCACCTCGCTTTGCGACTTCTTTTATTTTCGACGCGGCACATTAAGATTGCAAGTGACTCGATTAATAAAAATGACATCTAGCCTGCCTCCATTAGACTTAAACAGCATAAGCAATGAAGCGTTCATGGCAAATAGGACTTTATTAAAGAGTGAATAAAAGAGACACTGTAAATAACTACCACGTCTTTAATAGCGCTTGCTGGTCATAAATTCACTTTATTATCATTAAAAATCAAAAATGAAGATTTAAGGCATGCGGTATTTATTCGTTTGGCTGCATGTTTACCTGAATTACCGTGGTTCTGACTTATCTCTGTGCTTGGTACAGTCGAGTACACAAACATCTTTACAAGTGAACATTTTAAAAACGTATTTACACCCCTCTAATACAAACCAAAGTGAAACCTGGATAAGTGAGACTTCAAGGGACGACAAAATTTATCTCACTTAAAGAGGTATTCCACTTATTCAGGGTCTCAGTTAGACAGGCATAATAAAATATTTGTCTCATTTACAGAGGGTAGAATAGAGGCCAGAATAGAGGGTATGCCAGTTATAGAGGTGATAAATAAGGTGTTTTGCATATAGTTAATATTAGTTGCATACTACTTAAAAGAAAAGGTAAATAAGCCTTGTATTTAAATAAAATATAAGACGTCATTGTGTCTTAAAACTTTTATAGGTATATTATGAAAGTATTTTTTTTTTATATTTTTATGTAAATTATCGAGATTTTAGTTTTATTTACTTAAAATAACCAAGAAAATCCTTAAACTCATCTGAACACAAAAAGGATCAATCGCGTAATTTAATGATAGGCTAAGAATTATTAAAAATATGGAAGTAGATTTTCAATGAAGTCCAAGTTACAGAGGTCATCTTGATTGACTGTGTCTCAGATACACACTCTGTCTCACTAATAGAGGGAAATGTTACTATAAAATCGAAAAGGCTAATCTCACTTATAGAGGTCTTTTTTGTCTCACTAATAGAGGTAAATCGGTGCGAAAGTGTCGGGACCACATCTTGGGTTCCAACTAAAGAGGTTTCTCACTTATCCAGGTCCCACTTAACCAGGTTTCACTGTAAATAATTGACTAAGACTATGTAAGCGTGTGTAAATTAATTTTTGGAACGTTGGTTATGACTGACCATTTCAAAAATAGAAAGTAATAGCGAACCTTACATAGTGTGATGCAGCTTACGTATTGCCAAATTCTTAAAGAATTTGTATGTTACCAAAAAAAAGATTTTTATTTGAGAACTATGTACTATCAACAGATGTCTTCGGCATTCAATCGCGTAACAATCTCCGGTAGCCAATGATTAACCAATATGCAACACAGTAGATCGAGATAGCCCATAAGTTGCTCTTTTGGTCGCTATCTAATCTATAAATCGTTACCACGCATAAGTATGACTCATTAAAATCGTAGTTTACTTCAAAGCATACACTTTTAGCCGACAGTATACATACACCGCATTGTCTTAGTTACATGCAATTATTTACAAAGGTAGCATAACATATATTTAAGCCATTATTGATCACTTTTAACTAATATGGGGCCAACACCGTAATCGAAGTTAGAAAATATCAGATAAGCAAGTGAAAAAAAGTTGTTTTTTTCGTGATTTTGTGGTTGTTCTTATCGTATAATCTACATATGTATTCACATCGTAAATTAATAAAGATAACTAAAAAAAAACTGTTCATGGTTTCTCAATGACTATCATCATTTTTAGGGTTCCGTAGTCAACTAGGAACCCTTATAGTTTCGCCATGTCTGTCTGTCCGTCCGTCCGTCCGTCCGTCCGTCCGTCCGTCCGTCCGTCCGTCCGTCCGTCCGCGGATAATCTCTGTAACCGTTAGCACTAGAAAGCTGAAATTTGGTACCAATATGTATATCAATCACGCCAACAAAGTGCAAAAATAAAAAATGGAAAAAAATGTTTTATTAGGGTACCCCCCCTATATGTAAAGTGGGGGCTGATATTTTTTTTCATTCCAACCCCAACGTGTGATATATTGTTGGATAGGTATTTAAAAATGAATAAGGGTTTACTAAGATCGTTTTTCAATAATATTAATATTTTCGGAAATAATCGCTCCTAAAGGAAAAACAAGTGCGCCCCCCCCTCTAACTTTTGAACCATATGTTTAAAAAATATGAAAAAAATCACAAAAGTAGAACTTTATAAAGACTTTCTAGGAAAATTGTTTTGAACTTGATAGGTTTAGTAGTTTTTGAGAAAAATACGGAAAACTACGGAACCCTACACTGAGCGTGGCCCGACACGCTCTTGGCCGGTTTTTTATTTTATAAAACCTAGTGAAAAACATATTTCTATTCATTAGAAAAAATATCATAAACTACCATAAAAGTAGGTAAATTAATCTTTATCGCATAGTTGAAGTGTCGTTTTGGTAGTCGCAAGACAAGGATCAGAGACGGCCGATAGCCCCGCGACCCGCGCAACGACTAGTAATGAAATTGTAAACCTGCCTAACATTTAGGATTGTAATTACAACATCTACAAACATGGAGACGCGTTGGATATGCACTTAAATTGAATGTGGAAAGATTTAGCTGATAGGACCAGTTTAGTGGGTATTTACTTTAATTTCCTCTCCTTCTTCTTCTTCTTCCTCTGCAATGGAAGGCGTCGTATAGACAGCCCAATTAACTGTAGTTAGCGCTGAAGTTCATTTCTTTACTCATTCCTTGGCTTCTCATTTCAACTCTAATGGATGTTGGAACCCCAACGGGTTCTTGAGGTTGCGTTTAAAGGTTAATGTCATGAAAAATTACGATCGTTTCTATGAATCTACATAAATTACGTATTTACGTACGTTCGTAAGATATTGAAATTTCGTCTAATGTACTCGTACCACTTAATTAATGAGGTTTTGTTGTGATGAGGGATGAGACAAGTAAAAATTCCTACACTTTACGTCCGAAAACATGTCAAAAATCAAATCGTCATACATAATAGAGAGCCTGTAGAATGCTTACTTCAGTATGACGCCTAGATGATCTAAAATAGTATTTTATACAATCGTGATATAATACAAAGCTTTTCAGTCGAGTACCATGTTTAGGCCACGAAGCTTGCTGAGTGGCCTAATAGTACGGTACGAGAGTGAAAAGCTTAGTTATATCACTATTGTATACAATACTTTTTCTACGAGTCATCATCTTCATCATCAACGGACGGAAATATCATCATTCATGCAAGTTAAAATTAATGTTAATAGCGTCGTTCATCTTTGTATCAACATCGAATTACCTAGCAACCAATTGTTTGTAATAACCGTCTCTGATTGGCCGACAACGCGACAAATAAAAAAAAATGTATTTCAGATGCAGAAAAATTTGACAGGTATCGAAAATTAGTATAGAAATTGTATGATGTTCTATTTTTGAAATTATTACAGTTAACTTAAAGTCAACTATAATGAGATTACATATATTATTATAGTTGAGTCGGAACTGCCATAGAGTATTCAACACTGAAAAGTTAGCACTTATAGTTTAGTCTGTGGTGTCCTAATTGACAGATTACAGTCGACGAGTAGAAAAAAATAGATTAATGTTTTTTTTAGCTATATATATATGTTTTCAATGTTTAATTTAGTCTTTTTTTTAATAATAATAATTAAATGATATTAAATTTAATGATAAGTTATTATATGCTGTGCCCTTGCAGGGTCCATGTGAGACATCTTACTACATTCAATACCTGTACTGTAACCATGGTTTGCAATAAAGAATTATGAATTATCTTTCTAGCTTAAATATTATAATTACCTAAGTTAAACCAACCGAAAAGCAGCTAACAAAAAATACATTCTGGAATATCAGCTAAAATATTGCCCCAAGCCATTATATTCCCCCACCACGACTACAAAGTTTATTCTAGACTTGTTATCGGGCCTTTATCGACAATTAATCATAAATTCGATTAAAAACTGATGGCTCAACATTCATATCAATTTATATTTGTGTCTCACTGGCAATAATTGCACCCAGTCATTCTGCTTTCAGTTTTTATCGATATCTCAACTACCAAGTTTTTTACCAACACCTGAAAAAACTGCCGTTTAGGAAAATATATCAATAAAGAATGTAGCGAGGACGTTATTCCCAAACATGGGCTGTGTGAGTATTGAAAAGGTTTGAGTGGTTTATGAAATTAAGAACAAGATTTCAAGAATAATTGCGACATTCATCATAACGCGGTTCATACATAAACATGCTTATTCTATTTTGGTGCGCGAGTTTTTCCTTCGCGCATAAGGCGAGCTGCGGGTCGAATCGGCATTGTTTATGGTATGCATGTGCTAAAAACGTGCTTAATAGCATAGCTGCAGTAAATCACTGGAAGATATTGATCGTAAATAAAGTCGCAATTTATGACAAAACAGAGATATCTCGAGGCGTTAGCCGTTTGTGCGCCACCCGCGCCCGATAGCCTTTGCTCTCCTGATGGAAATGTCAGCTTTCAAGTAAATAATCGCATAATAATGTTGCCTGTGCCGGCTGTGTAGTGTGCAGTGTGCACTTACCGAGTGACGCAATCCGCGAACTAAGCTCTGCTTTCCTGAATTGTGGTTTCATATTCGCTAGTGTGTTTATTTATTAGATTTTATTACTGGTTAATTCGAACGTTCATTGATATATCAATACAGATTGCTTTTAGACACCTGCAATGGTTTTGGCTTATTGGGCATCTTTTATTATTTTTGCGTGAAAATATACCAAAACCTGCAGAAAATATACATAATTGCCAATTATTTTGGTGATTTCGGGGTTACAAAAACAGGCTATTTATGTTTTACATTCTTTGATAATTTTTTTAGATCTTCAAATTAGAAAGCAATAATGCATACCTACATGTATACCTACTTATTCTTATCACTAGGTATATGAAAGTATCAGTAAAGGAACACTGTTAATATAATGATTCGCATTTGAATCTCGCATGAAGATACGTTTATAGCCCGTTTAATTGATACGTTACGTGTTGAGTTATGGTAACCGCTGCCCGGACATGTTCTTCAGGCGTCTATGTATTGTAAAATTTATTTATATTATTCCTCATATCTTTATATTAATACCCTATTTATGATTATGGACCTCACTGACTTTATACGAATACGTGATGCTTAATTAATAAGTGGTGAAAATATCTAAAACGAAGCATCGTCAAAATTGTGATATGTGACTGTAACGCAACGCTGCTTCGTGGTAGTTTTAAAGATGAATGATAAGTGAGTTCAAGATGTTTGCTTAGTTAAATCATACTTGAGATTATAGTACGTACTTCTGTAATATTTTACGAAGATGAAGACAAAAACATGGGATTTTATTTTTTTGAAGTAACAATAATGAGTAAATTTTCGGGTTAAAATAAAATTATATTAGATAAGTACACACAATTTATTAATTAAACAGATTTTTTAATGAAATTACGAGTACTATGTGGAAGGTAATAAAAAGGTGAAAAAAAAACTTACCAACAAAACCGTGGTACTATGGTATGGCAACAGAAAGTTCATAACGTGCATAAACAGGCTACGTTTTGGTCATTGTTTGGTCCCAGCACATCTCAAATGGAAGAACATTATCACTGATGATAAGTGCACAATTGCACATATTGCTACAAAGAAAATGCAGACATAAAACATGTTATTTTTGAATGTGAGTAGTTTTCGTTACAGAGGTTATTGCTTGTCAGTGTGATTAGTAATATTGCAGAAGAAAATTCGTTAAGTGTTCTCCGCCGCGTTCAGAATTTATTATATAATCCAGTTTATTTTATTCCTGTGTTCAAATTCATTTTAGACACTTTGGAAACTATTTAATTTAAATGTATTTCATAGTCATAGTTGTATTTGTTTTGTGATTGTTAACTCTAAGAATGCGACTGAAGGACCCACGGTCATGAAAAAAAAAACAGAATAATTGGTAGATCATTTCTGGATCAAAGTATCAAAATGAATGTACATAAACCTGAAACAACTATCTTAACGAAAAGTTTAAATCACAAAGCACTAAATTATTCAGTATGTAGCTCCGCTTAAAACCTTTAAATTGTGACACTTACATACACCCAATGTTGGAACGTAATTGGTTTACAGACTCTCAGTACAAATGTAGACATGGACATGACCCAGCGATTGTGATCAAAACAAACACCGAGACAAGTTTTTTCATCTCATAGATAATTCATGAGGCCGGTTTAAATGACTAATTTGTCATGGATGAATTCCCTATTAGTTCTACCTTCTTTAGTTTCTAGTACACCGGTAGGTGTCCGTGGGTGTTCATAATATTTAATTGATTACATGCGTTTGTTTGTTATGGAACTTGTTTTTTTACTATTTAACGTAGCGTGTAATGGTTTATCTTAGTGGTCGGTTCAAAAAGTACTACTGTGCTTTGAACCTAATTACTAGTTTTCATGCGATGTATTATTCAAATAATTACATTTTGGAAAAATAGCATGAATTTGCAGCTTAAGCTTTCAACCTTATCCTGATAATGGTATGCAATGTAAGAATACTAGCCATTGCTCGAAGATTCGCTGACGCGTAAGCTTTTCTATGAGGTCTTCGTGAGCCATTCCAATGACTTTTAAACAGCAACTCCTATTAAGATACCACGTGTATTTGTCTTGAAAAAAAGGTCATAAGTTGCCTGTAAGACGGTTTCATTTACATCATTTGGTACGCTGTATGCTAATGATGTACTAAGAATGCTATAGCGTGAGAACAGGCGATGTCCACCACCAAATTATGCCAAGAGCGTTCGATTCTCGTCCTTGAAGCGTGATCAGTTCGCTAAGAACAGAGATGGGCATCAATCGATTGATTTTTTAGTTAACTAATCAATCGACTAAAAATATCAATCGTCATTATTCAATCGCGATTGATTTAATTTGTAATGCTTGAATGACAATGCAATATTATAACGATATATCGGTAACGAAAAATAGCGAAAAACTGCAGTGTTCACAAGTAGCAAACAAAACAATTAAGTATGTTATTGCAATACTTTGAATTATACGATACTGAGTAAATCTTAGACATAGAAATTACCATTATTTTGCTGTCTCTGTCGATAGTAAAACTCTTTTTAGTGGCACGTGGTGACAAAACATTGGGCTAAATGACTAATCCTACTTACCTGGAAATAATTTCATTTTGGTGCAAGGGCCGACGCATCTTCTAAAAATAAGACGTTCTATTGAATCAAACATCTGCATATTGTTTATCTATTATCTACGCGCACTATTTTGTTGTCATTAAAATATTTAAACCTCTTTGTAATGTAAAGAACTCTCAGCGTTAATTATTGTTCATCTTCCTTGCGGCATTCTACATTCAAATTTATATAATGGCAACAACGAATTTCACGATATTTGGTATATACTATACACCATGTTTTTATTGAATTCCGTTAATTTTAAGGGAAGGTTCCGTAGGTCAAATACAATGAATTGCTCTAAAAAACTAGCGACTTAACTCTTACGGTTGTTGAATTATTCAAAAAATAAATCAAACAATTTTTTTTTTTTGGAAATGTATTTAAACCAGTGTACCGGGTACTTTTATTGTGTTTTTTTAATGTTATTTTACTAATGCACAAACAAAGTACCCATTTTTTATTTACCCTTAGATAAGAGAAATTTAATCCAATTTCAAAGTGACTGTAGTAGCAAAATAATAGTTAGAACACCGATCTAACTCCTTAGAAATGGTTAAAATATCTTAAGTAGGTAATACATGATGATATGTTTAAACATTCTTTAAGATGTCCTAATCAGTCTGTCAACATTAGTTACGAGAAATAAGTCTAACTAATTAGTCGATTACAAAATTTAGTTGTCCGAAATCAATCGGCAACTAATTTAGTTGCAACTACATTAGTCTAAGAAGCCGTAAACTGCCATTGACTTCCATCGCACGTACTTGACGGCCGGTTATAAAATATCACGCCATTTTGCTTATTGTAATAGAACGATAAATAGTCGAGCTCCTTAACGATTTTCTAACGCTCATCTATTTTATTCTGTATTTATATTCAAGGCCGATTCAGGTCGTATATAGCTTTTGCATAAGTTGAAGAATAATCTACCTATAAATGCTTTTCCTATTCCTATTTTAAAGATGTTTAAGGTTAGCGCTTAGCGCTAAATGAGCTTAATCGTTATACGAGTCAGAAATGGCTTAGCTATGAAGCTTGAATGATTATGAATGACGAATTTTGCTTGAATAAAGCGTCTTGATTAAAGAAATTGAATATAAATGAAGTTAATCACAAAACATACTTTTGTAAAGAATCAGTAGCCATTTGGTAACTTGTGTGCCTACAATAGTTATAAAGTAGAAACCTGATAACACTGGAAAATTTCTGCTAAAGTAATTGCAGTTTAGATATACCTTCAGGGTAGGCGGAATTAAGTTTAGGTACATTTTCTAGTTAGTCATAATCTTTAAGTGTATGGATTTACTACCCAGTATTTTCAAATAGGTTCTTGTAAAGTTGAAATTGTTTACTGCATCAGTGGAACAGTAAACTATCATCGAATAGCAAATTGCACATTGAAAATTGACTCATAATTTGGTGTCGTGGGTCCTCGAATTTACGACCTCGGTCAGAGTCAAAGCAATAAACCGCTGGACCACGACTGTTCTCTGTATAATTTATGTGTCTATATTAAATTTAGATTAATTTTGCGATTCAAATGTAGGTATAGAGCGTTGTTGCGATATCTGGTTATCTTAATAATTTACACGTATTTAATTCATGTGCATCATCATTCGTCACTTAGATTTTAGAATTATCGGATTGCGACAAACTTTGTCTTACCTTTTGGCCGTTTAGAACGGAAAGTTTTACATGGCAGTACTGCGATTTCTGGGTTAATCCTGTAGTAACATCGGAATGTATCTTTCGGAATGCGGTACAAAAAAACGTCCTCTATATATCCAAACACTAATCAAACGGCACAAAAACAAATTGTCATTAACAGACTTAAGCGAAATGATTAAGAATTATGCGAGCCGAATACGATTACGGGCGCGATTTGGGCCGATGGATCGAGAATGCGATAAAAGATTTTGTGAGGGCGATGTTACACGTATAATTAGTTTCGGAAGCCGGGTAGTTAGCGAGGGGCGGGTTGTCGTCACGATAAATCATAAGTACGCGGCGCGTGGGCGGACCGGGGCGGGGCGAGTGATTTTTAAACGCTTTTTTGAGTTTCTCGACGACCAATGCGTGAGTAAATTCGGCCAACCATTCCGGGCGCGGTGGCTTTTTCTTTTAATTAGGAAAACCATGATTAGCGCGGCCGCGGGACAAGTGCTGGAGCGCTGGGACTGCTTGTACGTGCTCGTAAGCGTGTGAGGTAAACGTTCTTTCATCTTGTAACTAGGTACTTTAGCGCGTCTTAAAATACATTTAAAGCATTAAAGTTTTTTGCAAACTTCTTTGTGACTTTTTCGATACAGAACTTCCTAGATATGCTAATTTTGACAAATCGAATTGAAACTAGCAGGTTGTTTAACAAATGGCGATACAATAATTTATCTCATAGGTCATAAAGTAATAATTTATAATTTAATTGGATTTTTATTTGGTTGACAAAGAAGGAAACGCTAATTATCTTGTATATTTATATTATTTTTTGAAGTTTTTGATGTGCATGAAATTGTTAAAATAAAACTATCATTCTAATCAGTAAAAAAACTAAAGCATCATATGCTCATACAGCTTTAACGTTCACATTGTCACCACGTCATCGTCTTTAATAATGAGGCCCGGATTGTCACCATAATTCTATGTAATTAAACTCTTTTGTTAGCCGGGCCGGGCCGGGCAGGTTTCGTGTAGTGTGCGCGTGTTTTTGCGTCGCGAGTATTGTTCGCGGTGGGATCGCGACATGGTGCCCTTAATTCGTTCTCACTCTGATGGACGTAGAATACAGATAGGGTTGAAGCTCTGTCACGTTTTGGGTTACGAAGTATGTTGGAAGTTTGGAAGTGTTTCGTAGATAGCATACATAAATCTTATAAAACAACTAAGTATATATAAATGGATTTTATCAATTAGATCCCGTCAAATGACTTTGAATTAAAACCTCGCATTTCTGATATAGATATACATATAATAACTAAGATACCTACTTGATATTTTTTGAAAAAAAAACATGATGTATGTTGTTTCTCTTTCATATACACCCGTTTTTATTTAATTCCGTTAATTTTAAGGGAAGATTTATTACATTAAATACAATTAATTTTTCTAAGAGAAAAAAATAAAGATAATTGCTGAACACGTGTGTCACAGCCTTTACCAATTCCTAATATTATTTGTTTTGACATGTGCCGTCAATCACTTGAATGTTATTCTTAAGGGTCTCTCAGGTCTCTCACACTAATAAATTCATTTATTATGTATGAAAATGATGATTTTTTTTGCGAATTTAACTAAAAGTGATATACAGGGTGGTTCCTGATAATGAACCTAACGACGTGTCGAATTTAACGGAAAACAAAAAACACGGTGTATATCATCACAAGTTTTTAGATTCAAAAAGATTAATTTTAAGGTAAATATATTCAAAAGATTAAGATGTTATTTACTTTCAAATAGGTCATTGAACTTGTTTATTACTTATTTTATCTTGCTTTCCTATGAGTCTGGATCGTCAGAGCTCTCATCCCGTGTTCAAACAATCAATACATTACAAGTCATATTTACTACGCAGTATATACCGTGAACACAAACTATGAAGTTTCCGTTCGTATCCTGCGGGATTTTATGCCTACTTTTAATTACGTTTCTACTTTATTGATCTTAAATTATATATGAGCCATAGAAATAGAAGACACTAAACAGATATATATTTGGGTAAGTATATGCATTATTGGTTATAACTGACGGGGACTGTAAGCTATATTTAAACGTAGGGTAGAAACTCTTGGCTGGGTTTAAATTATTTTACTATTGCATGGGAAATTTAGTCAAACAGTCAAACACAAAAATCTAATAAAATTTGGACTTACGTTTTAAAGCAAAATGTTTATTTAAATTATTTCAATTAAAGACATGATACCATAATTAATGTAACTTTTATTATAGATAAATACATTAGCTGAAACTAAAATATGTACATAAAAATATATATGGGTCTGATATTTCAGTGTAAGGTTAATTTAATAAAAAACGTCACTTTGACACTGGCGTATTCGATCCATATCGAACCTATATCTAATTTTGTATAAGTACACATATCTTAAAGTTCATATTAAGCCGTAATTATATAATAGTTTTATCATTCGGGTGCGATGATGAACAAAAGTACCAGCAAACCCAAACCAGTTTGCTCTCACCCGATTCTAACAAGAATTTAACTCGAACAAGTATAAATATCCACGAGACACGAGAAAGGTTACCTCGTCATGCTCTAACTGTTACCGGATAACATTATACCCTAAATTTATGAATACAAGATTCACTTTTATGAAAACGTACCTGTATTCAAATCTCATTCTGGATGTAGAAATATGGTACAACATTATTCAGTATTTATTATGACATGTTCCAATAAAGTATAAAATTGATTTTATCTTAGATGCAACACGCATAGTTTATCTTTTTTTTGTGTAGGTAGTTGTGTACAGATGTACAGGCAAACAAACGAATTGATAGCAGATAGTGACTGAAGGCACTTTAACGAAAAAAACCGGCCAAGAGCGTGTCGGGCCACGCTCAGTGTAGGGTTCCGTAGTTTTTCGTATTTTTCTCAAAAACTACTGAACCTATCAAGTTCAAAACAATTTTCCTAGAAAGTCTTTATAAAGTTCTACTTTTGTGATTTTTTTCATATTTTTTAAACATATGGTTCAAAAGTTAGAGGGGGGGGACGCACTTTTTTTTCCTTTAGGAGCGATTATTTCCAAAAATATTAATATTATCAAAAAACGATCTTAGTAAACCCTTATTCATTTTTAAATACCTATCCAACAATATATCACACGTTGGGGTTGGAATGAAAAAAAATATCAGCCCCCACTTTACATGTAGGGGGGGTACCTTAATAAAACATTTTTTTCCATTTTTTATTTTTGCACTTTGTTGGCGTGATTGATATACATATTGGTACCAAATTTCAGCTTTCTAGTGCTTACGGTTACTGAGATTATCCGCGGACGGACGGACGGACGGACGGACGGACGGACAGACAGACATGGCGAAACTATAAGGGTTCCTAGTTGACTACGGAACCCTAAAAACGTCACTTTTGACACTGGCGTATTCGATCCATATCGAACCTATATCTAATTTTGTATAAGTACACATATCTTAAAGTTCATATTAAGCCGTAATTATATAATAGTTTGGTCATTCGGGTGCGATGATGAACAAAAGTACCAGCAAACCCAAACCAGTTTGCTCTCACCCGATTCTAACAAGAATTTAACTCGAACAAGTATAAATATCCACGAGACACGAGAAAGGTTACCTCGTCATGCTCTAACTGTTACCGGATAACATTATACCCTAAATTTATGAATACAAGATTCACTTTTATGAAAACGTACCTGTATTCAAATCTCATTCTGGATGTAGAAATATGGTACAACATTATTCAGTATTTATTATGACATGTTCCAATAAAGTATAAAATTGATTTTATCTTAGATGCAACACGCATAGTTTATCTTTTTTTTGTGTAGGTAGTTGTGTACAGATGTACGGGCAAACAAACGAATTGATAGTGACTGAAGACACTTTAACGAAAAAAACCGGCCAAGAGCGTGTCGGGCCACGCTCAGTGTAGGGTTCCGTAGTTTTTCGTATTTTTTTCAAAAACTACTGAACCTATCAAGTTCAAACAATTTTCCTAGAAAGTCTTTATAAAGTTCTACTTTTGTGATTTTTTTCATATTTTTTACACATATGGTTCAAAAGTTAGAGGGGGGGGACGCACTTTTTTTTCCTTTAGGAGCGAGATTATTTCTGAAAATATTAATAGATATTATCAAAAAACGGTCTTAGTAAACCCTTATTCATTTTTAAATACCTATCCAACAATATATCATACGTTGGAGTTGGAATGAAAAAAAATATCAGCCCCCACTTTACATGTAGGGGGGGTACCCTAATAAAACATTTTTTTCCATTTTTTATTTTTGCACTTTGTTGGCGTGATTGATATACATATTGGTACCAAATTTCAGCTTTCTAGTGCTAACGGTTACTGAGATTATCTGCGGACGGACGGACGGACGGACGGACGGACGGACAGACAGACATGGCGAAACTATAAGGGTTCCTAGTTGACTACGGAACCCTAATAAGGAAATAACTGAAAATCTTGATTTGATATTGAATAAGTATATCCATACTAAAATTATACATAGGAAAGTGTGTGTGTCTGTTTGTTTGTCCGTCTTTCACGGCAAAACGGAGCGACGAATTGACGTGATTTTTTAGGTGGAGATAGTTGACGGGATGGAGAGTGACATAGGCTACTTTTTTCTCTTTCTAACGCGAGCGAAGCCGCGTGCCAAAGCTAGTATGTGTATAAATTTAAGTTTTCTACGAGCACTTATAAACTCCACGAAGTTGGATGTCCCTATAAACTTATGATATAGTTTGTGCGGGGAAATTAATTTTTGTAACTACGGTTTATTACGGTGATAAATGTCTTTAATTAATTGAATGATATTTTATGTTAATAACGAGCCAATATCGAGTATCACAAGATTTAGTGCACTACCGGGTTTTATTTCTGTTCAGAATATTAATTAAGTTTAATGTAACCTCTCATTCCTTATACCTAACACTTTATATATTTTTACATAGCCTTTATATCTATTGACTTGAATTCCATTGTAACTTTAAAATTACAAAATGTTTAGTTATTCAAAAGTAATTTTAAAACCGATAAAGTCCACATTAAACGGTTCTTAAGTGGTTATTCGGCACGATATAGAAATATTTATCTGATTTTCGCTTGTCTAAAGTAGAAGTTACTACTCGTATAGGTGCTGATAAATAACTTTAAAATGTCCTATGCAAATCAATAGAAATCATAAGCTCATAACATAAAATAAATAATGTCTCTAAATTCATATCATTACATCAAGGATACGTCATTTTATTCGTGCATTGCGCACTAAAACGGTGGTTATTTTAGTGGACGGTGAACAATAACCTAACCACAAAATTAAAATGTACGATTTTCATGAAACATGGCTAAGAACACTCCCGACTAACTCAGCTTTCAGACAAAAAAAACTAAATCTTAATCGGTTCATCCGTTCGGGAGCTACGATACCACAGACAGACACACACACACAGACAGACAGACAGACAAACAGACAGACAGATAGACAGACAGACAAACAGATAAACAGACAGACAGACAAACAGATAAACAGACAGACAGACACGTCAAACTTATAACACCCCGTCGTTTTTGCGTCGGGGGTTAATAAACTTACTATTTGGTTGTGGCGAAATTAGTATCATTAGGATCTACTGTTTTGAAAATATACCCTACTATCCAAATAAAACGCAATCAACTCATAAGTTTCATCTCGCAATTCAGTTTATTTTATCCATAATTATGTCATTTTATTCGTACATTGCGCACTAAAATGCGAGTTATTTTAGTAGCGGTTGACAAAAAAGGACAAGCTTCAATTTTCATAGATGGTTTTTCACTTTTTCGTGGCCGAAGTCGTATAAGAACCGAGATTAGCAGTAGGTACAGTTTTTTTTTTTGTTGAAAATTCCATACTATCCAAATCAATCGAAATTTCGCAATCAACTCATAAGCTTAGTTTCGCAATT
Source organism: Leguminivora glycinivorella (assembly GCF_023078275.1). Taxonomy (NCBI): domain Eukaryota; kingdom Metazoa; phylum Arthropoda; class Insecta; order Lepidoptera; family Tortricidae; genus Leguminivora; species Leguminivora glycinivorella. The sequence goes on from NC_062971.1 coordinate 32,491,631, forward strand.
CATTTTATTACATCCATACGTCATTTTATTCGTGCATTGCGCACTAAAATGCGGGTTATTTTAGTGGCGGTGGACAATGCGGCGGGCGCGCGGCCGCGGGCTGCGCGCACGCAGGAAAAAAGACGAGTTTCAATAGTCCTCGACGGCCCACACGCCAGCCTATGGCCACTCAATCGTTCGTATTCCTGCGCTGCACAGGGAACTCCGAGGAAACATGCCTATTTGAATGTTTGTTGGAGTAACTTTTGCTAGTTCGAAATATAAATTCTAAGTTTTTTTAAAAAGGCAAAATAAAAAAAAATTGCGCCTGGTAAATCAAACAAAATGCTCCTGGAAAAATACGATATGTTTTTCCAAGAAAAGGGTAATGTTATTCTCTTTATTCACTTTAACTCTTAGGCTAGGCTATTTATATTACGTTCTGATATTTTGTTACTTGATATAGAGCTTTTGCATTGCGCACTACGCAGGAAAAAAGACGAGTTTCAATAGTCCTCGACGGCCCACACGCCAGCCTATGGCCACTCAATCGTTCGTATTCCTGCGCTGCACAGGGAACTCCGAGGAAACATGCCTATTTGAATGTTTGTTGGAGTAACTTTTGCTAGTTCGAAATATAAATTCTAAGTTTTTTTAAAAAGGCAAAATAAAAAAAAATTGCGCCTGGTAAATCAAACAAAATGCTCCTGGAAAAATACGATATGTTTTTCCAAGAAAAGGGTAATGTTATTCTCTTTATTCACTTTAACTCTTAGGCTAGGCTATTTATATTACGTTCTGATATTTTGTTACTTGATATAGAGCTTTTTTTACATAAACTAATATATTTTTTCTTTTTGTTGCAGGTTAGTCTACTCCGTACAAACGCTAACTATACATAGATTCTTCATTTCTTGTAAGTCTACATGTATCAAAGTGAAGCCTAAGGCTTAGTAGGCTAAGCACTGTAATTTAGAGATAGTATTATGCTGAGTGGATCGGTACTAAATCTGGATGAGACCATTAAGTGATTATGTGTTGCCTTTTTTAAGTCTTGTAAAATCCTCTGAGACGAATAATAACTATCAAGCTTTTCACCGATATTTTAAATCCGTTATTTTCTTTATTATAAAAAATAGTATTACAAAAAACTGAGCATCGCAAGACCATTAAAATTGTACAATCAATTCAATAAGTAGATTTTCACCATAGCTTTGAAGTTACTTACACAAAGGCCTCCTAACAACACTTAATTTTAATTGACAAGCGAACTTAACTATGATCCGCAGGTACTTATGTCAATGTGTGCCAACTGTTATGTGCCAAGAAAGAACTAGAAATACTGTTAAATGATTCTTTGCAATATTTTAGAATTTAGTATGGTAGACATATCGTCACTACTTTTAAAAAAACTTGTATCTTCGTCTGTCAATGAAAAGAAAATTGTAGTAAGTATGTATGGAATTAATTACTTTATTCAAAACCAATTCATTAATTACAACATATTAAAAAACTTACAACTAAACACTTATATTTACTAAAAATCTTATAAATAAAAACTTATACTTGTATGGAATGAATATAGACTTACTGCATTTTAACTTTGAGGAGCAGCGTGAGATACGAGATTTTTTAAAAGTAGTGACGAGTAAGTATGTATGGAATTAATTACTTTATTCAAAACCAATTCATTAATTACAACATATTAAAAAACTTACAACTAAACACTTATATTTACTAAAAATCTTATAAATAAAAACTTATACTTGTATGGAATGAATATAGACTTACTGCATTTTAACTTTGAGGAGCAGCGTGAGATACGAGATTTTTTAAAAGTAGTGACGATATACATCCATCAAAAATTTCTGATTGCAGCCAAACATAGTTACATCAATTTGATAATTAAGTAATAAGCACGTAATAAATTAAGGCTGCTTTCAAAAAAACGTCAAAATAATGTACCTAAAATTGATAGTTTTAGTCGGTGAAATACTACACTTTCCGTTATCCAATAGATTTATTTAATTCAAATTTCAGTTAGAGCATCTTATTATCTTGATTTTTATAAGACTGGATTTTTGAAAACCAAGTCACAAAATTAATTATGATTTTTTCTCTAAAGCGCGTTTAGAAAAACTCACGTATAGAGCTGAATTAGTCGATCTTATTTGTAAAATTTGGACAATTTTGATTACTAAAACAGGTAAATTTATAATTCGTATACCCTGTACTACAAACTTCTCAGACTACATTTTTATTGTAAGGTTTTAAAAAAGAGTAAACGAGGCTAAGACGAAGTCAATTTTTTTCAGAAATTACCTAAAATTAAGTGACTATTTCTTTGAAAATCTACATCACATCGAAATAATTTTTGTATTTAATGAATCTGCAACGTTTACTTAAATTGCTGCTATGCCTTAGTGATTATAAATTGCTGTTATTTATTTTTGGCAATTTTTTGAAAACGAGCCTTCACCGGTACAATTATTACCACTATTGGACATTTTCTCATATTTTGTTAGACCAAGTTGAAAAAGTCCTATGATGATATATTTGTAAACTACTCACGAAGCCCTTTAATTTGATACCACACACGGTATGATCAAGCGCTCGGTTGCGATTTCAATGTTTTTCACGCGAAAGCCCTCTTAACTAGCAATAATATGTACTTTAAACCATATGTAAATTGTAGTTTTTCAAATATAGCTTCCGAACAAAACTTTATAATAAAAAAATTGGAATGAAATTACGAATGTAGGAATACTTTGTCTATGATAGCGACTCCATTAGGCTCTGTCCACAGCCCGAGCAATGACACAGCGGAACTTTCAAGAGATACTTCGATTCTTTACAAGTTAACTTTAAGTCGGACCCAGCTAACGAGTAGAGATTGACTGGAGCCTTTTTTTCGGCTACATAAATGTTTATTTATATTTCGTAACGTAGCGCACACTAATCTACTCATAGATACACCATTTTTAGAATTAAGTGTCAGGTTATACTTTAAAGCATTGCTTCACGAGTTCATGCTGTACGTTAATGACAGTTTTTAGTTTTCGATATATTTCTAAGATATGATTCGAACACCTGGTTATAATAATACTAAGTTTAAATTACGCGGGCGTGCATTCATGTTATTATTACTGTAAAGTACTATAGGTATAGTAAGTTTATATTTGTGCCAAGTCGGATAAAGTATTCTATGCGATGTAACAATGCATTGCCTACACGTCGCGGGTCTCAATGCCTCTCAAGTCAGATTAAGTTAGGAAAGGCGCGTTATTAATAACAGCCAATAACTTAAACGCGACTTGAAATATCGGACTTTATTTTGCTTAAGCGACACTCATATATTATCTCGCCTAAGAATGCGTTTCCGGATCGGGGGATTTTTGTCATTGGTTCCCTTTGTCGTTCTTTTTGTCGAGGTGTGAACCATTCGTTCACGGTGCGATGAGAAATATGGCATGTAACATGTAATACAAAAGATCAAACGTCATACAACTTACAAATGATGGAGCAACGTGACGACTTATTTCGAAGTCTATCCATTTGACAAACAAGTGCATGACGGATACTAAGTTGAACAAATTCGCTGTTATGTTTTCATTGTAAGATTTGTTTTGGATAAAAAATGTTATGAAGTTGCGTTTGGATTAATGTGTGGGAGCAGCGCGAGTGACAGGGGTCCTGTTTGTTTTATGGATATTTTGTGAGACATAACTAAACATGCACCCACATTATGTCAAGTTAAACGAGTCCTCGAATGACTCTAAATGAGCCTTGTTATATATTGGAAGGGTTTATTATAATTACTTGTACAATTATTTTTTATTATGAAATTTGTTTTCAAGATGAGTTATCAAGGTCCGATCTCTGATTTATGCTTCATGTTATAAGATTTAAATATTATTAAAATATACTCCATTAACACAATAAGAATTAGTAGTAGAATGGAGACTAAGTTTGTAAACGGTCTTCCATTATCCTCTTTACTTCGTTATAAACATTCCTCCAGACACGGCGCGATTATTAGTCCTAATAATTTGAAGTCGTTCTCCAGCGTATTAAGTTACATTGTTCGGATAAAAGGATACCTGACAATCTGCCCATTGCACTAGTCAAATGAGTCTGTTTATCTCGGAGATAAAGACAAAGTAGATGAATGTGTCACAGGCGGCAATATATCGCCCGGCGTTGTTGCCGGTGCTTATCTGCCCCTTAATGCCCTTGGCCGACGAAAGCTTTTAAAAGGTTCATCCTTTCAGCAACGAAAGTCTGTGACGGCTTAAAATATTAAGCTTTATTTATTGGTCTCGGCTTGTTAACAGACTATCATAGTAAAAGTGAATTATTGTCTTGTATGCGATTACCTTGAAGCCAAGTTTGATGGTTAGGTTCTTACACCTACCTACATAGAAATGAGATAGATGATTGGACATCTGTGTTTCAAAGCTCATCGTCTCCTAGATATTGCGTGCACCAAAAGTCCTTAATTACGAAAATTATTATTAACAGAAACATATATATAATGTAATATACGTATATAGGCTACACGACATTATGCTTTTCAGTAAGTTTTCTAGGTATATCTTTTTTTTCGATAATGTGTCATTGATGAGGGTTTGACGGTCAAATATTAAAATATTTTAGGTTAACAAAATGTTTTTCGTAAAACTAAAATCATGATTCACCATTTAGTTTAAGTCGGCTAGACGCAAAAGCCTTTTATTAGTAGTAAATGACAAATACAACGAGGTTTAACACTATCTCTCGGAACGCGGGACGTAAAGTGCGCTCGACGAGACATGGCCGGCCGTTTGGCTGAGATGCTTCTCTAAATCTTGCGTTGCCTTGGACCGTGTAATGTTACCTTTTTGCCCAGGTTTAATGAGGTCATGAAGTTGTATAGCTGGTATTGATCGCTTAAAAGTATCGTTATGTCGATTAAATGTACCTCATAAGAAGAAGTGTGTCTGGCCTTCACATTTTACCCGTTCAAACCAATGACCAGTATTATTGAGAGTTCATATGTTTACCACTAATTGTGAGTAGCAAGTAACAAAAATATCACCTCACAAAAACAATGAGTAAAAGGGTCAAATTTGAAGGCCAGACACAGTTCTCCTTATGACACACTTTCCCGTATTGATCTTACCTTTAAATACATTTGAGATATGTGAGTGTATGTATGCTGTTGATAAAGTTTATGAATAATCGTATTTTAATCCGTTATCTTGCTATTTAATATGAGATACCACCCGAATCGAAAAATTATGTAACAAATAGACAAATGCTCTGAAAACGTGAATTATCGGTTTCAAATTAAATTGTACTCAAAGCAGTCAATGTTTATGTTATAAATGTAAATTGTATTGTAATTATTCTAGTAACAGCACAAAGGCAGGCGCCATGCAAGGTCATTCGGCCCAGCAATGGCTAAACGGAGACCTATAATTCAAAGGGCATTTTGCTAATATTAATAGTTGGCTGGGTAATCTATAATTCTAGTTGTATCTCAGCTCGGATTTATAGATGCAGGGATCGGCGCCGGTTCTTGATTTGAATGGCGGCGTGTGATTGGCGGGCGCCGGGTGCGCAGGCGAGCGTATTTGGGTCAGCGCGTGGGTCGAATCTAGCAGCAGCTTTATACCATATTTGCCGCATAACTATGAGAACTTTTGATTATTTCACACCTTGTTTTGGAATTGGCATTTGATGGTCACAATAAAGAGATACGCCGCAAAATACTTCGGCGCACCTTTCGACCTATTACTAAACTTCTATTTATTTGTAAATTGAGTAGTTGAATCTAGAAAGGTATTTTTTAAATGTCGCATGTTCGGCCTATAATGTTTAAAAATGTATCCATGTAACTTGTCAGTAGTAACACCTGTAATTTTATAGGTAGGTAGGTATGTTCGCGGTCGACTTGTCGCTTCAGCTACGACAATGCCCGCAGCAAAAAGTATTTCAATCTCAACATTTACGTCCGTTTAGCCCTAGTTCAGAGTCCGACATAAAACTTTCAAGAAAACACATTTACTCGCTGTTTAAACGTTTTATATGCATTAAAAACAATCGTTTGAGTTCTCAACGTAAATTAGAATGAAAGGCTGATTTAGTTGAACTCGTAAATGGAGTTAAAGGGATTATTTTGTGGAAAAGTCTGGAATAATCATAGGAGGTCTGGGCAATGGGCACAATAGGTGCTCGTCTCGGCGAGAAGCACGTAACTCGTAAATACGACGTCCCTTATTATTAGCGACCATTGTTCGCTGGTTCGTTGTTCGGTACGACGCGGTACACTCGCGCTGCGCTGGCGCAATAAGAGGCGTTTTTACGAGTTTAATGATACGATTATACTATTGTTTTAATGACGCGATTGTTTAATCGAAACGTTTTCGTATTTGAAAAAATAAATGAATGTGTAGGGTAATTAAAGTAACTAATAATATGATGAACTGTAATAAGTAATTAATTAATTGTATTTTATCCAGCAGTTGTATAAACGATGTGAATCCAAAATTCCACCCCGCCTGTAGCGTCAGTTGTCCGACAAATAAAATCTTAAGCATTGCGAGGATTCTTAAGCACGAGTGTTTAGATAAAATGCCTTTGAGAGAAACATAAATACCTTTGAGTGAAATAAAAATATTATACCAAATGAAGCTTGACGATATCCAATCCAAATGCGCTTTTAAAATTATCGTTTAATTATCAGACAACATAAAATTGCATTAGGTAAATTACTTTGCCGCTGCTGCTCATAAACTTGAATAACTTTCTGATTTTGAACAATCAAAAACTGGTGTGCTTTCCATGCCGAAAGGCTTCTTAAGTTCTATATGCAAAAATTATGAAGCATAAGGTCCTGCTGTAATGCAAAGCCACATATTATTCATGTGGGTAACAAAACATTCAATGTCGTCCTTTTTAACCCCCGGCGCAAAAACAACGGGGTGTTATAAGTTTGACGTGTCTGTCTGTTTGTGTGTGTGTCTCTCTGTGGCACCGTGGCTCCTGAACGGATAATCCGATTTAGATTTAGTTTTTTTTTGTTTGAAAGCTGAATTAGTCGGGAGTGTTCTTAGCCATGTTTCAAGAGAATCGGTCCACTATGTCGCGGTCGGGGGTTATTTTAAAATTTTAATTTTGTGGTTATTAATCGCAGGCGAGTGTACGCCTAGCCAGCGGACATCCGACACCCGTAGCTACACGCGTGCGTGTGCTAGACGGAGAGCTGGCAGGATTTTGGAGTAGGTCCTTGAGGCAACCTGGAAAGGTGCTCAGATGCTTCTCTGATCATAGCCAACATCAGGTCTGCAAGTCTGGCAGCTGGGGAGCGGGGCTTTATCGAGCTATGAATTTTTAAAGATTTAATTTTTTGAGGCCCAAAAAAGGTGTTTGAGGCAACCTGGAATTATTAAAAAGTGAAAATAGAGTTCCTCAGAAGTCGCATAGTATTTATGCCAGATCATTTATTTCAGAACGGTACAAAGTGGTAAAAAAAAAATTCCAAAAAAGGTTCTTGAGGCAGTCTGTCATTTTTACCCGTGAAAGATGAGGGTCTAAATAGCCATGGAAAAATAATGCCATGACATGAGGTGGGGTCCGTACCCTGCCATTCGATCTTGAAAGTCATTTTTTTAGTTTTTCGTAAATAACTTGCAAACGGTGGCCCACAGCAAATAAATATGTTAAACAGAAAATATCTACATAAAATTTCCTACAAGAAAGGTTATGTACGTTTTTTCGATAGGATCAATATATACATGGATAATTTAGTAAGAAAGTTTTTTTAATCGATTACATGCTCCGTTTTTCGTCAATACCTCGTAAACGGTGGCCCACAGCAAAAAAATATGTTAAACAGAAAATATCTACATACAATTTCCTATAAGAAAGGTTATATAACTTTTTTCGCTAGGATCAATTTTTTAGTTGGAAAGTATTTTTAAATAGATATTTGAGCCGTTTTTTGTTGATAACTCAAAAACGGTGGCTCACAGCCAAAAATAATGTTAGACAGAATTAATCTACATAATATTTTCTACAAGAAAGGTTCTATAAGATTTTTCGCTAGGATCAATATTTTAGTTGGAAAGTATTTTTAAATAGATTTCATGGGCAGTTTTTTGTTAATAACTCGAAATCAGTGGCTCACAGCCAAAAATAATGTTATACAGAATTAATCTAAATAATATTTCCTACAAGAAAGGTTCTATAACATTTTTCGCTAGAATCAATATTTTAGTTGGAAAGTATTTTTGAATAGATTTCATGGGCCGTTTTTTGTTAATAACTCGAAATCGGTGGCTCACAGCCAAAACTAATGTTTCACAGAATTAATCTTCATAATATTTCCTACAAGAAAGGTTCTTTAATATTTTTCGCTAGGATCAATATTTTAGTTGGAAAGTATTTTTCCAACTTCCCGGACCGCCGGCGAGTCCATCAGGGACGCTCCGGGCCTTAGGCCCTACGCGGAGCTCGGCCTTCGGCCTTCGCTCGGCTCCGAAGCTCTACCGTTGGGCCTTCGGCCCGCCGGTTACGCTTGTTTAAGACACTTTTGTAAGGAAATTGTATGGGAGCACTTTATGCCCGCAGTGAAATTACTTTGATTTGGCCCGGGTGGGAGCCTAAAGGTGAGCCCCGTTCCTGCGGCCCTCCGCGGGGTCGGCCTTCGGCCTCCCACCCTGAAGCTCGCCCTTCGGGCTCGCAAAAATACTTGAAAAAATTATTTTGCCATAACGGCGGCCATCTTGGATTTTCGAAAAAATTTTTTTGACATTTGTATGCTAGGGGCCCATACCTCTCCGCATGCAAAATTTCAGCGCGCTCGGACCAACTTGAAAAAAAGTCGGCCATTTTGAATTTTTTGATGCAACTTTTTTCTACTCGGGCTCCTAAGTATGACATTTGATCGAGCACCCCCCGGCTATCTCTTACGGTTTAAAAGTTGCCATACAAAAAAAGTGGAATTTTTTTTTCCCATTTGTAGCATTTTTCAATTTTTTTTTATATCATTCTAATCTAGACCCTAGAGAGATTCTATGACCAAAATTTGAGCACTCTAGGATAAACTTGAAAAATCGACAAAAAACAAGTCGGCCATTTTGAAAAAAAAAATGGCGGCCTCAAAAACTGCCCAGGGTCCTCTATGACATTTGGTCGAGCACCCCCCAATATCTCCCCCCGTTTAGCCAGGCCGTCCAACATTTTTTGACCCAAGAGTCGCAGACCAGATTCCATATTTTTCCCACACGTCTCCCCGCTCCCTCTATACAAAGACACTTCGACCGTCGAAATCGGTTTAGCCGTTCTCCAGATATAGGGAGAGGTTAGAAATCAGTGGGGTTGCAGCTATATATAAGACCGTATGCCTGTTTGCCACCCACGGGATCAAGATTTGTTAAGTCGCAGTATACAGCATTTCTCGGAACTATCTAGCTACTTACGAAAGCAAGGAGCGCCGGACGATCGAACGCAAGTCCGTTGTCTACGACCTACGAGCGCTCGGCGCAGACTGAGCGGGCCCGTATCAACACAGTGTATTTTATTCGAATTTTAGGTGCTTTAAAAAAATGTCTGTCGACAGAAAGGTATGTCCTATATGTATAATTTTTTTCTTATATGTCAACAAGAAGTTCTAGTTTAGGATAATATTATTTAAGAGTTACAATAAATGCAGGAATCCCAGGAAAAATACATAATGTAAACCTCTTTTTATCGAAAAAATGGGGAAGATACGGAAGGTTATTTATTAAATCCACCATTTCAAATAAATCTTAAAATGTCAAACTATGATTACCTCGTACAGCACGGGGAGCATGGTCGCGCGATAGACGATAAAATAGCAGGCCGTCAAATAGGATTGTGATCATTTATTACCCCAAATAACATATTTAACAGCACAATCACGATTCTAAACGAGTGATCCCACTACGAAATTTGAAAACGTCTACCGAAAAAACTGATTTGTTTTAAGTATAAAAAGACATGTTTTAAAATATTATATTATGATTAACTAGCTTAAGATATGTTCTTTTAGGAACATTATCAGTTTTTTAATAATCACTTAAGTATAGTTTCTTTATAGTTTTGAATGAAAAATGTTACATTTTGCAAAAAACGCTCTTCTTTAGGAATAAGGCCTCTTAACCTTGGTTGATTCCGTTTCGCGCTACTTAGATAGAGGGATGCAGGTGGACGTGCTGTACTTTGATTTAAAAAAAGCCTTTGATCGCGTAGATAACGACGTACTCTTAAGCAAATTATGCAGCATTGGTTTCTCGCCTAAACTGTTTTGCCTTTTTGCTAGTTATCTACGTGATAGACGGCAATATGTGCAGCACGGATGCTATGTGTCGAGTGCCTACCCCACCCGTTCCGGGGTCAGTCAGGGCTCTATTCTGGGTCCTCTGCTCTTTGGTGTTATGGTCAATGATCTGGCCTTGGTGCCTAAGCATGCGCAATGCCTACTCTATGCTGATGACCTGAAACTAATTTACAGGGTCCAGGAAGATTCTGACTTACAATCTTTACAAAGTGATATTGATCGGGTTTATGAATTGAGTCTTGTAAACAAACTTCTGAAACTTCAGTTCAATGTTGACAACTGTGCGGTTATTACTTTTTGTAAAGCGCGTAGTCCCCTGTGTAGGCAGTATCTCCTGGGGTGGAAACCCATCGCCGGTGTCACATTGATACGGGACTTGGGGGTTGTTTTAGATTCCCACCTTAACTTTCATGAGCACATGACAATGCTTGCTGCAGACTGTTACCGCAGGCTTGGGTTTGTTGTCCGCAACGCCAAAGAATTTGACAATCCCAGGGACATAAAGCTTCTTTATACTGCCCTCATGAGAAGTAAGCTTGAGACAGCCTCAGCCGTTTGGAATCCCCATGAAGCGCCCTACATCCTGCTGCTCGAAAAGGTCCAAAAAAACATTTTTGCGTTTCTTTTATAAAAAATGTACGGGTATTACCGATTCTTGTACCCAACAAAATTCCTTTTGGGGACGTTGGGTTTCTTCTCGTTAGAAGTTAGGCGTAATGTCGTGCTGATGTCTGTTGCATGTGGTATTTTGAAGGGGGAGTCAGATTGCTGTGGACCACCGTTTTCGAGTTATTTGCAAAAAACGGCTCGTGTAATCTATTTAAAATACTGTCCTACTAAAATATTGATCCTAACGAAAAATCATACATAACGTTTCTTGTAGCAAATATTATATAGATTATTTCTGTTTAATATTATTTCTGGTAATGGGGCACCGTTTTTGATGTTATTAACAAAAAGCGGCCCATGTAATCTATTTCAAAATACTTTCCAACTAAAATATTGATCCTAGCGAAAAAACGTATAGAAGCTTTCTTATAGGAAATTTTATGTAGATTTTATTCTCGTGAACATTTTATTTAGCTGTGGGCCACCGTTTATGAGGTATTTACAAAAAACGGCCCATGAAATCTATTTAAAAATATTTTCCAACTAAAATATTGATCCTAGCGAAAAATCTTATAGAACCTTTCTTGTAGGAAATATTATGACGATTAATTCTGTATACCATAATTTTTGCTGTGAGCCACCGTTTTTGAGTTATCAACAAAAAGCGGCCCATTTAAAAATACTTTCCAACTAAAATATTGATTCTAGCGAAAAAACGTATAGAACCTTTCTTGTAGGAAATCTTATGTAGATTTTTTTCTCGTGAACATTTTATTTAGCTGTAGGCCACCGTTTACGAGGTATTTACAAAAAACGGCCCATGAAATCTATTTAAAAATACTTCCCAACTAAAATATTGATCCTAGCGAAAAATATTATAGAACCTTTCTTGTAGGAAATATTATGAAGATTAATTCTGTGTAACATTAGTTTTGGCTGTGAGCCACCGATTTCGAGTTATTAACAAAAAACGGCCCATGAAATCTATTTAAAAATAATTTCCAACTAAAATATTGATTCTAGCGAAAAATGTTATAGAACCCTTCTTGTAGGAAATATTATGTAGATTAATTTTGTGTAACATTAGTTTTGGCTGTGAGCCACCGATTTCGAGTTATTAACAAAAAACGGCCCATGTAATCTATTTAAAAATACTTTCCAACTAAAATATTGATTCTAGCGAAAAATGTTATAGAACCTTTCTTGTGGGAAATATTATGTAGATTAATTCTGTTTAACATTATTTTTGGCTGTGAGCCACCGAATTCGAGTTATTAACAAAAAACTGCCCATGAAATGTATTTAAAAATACTTTCCAACTAAAATATTGATTCTAGCGAAAAAACGTATAGAACCTTTCTTGTAGGAAATATTATGTAGATTAATTCTGTCTAACATTATTTTTGGCTGTGAGCCACCGTTTTTGAGTTATCAACAAAAAACGGCCCAAATATCTATTTAAAAATACTTTCCAACTAAAAAATTGATCCTAGCGAAAAAAGTTATATAACCTTTCTTATAGGAAATTTTATGTAGATATTTTCTGTTTAACATAATTTTTTGCTGTGGGCCACCGTTTACGAGGTATTGACGAAAAACGGAGCATGTAATCGATTAAAAAAAACTTTCTTACTAAATTATCCATTTATATATTGATCCTATCGAAAAAACGTACATAACCTTTCTTGTAGGAAATTTTATGTAGATATTTTCTGTTTAACATATTTTTTTGCTGTGGGCCACCGTTTACGAGTTATTTACGAAAAACTAAAAAATTGACTTTCAAGATCGAATGGCAGGGTACGGACCCCACCTCATGTCATGGCATTATTTTTCCATGGCTATTTAGACCCTCATCTTTCACTGGTAAAAATGACAGACTGCCTCAAGAACCTTTTTTGGAATTTTTTTTTTTACCACTTTGTACCGTTCTGGCACGGTGAAGGACCCGGCCAAATGATCTGGCATAAATACTATGCCACTTCTGAGGAACTCTATTTTCACTTTTTAATAATTCCAGGTTGCCTCAAACACCTTTTTTGGGCCTCAAAAAATTAAATCTTTAAAAATTCATAGCTCGATAAAGCCCCGCTCCCCAGCTGCCAGACTTGCAGACCTGATGTTGGCTATGATCAGAGAAGCACCTGAGCACCTTTCCAGGTTGCCTCAAGGACCTACTCCAAAATCCTGCCAGCTCTTGGACCATGCGCAGCGTCGCGCAGCTCAATCCAAATAAACCCAATCCTGCCATAATTACTGCCCGTGATCAATTCGCCACCACCTCCATTTATTGCGGGGCTTAATTATAAAATGTGTTTATTGTGGTTTTAAGAGTTTGTATTTTATATAATCGTTGTATAAGTAGCTATAAAACAAACCTTAAGCTTAACGTGGTGCTTAGTAAATCTGTGTAAAAAAAAACACCTAAACATTTTTTTACAAAACACACAAAACTATTGTATTAAAAAAATGACAATGTTATAAACACATGTTCTAATTTTGCCTCTTATTATTAAGCTTATCTGCCTATACATATTCGTCTTAAGTCATAGTCTTATACATATGTGTTTAACAATGTTCAACATACTTCTCGTAAGTACCTCATCCATATTGTTTTCTTTTGAGGCGCTGAGCCCTAACACAAATATACCTAATAAACCTACCCAATTTTTACTTTTTACATTAAATTGTCCGATTGTTGCTCGATATTAAGCTCGAGGCAATCCGTATTCTGATAAATATTCTGGTTCGGTTGATCGCAGGTAGAGGCTTTGGCTTCGAATCATTCATCTTATAAGCTGACATGGCTTTTGTCGCAATTCATTTGGTCCGGACTGAGGACTATTTGTTATTTTCTATCGAGGATTCAATTCATGTGGTATATAGTTGTGTAGGTACGGGGTATGGGATGGGTTAAATAATACAGCTTATACAGGTTGCCTAACAGCAACATTCCTATTTTAAGAAGATGTATCACGCTGTACAATCGCGGCCCAATTTTTCTCTATGAATATTGTAAAAATGGAAAAAGTTTTTCTTATGTGATTTAATGTTTATTCACTAAAGCTCAAATTTCGGCACTGATAAAAGCTCTATTTCGAAATTAATTCCACGAAGCATAAATTAATATTTTTTTTTACCTGCTATGATTGAATAAATAGTATCTACAAATAATGACCTGCCTACTCTTGAAATGCAGACCTAGGTATAGTTAATAAATTTTCTTTTGCTTATTAAAATATCTAGAAAAGCTAGAAATGGGTATCTACTTGCACAATTTTATTAGTTTTTAGTTAATCATTGTTCACAGTTGAGAACATTAAAAGTTCTTTGTTCTATTGCTGTACGTGCTTCTATTAAGTTCATGGGATTAATACACTTGTGCCCCTTTCCTCTTAGGCAGCTATTATAGCAAAAAACCTGATATTATTAATAGCCTTTAATAATTATTATTTTTATCCCTTTATCGACCAACTTGATTATCGATGTTTCTCTTTCTATCTATATCTCTCATATTTCTCGCGGTAATTTAAGTTTTTTTGTGTAAAAAATAGAATTGTGATAATTGTGCTTAAAATGAAACAAATTTCCTCTATATTCCTCTTTAACCCTTTCTATAGAAAGTGTGCTTTGTATTAACTTCATCATGAATAAAAAAAAATTGTGTTCACGAATGAAATGTTGACCCCTAAAATCCAATTGACCCATGAACAACCTACCCCGTAATATTATAAAACAGTTACGAAAATCGTGTCTGTCATAATACTCATAATATATTTACGAGGGTACTCACAGTAAATAATGGCTGTTTTATTACTTTTTTTTGTCATACAGGCATTGATATAAAAGTTTTCGGCTAGGACTACCAAGTGACCACTGTGAAGTATTTCCTTATTTAATATGTTCATTAAAAATAATCAATTTGGTAAGTAATAAATAAACGCAAATATGTAGATCTATTTTATCTGAAAAACAGGTATTGCTTTTATAAGTCAAACTCGTAAAATCGGACCTTCTCTGTGTGAATGGAACGATAGTCGCACTCGCACTCGCAGCTTATTAAGAAGCTTTGATTTACGAAGAAGAAGTAATAAAGATAGAAATTGGTCTGAGAGCGACATTCTCGTCGAGTTCTATTTCCAAATAGATGTGAGGGTTTCTTCACTCATATTTAATTAATATGCTTCATTACAAATATGATAGCTGTATGCATAAGTAGTTAAATTACCTGTAACTTAGCTTAGCTCTGAAGTAGCTATAAAATTATATCTACCTAAATGCAAAAGAATTCCGTTTTATGTGGGCGTTTGCTTCGAGGTCAAACTAGGTATGGACGTAAGTGCACGTATTTTACTTCTATATAAGAACAGTTATTTAAATAAAAATGTACTATACGATTAAAGTCGGAAGGTAATTGAGATTGTTATCTTATGACACTGTTTATAATAATTCTTGGTATATAAAACTTAAAAATCGCCTCGTATATTCAATGGAACTCGTTTAAGTTAGATATTGAATATAGATAGTCTAACAAATGACTAACACTTAGTCAAAAGAAGCAGCATTAGTAGGTACTTCACATTATTACTGGTATTCGAGCGCTGTAATAGAATCACATACATTTTCATATTTCCTTTTTAGCAGTAATTACGGGCGAGGAACATTAAGGTTTGCAGGCCCTGTGCATCGCATATAAATCGGGTGTTTCTTGAAATATCGGACGCCGTGGGCAACCTCTCCGTCGCCGCCCGTATCTCTCCCGATACGATTTTATACGATATTCCATTTTTATTTTTTCGACTTTTATGGATCGGTTGTTCGCGGTGTATCGATAATTCGTGATCGCCCGTATATATTGCAGCAGGTAGCGAAAAATTCGCTAATATCAAAGATGGTTTTGTAAAGAAAAACCTAGATTAGTAGTAATTTATGGTGTGTATAAAATTTCACGTTCGCTAGTTCTTTTTTTATAAAAAGCGTTAAGCTATGAACCGGTCCCGCGGCTGGTTCTCACACGGCGCGGCCGCATCATAACTGGCTACTTTATGCTATTGTAATGACCTAAGGGGCTGCCAGTACAAAAACGCTCGCATTGTTTCTAGACTAGTTACCGTATACAGTCCTGTATTTTATCACTTCGCACGTCGACTTCGACACTTCCTAGAAAAACGTTAAAAGTCGGTTGGTTTTTCTAAAACTAGTAGCGCGGCGCGCGGGCGGGTGACAGTTTCGCAGGATTTTTTATTGGACTAAGAGCTCAGCTTTTTTCTTCTTTCCTTATAGAATAAATTAAGGTGCAAAACGTTTTCAAACAAAGGAAGACTGTTTATATTTATAGTCGGAGTTTTCGAGGTATACTGATTAAAACTAACACTCGTTCCTACACAGCTCAGTCGCTCCGCTATTTATATATTCTTGTTGTGTACACAGTTTTTCGAAAAAGTTTCGCAGACGAATTATTCATAATGAGTGTCAGAAGATAAATATCGTTAACGAATTTTATGACTTATATTCATGTTATTACGACACTTTTCTGTCCGGAGATGGTCGCGCCCATGTTCGGAATTTATATACGTGGCGCTTTTTAAAAATACCATGTTTGTTGCTCGAGGGGTGCGGGTCCGATCGATCGACTTTATGATGGTATTTTTTATTATTTTATGTTAATGCACTAAATATGTAGTTACACGGTTATGATTGCGTGTATCATGGTAATGTGGCCGTGTGCGAGTACCTTCGTAATAGGCAGATCTGCATCTCCTTTATGAGCTCACATATTATATTATTTCAAGTTTTGACGAACTTTATAAGTACCTTGTTGGTGAACTCGTGTAATATCATTTTGTTCGTTTCATATTTAAAGGTGGAAAAAATATATGTAGGCACACATCAAGGCATTAGATTAGGTACACTAGTTACACCAGATCCAAGAAAAACACACCCCGTCATTTACAAAGCTCGAAAAACTTATCTCAAAAGTATCTAATAAAATTTATTCTACAAACGTTGATGTCAAAATTACAGACTATTAATAAAGGCGGGAGAGAGCATCGAAGTCAGTTAAAACCCCTATGCGCTAACATAAAACAATAAAAAGAAACAAGATATTGAGGTGAGTTTCTCCTAACATAATTCATAATCCTCGATCTGAAGATACAAAATGCCTAGATAGAAAGATCGGCTGTCAAACAATATGACGTGACACGCAATAAAAATCTCAAACTGCGACAGCGCGTATATCGGACAGTATCAAAAATAAATGAAACAATTTAGCGCGTCTCGGGTTGTTCGTCGCGCCGCAACCGGACACCTTGCGTGTTGCGTGCAAGCTAAATATTTACGCAGAAATATGTTTTACAGTGAGAATGGGAACCGTTGGAGAGGACGCTCCTCTTGACCTGTCGCTTCTGTTGCGTGAATCATCCGTGTTCCGCTGAAGGTATCGCTATTTTTTTCGTTTGACAGGCATATTTTTCATTTCTACAAAAAAACTAGACGACAAAATATTATGTCTAATAAGGAACTGAATAACATCACATCGTGAGGAAACCGAACTAATTCCAATAAGGTCTAGTTACCCTTCGGGTTGGAAGGTCAGATAGATGGCAGTCGCTTTCGTAAAACTAGTGCCTACGCCAAATCTTGGGATTAGTTGTCAAAGCGGCCCAGGCTCCCATGAGCCGTGGCAAATGCCGGTAAAAGCAAGGAGGATGATGAAGGAACTGAATAACATACTGAGAAAACTCAGATGAATTCTGTAAGAATCTGTTATGACATGGCTCCTCGTATTTCCTAACGTTCCATAGACCTCGTTCAATGCAATATCGGGTAGTTCATTTATTATTCATAAATTCAATATTTAAAAAGTAAATGCGTTCGAGTTGGTATGTGAAATTCGTTACCTATTTATCTATCATATTACTGACTGTATATTAACAAAAGTCAGTATATAAGGACTTTATTCCGATCTCGAAACTTTATTAATGATAAAATAACGTTGATTATGAAATCATAATTTAACCGCTGTAATTACATCAAGTTTGTCACCGGCATAATCTAAAATCGTTTTACCATGTTTGACCAAGTTTAGGAATTTCCGAGATCCAGGAATTTGTACTAACTATCGGCGCATTCGCGGCTAATCCGGAGCAATCCGGATTCCGAGCTGAGATTACTAGTCCTCTTCGTTTTAAAGGTATTAATAGAAAATAATTTATTTCAGATTCAACAGCACAATATTTAAATGTGCGGTATTTTTTTTAATGGCAAGTACATGTATTATCATAATCTTAAACATCCTTACATATAATGTTATAAATAATAAAATGTTAAAGTGCAGAACTAAATCTACAATGGAAATTATGGAAAAAACTAACGACATTGTTAAATCCAGAGCCTCGCAACAATTATCTTTTTTATGTTGCCTTATTAAAGTAACCAGTCTCATATTATATATATTACTTACTTCGCATATTATAACTTAATCTGATCAAGAGCTTTATAAAGCCTAGGTCAGTGTTAAATTGACTTTAAATTCCTAAATATCTTCTAGCCGGAAGGTGTATTGAACGGTTAATGTAAACGATGTTTAAAATGGTAAAGATTTTTATAATTATTATTTATAGCTTCCTAGTTTATTAGCATAGGCGTCATATGATGGTAGCTTTTCAATATGACTGTTTGAATGTTTTGTTTGTGAAGCCTTTACCAAATTGACCCGAAATTAGATGCGCAGATTTTTAGGACGCAGCGCAGTTTTCATGCCGTTGAAACAATACTTTTACACAGTCACTAAGACAGATTCTGTTTACGACTACACTGAATACTACAGTATAATCATCATCATTAAGACCAATGATAATAGTTCGTATACGAGTATCATAGAGCTACCGATTTATAGATTTTCTAGTAGGTATACTATGAGGGCTTCGACAATGTGAAATATCGTAATACTTATACCTACATTTACGATAAAGAACAGACGTGCATTACGTATTTTATTGTTCAATCAACAGACCGTGTACAAAATAAATAAATAAATAAATATTGGGGACACCTTACACAGATCAACTTAGCCCCAAACTAAGCAAAGCTTGTACTATGGGTGCTAAGCGACGATATACATACTTAAATAGATAAATCATAGAAAACATCCATGACTCAGGAACAAATATCTGTGCTCATCACACAAATAAATGCCCTTACCGGGATTCGAACCCAGGACCGCGGCTTAGCAGGCAGGGTCACTACCGACTGAGCCAGACCGGTCGAAAAAGAGTTCAGTAAAGTAATGTAGTAGGTACAACACAGTGACGCTGCTACAACACACCTCACATCGTTCTTGATTACACTTCATGTCATACCAGTCCTCTCCTATCTTACATAAACCTGTCTCATTCACACAAATAATGAATGAAGCAGACAGAACAAGCGATGTTTTACACTTGTCCCATCTGCCCGAACACTGCAAATGTAGCCATTTCATTATCGCAAGGTGTTTGGACACAAACGTGTTGAAGCCACTCTTGAGAAATTTTTCATGCCTTAATGATGCTTTCTTAGAAATATTGGCGAGCCGTTTTCTTTGTCTGAAGCGTAACAATTAAGAAATATAATAGTGGCTAAAATGTTTAGCGTTCATTTGTTCCGGATGTTTGCTGTAAGCGCTATAACGGTAGAGTTGTGTTACATTACATATGCTTGAATGCCTTCTTAATTATCGACAACAAAACTGAGGATTAAACTTTGTCAAAACTTTTTGTCATTTACGAAATTTTATTCATATTAAGTACCATAATAGGTACGATCAAATTAATTCTTAAATAAACAAACATAAAACAAAAGCTCCCATTTATCGCGCATTAAATGTAACAGGCTACAGGATCACTAAAATAACATGACATAACCTCCTAATGGTATCGTGCTGCCCCCGTTCCTAAATCCAACCATGCGGCGGAATGCCGGAGAACGAGTTTTCTATGCGTCCCGCTCTCAGCTATGGTGTAACTGTGTCTGTCCTTGTCAGCCGCTTGTCATTTTCTATAAGTTTTTCTAACATTCTCCGCTCGCCCCTCGGTTTCGGCCAAACGCCGGGTTTCGGCGCTCGCGTCGTGTTTGTACAACAGTTATGAGCTTTGTTTGAGACACTAATGTTCGTTACGCTGCCACGCGTTGGCTTTACCCAAGTGTTTGCTGACTAATGAAGCTCTATTAAGTCATCCTTCATGACTCTTGTCGGGAAGCATAACCAATGGATGTAAAGTTCGTTGAGCTGATGGGTTTGCTTATCGCAAGAGATTCAACATCGGGGAAAACTAATTGTTTGAAAAGGTTTTCTTATATTAATTAGTTTCAGCAGCTACACTGAACTTAAGCTTAAAGGTGTCGCCCCGATTTGCCATTGCATTGTAGATAAGTATCATCAATAAGGCAGAATTGTTTAACAATTAACATTAGGTCACCCGTGCATAAATTAGAAGGCGGCCGATAGCGCCGCGCGCACAGACGGGACCTCGCAGCCTTTGAACAAAGCCTAAATCTTTATCTCCGCTCTCGCTACACAGACTGCTTAATCCTAACAAGTTACAAATTAAAAGAGACCGGGACGGGTGTGCCAAACGAAACTTTATGGGCTTTGCATGTCTTATATCAATAAATTATTAACTACGCTCCTTGTTTGATTCCACGTCCATATTTACTATTATCCATTCAAATATAAACTCTAAAGCACCGTATCAAAGTTTAAAACGACACACGGTGGCGGTAATCGTTGTTGATTTAATTCAAACCCTATTTACTGGGTGTTAATGTTCAATTTATGTGTGTGAGATTGGGATACTTATAGGCATCCAATGTAATGTATTTGAGCGTAAGCAAGTAGAGGCGAGAATCTTTAGTTTTAATTAATACCTGGAGCCGAGTACAGAATATTCGCTATTTTCAATTAGGGCTCCCTCTGCCGGTAGCATGTTGTGAGCCGTGGTTTAATGAAACACTATATTTCCTGTACATTTGATATTTTGTGAATTTGATTCTAACAAGGTCAGGTTGCGGCGAGGCAGTCACATTTCATATGTTTTTTAATCTACTTAATTATAGTACCTATCAAACTAAGCAAAAGTGCATGTTGCCCTCATGAAAGATATCGATTCATACTTGCCATTTTACAGCTTACTGTACATATAACTATTACTTATTTAAAATTGCTTAGATATTACAAGGTTTTAGTTTCACTAAAGTCATGAAAGGAAACGGGATAATTTCTGTTTTGAATGCCATTTTTCTATGAGAGTCTGCTGTCCTTTCTATGTCTCTGTGTGTGTATGTCTTATTTTGCAATTTGCCTGTAGTTAAGCAAGTGTCGTCACTTACATAGGTACTTTATCGTTTTCAACAACTGATGGCGAAATATCAGGTACATTAACTTAGTGAGTGTTTGATTACCTATTTATCAATCAATTGATCGTGAAAATGAAATTTAGTAATATATACGCTCCAAAAGTTGGCTATTTAACATAATATCTACGTTAATAATATTTTGTTACTATATTTTGATGGTTGGACCATATTATCCCCGTTTCTTAGGCCTAATGCTTTTTAATTCGACTAATCCATACAGAGGAATACATTTAAAACGCTTATTATGTATGTATTGATTGATTGATGGTAATCGTATGTACATATTAAATTATATTGTAAATTTCGTCTAAAATATATGAGTTCGACGACCCGCTAGTCAAGTGGGAAGAAAAGCTATAAAAACTTTTATGGCCCATCTTTTTCAAGTGAGTTTGGCTCACATCGATTTAAACTTCTCTAGATACACTATCACCTACAAATTCGGCACTCAAAAGTGTCCGATCGCTTAGTTGCAAATGTGTGCGTCCAGTTGACAAACGAAAACTTCGCAATGTAGTAAAAACTACTTTCATTTTTTTACAAAAACAACGTTATTTCTTAGTACTTAAAGTTCAATTTCAAATGCAAGCAATTGGCGGTTATGACATTAATGAATGTGATCATCGCGAAAGCCATAAAATTTTATTACCGCAGATCGCAGGTGTGCATATTTTTAAAAAAATCTACGTCTTATTGCAACCAACTTAAGTTTAATTTCGTTTGCGCTGCAACAATCTAAACGCCATTTTTACATTGGGAACGAGGATGGACAGAGGCATCATGGGAGTCGCGCTATGAGATGAAAGGCGAGAATGAGGAAATTTGCGGTATTTTTGCGAAAAACTGTTTTAAAAAATCCTATTAGATAGAAAATTTCTTAAGGAACAAAACGTTTGGTATAACATTTTTCGAGATGTTGCGTATTTTAAGCGAAAAAAAATGAGTTTTTACTGTACGATATTTTTATTGATATTATCTCAAACAAAAAAATATATAAGGTACGGCGGGACAATTTGGACTGGGGGACAATTGCAACTGAACTGATTAATATCTCCACGTTTTGCAATGTTTGCATTATTAAATAGAGTCAACTGAGGTATATATATATATATATATATATATATATATATGTGTGTGTGTGTGTAGGTATGTATATATATAACATATGTGTGTGTGTGCGTGTAGTGAGTGTATGTGTAGCGATTATGTGAAGGTAAACAGTTGAGGGATTGTATGTGGTGTGTGTGAGGGTGCACTTGGAGAATATGAATTAAGTAGCTATTAAAACAAAGAAGAATTGAACGATGACATTAATTTATTATTCTACGTATAATTTCTTTCAAAGCTTTGTTTGGGTAAATCTTCTCTCCGCTCCTCAGCTATAATCTTGCGCCATTTTTCCCTTTCAACGTCTTGTTTTGGGAATCTGGAATAAAAAGCTTTTTTATTACTTAAAAACGAATTTGCTATTCCCGGGTTGTTTCTTTTTATAATTAAAGTAATTTATAAGATATGTATTAATATTATTGAATTGAAATCATTTATTTCAGACTTATTGGTCCATAATAATAAATAAATACATACATTATTAATATGAAATAGGCTTCTTTTACAAAAAATATAAATTAGCGACTCCATCATTCCATTTTTAACTATGTTCCACTTCATCCATCTTTTGTCGCCGTCCGCTCATTACTAGTATAGCGCGAGAGAAAGAGACAAACTGCGTAAGACCAAATCAAGGAATTTACTTTAATTATTCTAGAAAATTAATGTTTTTTGTAAGTTAGGAAGCCATTTTGACCACAAATGCATAACATTATAAAATTATTAACAATTACTTACCGGAAATACGATACGTCATCCTTTTTCAACGTATATAAGGTGTTATTTTTGCACTTTTTTACGGAGCACTTAGGCATGTTGCCGACACGGCGGATGAAGCGCTACTGACCGCCCAATTGTGCTTAGAACATTTTCAAGCACAATTTGCTGCGGACACATTCTAAGCCGTGATGGTGCATCTAGGTAGTTTAGATCGATGGTGATAGTGTATCTAGAGAAGTTTAAATCGATGATCTCCACCTAAAAAATCACGTCAATTCGTCGCTCCGTTTTGCCGTGAAAGACGGACAAACAAACAGACACACACACTTCTCAGTATTTGTATAATACAAGGGGACAGAGACTAGTGAACAATTGTGATATTTGATATGTAGGTATTCAAAGTTGTTAATTAGTATGAGAATTTTATTTGCAAGAATGCACGTACAGTACATACTCGTAGTTACAGGATGTTAAGATGATTACAGTTTCCATTTATATTCAACCATTATTGGTGCGTTATGTTATGTATGCAAAGTTGTGTTCCTTTTTTTTGTTGTTAGCATCACTTCTATTTTATATTTTTTAATTTTATATTTTCTTTAATTTATCACACGCCGTCAAACTGCCTCTAGATATTGTAGGTAAAATAAAGTTTAAATAAAAATATTACGTGATTTATGAACTTAGAAAACAAATATATACTACTAAAGTGAGTTAGGCGACTGACAGCTAGGTAACGTAACGCCTCCTACATCATCTTCATCATCATCCTATCAGCCTTTTATCGCCCACTGCTGAGCATAGGCCTCTCTTTTAGTACGCCCTTGTCCCGGTCCTGAGCTGGTCTCATCCAGTTGTGACCAGCAATTTTCCGGATGTCGTCCACCCAACATATCACCGTTGTACATAATACAGTCTGTATTCCTTTGATCTCTGGCGACCACAAGAGTTACTTGTCGTTGAGAGTGGGGTGATTGAGAACCGCATTCAAGCAATAATTGAGGGTACTATTTTGTGACGAGGCGTGGCGCGGAGGGCGTGGCAAACAATAGAAGTACAAGGTACCTAGCCATCGTCACAATCGCTTACACTTCGTAAGCGTATTATAGCAAAGCTCTTCCTATAGCTCTTGTGTTGCGCGACAGAGCCAAAGTGAGTTTCGATCACGACATAGTTTCAACGATTGTCATTTTGGCTAAGCCGGCAGGTATCGCGGGGTCACGCAGCAACCATGCATGGAGGGATACTAGTGAACCTTTTTATGACATAAGTATGTAAAAGAAAAACGAGTTGGAAAGTCACCTGATAGTAAGCAGTTGCTATCACAGATGAGCGGTGTTACTGTTGCTTGCCTTATAGATGAGAGCAGGTAGAGGTAAGACCTTTGAAAGTTCGTATTGTTTCCGTTTAATTGAAATCTCTCTAATTACTGTACCTGTAATAAGAGTTGAAGTAAAAATATTTAAATAAGTTGGTAACTTTACTTATTTAAATATTTCTACTTCAACTCTTTGCGTGTTCTAACGCAATGGTATTTCTACCGTATACCGCAGTATATTCGTTACTACTTACTCTAAATACTTATATTAAATACACTTACCATTGCTATTTCACTAGCCTGTCTCTCTACTTAGCGAAGTATTTACTGGAAAGCGCATTTCCGTATCGGCAAACGCTTTAGGCGCAATTTCTATTCTGACCCATTGGAACATCAAATTACGGGCTTAGCATCAATAACTCCTGACGCCTCGGCTAACTGTTACCACTGACCATTATTATTTACTCTCCTTATAATTAAGGTATGTGTAATGAGACGATTTTCATGTGTGCGTGTCTAGGATACGCTATGCGTATTAGGCATCCGTTCGTATTTACTTTGAGTTATGATTAGGGGACAGACACAACAGGCCCCGTAGCCGAATGGCATTTCTGCGACGGGAAACGAAATCGAAACGCCGCAGAAAGGTAGTCTGGCTCTGTCGCGCAAGAGCGAAAGTGATATTCGAAAGAGATACTATCGTGAGCGTTTGTGCATTCGGCTACGCACAATTGTCGCACATAGGGCACAATTTTGCTCATTTGTCTATTTTGCGTCTCAAACTGACCAAATAAGTATGAAATCGGTTCAGACTGACTGAAATTTTGTATGGAACACGTGCAGTCAGCGGACAGTTCTCATCTAAACTGATGCATCGGTTAGGAATCCGTATGTAGGTAGAGGTCCTAATTATACAGGGTGAAATAAAAAGACCGTTCAAACTTTGCATAGTAACTTTTGAGGTCATAATGAACAATTTTTACTATGGGAGCAATGCTGAAATCGAAAAAAAAAATTGGCTGTTACATACATTTCGACTGTCATGGTGCCGATGCCGCTCATTTCAATGGAACAGCCAAATTTTTTTCGCGATTTTGTTCATTATGACCTCAAAAGTCACTGTGCAAAGTTTGAACGGTCCTTTTTATTTTACCGTGTATTATGATAGAGATGTACAGAACCAAATTTCGATATTTGATTGTTTGGGATGTTCGGTTTTGTGTGTATTATTTTTATTATTTATTAGACATGGATTTCCGCAAAGTAACGCCTGATTCCATCGATTTTTATTATTTGTGAAGAAAATATAAGACTTCGACTGGATGTACAATATATACATGCAATGAGAAGGCTGGTTGATAAGTATTAATTGTTGATAACCTTAAGATTCCCATTTTATTAGTCATAAGTATAATGATAACGATTCACACCTTTTAGTAATAACTAGATAAATTTCCCGTTATTTAATTGGCTAGTTAATAGCAATGGCTCAGCAACAAGTTTTTGAGTTCTGGTTACGAGTACAGTAAGTTTTATACAGGGAGTTTACTTATAGTTACCTAATACCGCTACACAGGGTAAATAAGGTCACATTGAGCAACTTCTACTATAGATTAAACGAAATCGCAAAATAATGACCATTTCTTACATTTTGGCAGTCTGGCCTGGATACCTTCTGCTACCGCATAATCTGTCCTATATAAAATAAAAAACCTAATTTGCTAAGTAATCATTATCTTGCCCTTATCCCAGTCACTTGGGAGCATGTCTTCCTCATCCATACATCTCTATCACCTGTCATCTCATCATTAACTGGCTTTCGTTTCATATCATATCTCACACAGTCCATCCACGAGGGTCAATCCGCGGCAAGAGTAACACGAGTCACGATTTTATGGAATGTTCCGTTTATTCACGATGCAAGTCCAAATCATAATCTATCTCTAAATAAGTGTTACTTTCCCGACATATGCATAGAACCTTTCATTTGCAGCTGTAGTTCCAATAAACACTCAATGAAGTCGTGACTCACGTTACTTTTACGTGGATTCACCCACCTTCTTCTTCTTAAAATTTGCTTAGTATGACCTATATATACAACTAGGCGACTAAATAAATACCCTATGTTTATTTTATCGCCATGAAATATAGTGGAACATGCCAGTAGGACTACTAGGTCGCATATCGACACTGACAGGGCTTGTTCGGAGAGAGGCTTCCGGCCCGCTCACGGCTTTCTCGATCTAGCTTTGCTAGCTATAAGAAACTCGCCGTTTAGAATACTGATGTTTATTTGCCATATTGGACGCATAAAACAATAATTTACGCTGGTAATAGGCACTAATAGTTCCTGTTGGTTACCTGCATGGCACACTAAAAGCAGGCGTTTTAATTCCTCAATTGAATCACCCATTTTTCTATTCCATGGCGACGTAACATATGTTTTTATGGCGACGCACATTATACCTATCTAATTTCGAACAACTGACGGTCAATTCCATGGAACATTTAGTATTCTGATACTATGTAATTCTGACATCAGTATTAATGGAAACATTTTTTTTATAACTATTATTTTTGTCCTAATCTAGGCTAAATATACAGGCTAGAAGTCACAGTGGTGTAAGTAACTGTAGTAAACTGTAGAAATTGTTCTTTTTTGTGTTCTTGTTTTATATTTTGTAATATCTTTTTCTTTCATAGGTTAGGTTACCATAACATATTTTTTTGACGTTTTAGACTACCTACATTACTCGATTACGTAAACATCATAGGAACTGGCATTTATTCTATACACAAAACGCCAGGGGTGAGCCATTTTCCTACTAATCTGACAAAATCATCTAATCATGATACATGACATAATCATCAATACTAATTTGACAATCATATTATTATGAAAATAGCTCACCCCCGCCGGCGTATGCTTATTATTATTAACTAGAGTAGGTACATAATTATATTTTCCATAGCGATTACGCTACCGACTTAATTACTTATTCCAAAACGTCAAAATCTCTTGGTAGAAGTACCCTGCTTTGAATAGGAAATACGCAAGATTGCGTGACCATTAATTACAAGTATATATAAATATTTCATTGTTGTCTTATTGGGCCCCTTCCAACTGCCACTTAGCCAACAATACTGTCAGCCTTTTATGGTTACACAACTTTGCAGTATATTTCACGGCTGTCTATTACCTGAACCGGCTAAAAGCTTTGTAATTAAATCATGTTATAAGTTATTAATGCGTGCTTGATATAAATATTATAAAGGTTTAAGGAATGTTAATTATACTTAGTTGCTTATTATTTGTCTGTTTGCCAGACATATACAGATTTTATGAAATGAAAATAAGGATATTCTATACAATTTCACATTAGTTATATGTACTAAAAAAAACCCTTAGAAATTATACTCGTTAATCTGCATACATGTTTTTTTTTGAGAAAGCTAAGTGATTGTATGTTTGTATTCCACCCAAGGAACTCTTCTAAATAACCAAATATTATTAAAAACGAACACAAAATCTTGAAGTATCGTAGCCAAAACAGTAAACACGGCACGCGTTTTTCTTAGTTGCTATAGGTACAGAGACTTTTTTTCAAACACATACATACTCTATGTTATTATTGTATGTTTCTAACTCTTGGAACACTGACCACGACATACACGTTCGGAAAATAGCTCAATAGTAAAATATTAATTATCGTACACAGAATAAATTAATCGTCAATTTAACTAATACTCTTCTAATTATATTTAGAAACCACCATTTGTATGACGGCGAGTTATTTTCTAATTAATAATTTCACTAAGTTAAGGAGCAATATACGTCAAGCTCCACCGTAAGATAAATATTCGTCCCGTTGTGTTATGCGCTAGCGATGGAACTTCTAGATCCGTATCACGACCACATGTAGGGATGTGGGCATTAATGATGTTAGACCTTGTAATTGGTCATATAACTTTAGCTGTACCAGTTGGCTTTTAAATATTTTCTTTCATCCTGTTTTTTACCTGGTTTGTAATATAAGAATGCAATCAATCTAAACTAGTAGAGGTAATTAAAAAATAACAATCTACCTAGAATAGTTTTTTAGAAGTTTAGATAATAATTTTAAAATCAAAATATCCCCGTGCAAATATATATTTTTAAATGTTATTACCAACATTACGAAACAAAATTCCGAAAATTTCAATAAACTTTTCAATTGTATAACCGTTGCTAAGAAATTATAGATCACACTCAAAAAGTAATATACGAGCAATAAAATACGTTCCCATTCGCTCGAGTTCAGGACTCAATCCATAATTAAATGGTCAACTGTTCAATTGCTTGTAGCAAAGAGCTTAAGTACTATTTACACGTGGTAGTTCTTAAGTAAAAGGTCTAGTAACTCTGTCGTTTACCATACCTATGGATGAAATTTGCTCGCTATGTTATACGAATTTTCTGTTAGAATGTCCTTATGCTAAGCGACAATGTGGAACCTTTTGCGTGAAGACGGAACTCAGTATACTTATTGGAATAGCAGCTATTGCGAGACGCGTATTGTGTCCTTTACGGGATTAAACCGTGTACTTCATCCTTATTCGGGGTAGTATACGATTTCATTCAAACTTTGTCAATACATATATTAAACAAGCAGAAACTTTCTATTCATTGGAATATTATGATAGGTATATTTTAGAATGATTATTTTGTACACTGACATTACATAAAAAGACATATAGGTATGTACATGACTTATTTAAGTTATTCGGAAGCTCATAAAGGCCTTATATAGAATAAATAAAGATGAGCGCAAGAATGCTAAAGTATTTATTCCCAACATAACTGTAACTTTTCAATTGATTTGTCAAACCGTGTAATATCCCGACTAATAAGTAAACAGTTTACTTAGCCAAATTACCCATTTATCTCAAATAAAGTACCTAAACCGACCCGAAAACGAAGGCAGGATATGCATTGACAGTAAAGTATAAAAAGGTGCAGGAAAAATACACCTCGAAATTGGATTTTTAATCAGAATGCGGGGTCATTTTAGAAATTTATTGCTCCTTCGATCCTCTGGTGTTTGTTTCCATCGGCAGGTAACATATCTCGGCTCCGCGGGGGGTGTCTGGCCCGAATGCAGCGGATTTGCCTATAGTTAGGTATCTCATTGTGGAACTATTCAAGAACATTGAGGTCACCTTGAGGAGTCTTAAAGATTGGAGAATCGTATTAATGGAACTAATTTGCGTGTAAATTATGTTTTTACAGTTTACGGGTACTAGCTCTTTTCTATCTATAAAAAAAAACCGCATTAAAATCCGTTGCGTAGTTTTAAAGTAAATTATGATGTTTTTAAACATAATAAACATAGAGGCAATTAACATCTAAAACTAAAAACAAAATTGTAACTTCGAGTAGATATAGCTGTATGGGAAGAATCATAAAGCATATAAACATTTTTCGTAACCTAACACTAAAAACTTATTTGAGTAAAATTTAAATTTGATGTCTGATTAACATATTTTAGAGTATCCGTTACTTCTAGGTAAAGCAGTGACACGTTAATGCATAATAGTCGTGTTATTTCCGATATCAATCAAAATCCGTTACCTTTGGCGAGATGACATTAGTGTGAAAAAGTAGAAAGACACAATATAGGTGGTCGTATTGAACTGTTACTACATACATATACAGTTAAGTATTAGTACCTACTAATAATTTATTGTAGTGCATCAAATCTGTCCCATGCAAAATAAGGAGCCTACACATGTCATAAGCATGACCTTTGAAAAAAATGATAACAAAGATTTATTACCCATTTTTTTACTATTAAATACTAGCCTTTTAAGCAGAAGCGTGAAATCACGACCCACGGCAAAGTTCTTAAAGCAACGGTAAAAGGTTAATTTTTCCTCGACTCGTGTGTCGTTTTACACGGTCAGCTCTAAAAATAAGTTATCGATTGTGATCCTTACTCCTTGGAAATACGTTCCGACATGTATACATATTATTAGAGGTGACTGTGTCCTTAATGTGGAATCGATTAGACGCGTCTCAAAGACATTTCGTCGGATATCCCGGTGACTCGTCCCGACTTTTGTGGCTTGATTGCTTTTTGATGCGGCGAGAAATGTGACTTACCCTGCCTTACCTAACCTATGCGGTTTTGGGTTAGCGATAATGACAGCCTTTGTGCAGTTGGGCGGAGCGACGTGAGTGTTAACGTGCTCATTATTATTGTTGACCATGATTTATTGTTTACTGTGATTTTGGCGGTCAATGAACTGAATATTAAGGCCAGACGATTATGTAATGATTTAATTAAGCGACGTGGCGTTTAAAAGGGTTATTGTTTCTCATCATTTGCAATGCAATTCATATAACGATTGACTTACTTTAATATTTCTATACGTGAATAATGTTTGCTATTTTAATTTCCAGGTATGTCAACTTAAAAAGGTGACCAGAGGTACGCAGAAACGATAAACGCTCCTTAACTTTTATTACATTAAACACGCACGATAATGACAGAACACTTATCAAACAAAAAGAATTTTAATTTACCGTCTTCATTCCTGCGTGCCGGGGCGAGAATGGCGAGATAGATCGTCGCTGGCCGGGCTAGATCGCCGTCGGCGCAGCGTCGGCTACTAGTCAATCTCGCGCAGGCATGCGCCGCGCGGCGGACGCGGACGGACAGACGGACGGACGAAGACGCTCCGGCTATAATTGCAAAGCTATTCGCCTCAGGCAGTTTTTTCTGAAATAGTTAGATCTAGCAGTTAAGG
Source organism: Leguminivora glycinivorella (assembly GCF_023078275.1). Lineage (NCBI taxonomy): Eukaryota > Metazoa > Arthropoda > Insecta > Lepidoptera > Tortricidae > Leguminivora > Leguminivora glycinivorella. The sequence continues at coordinate 32,522,896 of NC_062971.1, forward strand.
AGCGGGTTGCTAAGTTGGTTTAATAAGCTTCATAAAGACAGGGTAGAAGTAAGGTGATTAGTAAACAGGGTTGAACTTGCGGTATTTGCTTAAGCAATAACTGTGTTGGTTTTATAATGATTGAAACGACCAACTTATGAGTTGCTATGGCATTAAATTATATGCTTCTTAGAAAAGCTGTTTGATACTTAGTATAACCACAGATCATATAATACTAGTATAACATTGAAACTATTTTTAATTAAATTTTTTAGAGTTTTTAATCCATACTAATATTATAAATGGGAAAGTGTGCGTGTCTGTTTGTTTGTCCGTCTTTCACGGCAAAACGAAGCGACGAATTGACGTGATTTTGTAACTGGAGATAGTTTAAGGGATGGAGAGTGACATAGGCTACTTTTTGTCTCTTTCTAACGCGAGCGAAGCAAAAGCTAAAGCTAAGGCAAAAGCTAGTATAACATAATGCTTCATGCTAAGCACTACCTACTTTGTTTCTTAGATCGACAATTGAATAGGCATGTAACGATTTGGGCCATGCTTTCGAGCTTCCATCTTGAATCAGATTCACCGCAAAATCGTACTAGCAAACATGGAACGCAACATCTCTCGACTCGATTCGTTGCGAAAATCTGGCTCAAAAATACTAATAAAATTCCAATATCGATACCTTTGGGTTCAATTGGCGTAAAGGACAAAATGCAGGTTTTCAGGAGAAGCAAAAAACAACTTTTTTTTTTAAGCAAAATTTTCAATATTTCTGAAAAATGTTTATATCTTTTTTGTTTTTTGACCTATATTTGTGACGTATATAGAAAAATATGTAGATTTTTAGTATCCTTCACCTAGTGTAGCAACCGTAGTGATAAACTAAACGGTTTAGAAGTTAGATGGTTGTAAAGGACACGTCAAAATGCTATGGACGTCCTTTACACCCACGATTTTTTTGAACAATTAGAGTTGATAGGGTCGTAAATGACGGTCTTAGATGATTTTTATACAAATTCGGGGCGTAAATGTAACCGGAATGGTACAAATGGCAACTGTTTTTAGCTTAGTTTACAATTGAGAAACTTGAAAAATGTATCAAAACGTAGTTAATATGGCATAGAATAGCCACATTAGTGTTACAGTGTATATTTATCTAAATATTTAGCAGAGACAAAGAACAAGACTATTTTATATCCAGTTTTGCAATAAAGAAACAACATTTGCTTAAAAACTATCTAATATTTTGGAAAGTTATTATTTTAGTACTCGCCGCTCGGCTGTCTCAATAAGTTACGCATTCAGTATTTAATTCTAGCAGGGAAACGCTTTCGTAGTTTAAGTAAAACACTAATTGTAATCACGTAAACTTTAATCAGCAACTGTGAATAGTAGACTATATTAATACGACAGTAATTTTAAGTCTAAAGTAGAAAGAAGTTTTAAGAATAACTAAGAATTAAGTACTTATTTATAAACGCAAGTTAGGACGCGTATACAAACTGTAGTCAAGACTACCTACTATGTTGATTCATATTTTTGATAATTTTAAAACAGAAAATTGTTATTTAGTCTTAAACCTGTTAAATAAGAATAATCTTAATTATGAGTTCAATCCTAGAAATATTATAGTCAATGCTTTAAGTACCTGGGTACATAGCCAAGTCACCAAACGCTAACGCTCATTCGCTAGCGAAACGCACCTGTTATTGTCGCACTAAATGTTAGTATAGTCTACTGTTAAAGTTTACTGCCGGCGTAGCTGAATGGCAATCGTCGACGACAGACGCCGACAAAAATGCAGTCTGGTGCAATACGCAAGAGCGATAAAGATATATAGCTACGAAATAGATATTATCGTGAGCGTTTGTGCATTTGGGTACGTACCCTGATTACCATAATGTTTTTTTTTAATTACCTACATCTCGCCGCAGTATAATAATACTACGAAAGCGTTTCCCTGCTAGAATTAAAGACTGAATGCGTAACCTACTGACTATTCAGACAGCGGCGAATACTAAAAAAATAACTTTGAATTTGTTGCCAAAGTATTATAAGTAGATAGTTTTTAAGCAAATATTGTTTCTTTATTACAAAACTGGATATAAAATATTAGTCTTGTTCTTTTTTGTTGCTAAGATAGCTTAGATAAATAATACACTGCATTAAACTGATGTAGAGCTATTCTATGCCATATTAAGTACGTTTTGATACATTTTTCCAGTTTTTAATTGTAAACTTAGAACAACATTTGTACCATTTCGGTTACAATTACGCCCCGACTTTGTATAAAAATCATCTAAGACCGTCATTTACGACCCTATCAAATCATGGGTGTAAAGGACGTTGTAACATTTTGACGTGTCCTTTACAACCACCTATCTTCTAAATCGTTTAGTTTATCACTACGGTTGCTACACTAGGTTAAAGATACTCGTAATCTGCATATTTTTCTTATACACGTCACAAATATAGGTCAAAAAAACAAAAAAGTGGGTTTATCTTTCTCTTGGAAACCTGCATTACATGTCCTTTACGACAATTGAACCCAAAGATATCGATTACAGTTGCGGATAAAATATTTTTAGTGCTGGTCGTAAAGGACGAAGAACAAAAAACTTGTCCTTTACGCCCAACTTTATCACACTACTATAAAAAGTGATCCTTAGAAAGCAAGGGCTTAAAGGGCAACAATATATAACAAGGTGACTTACGACTATATTTTTATTTGTAGATTTCCTTTACGACACAAATAATAATTTATAATTAATGACTTGATATTTACGCCCCTTCAGAAAAGCTATTTTTGCAAGTCCATAGTAGAAAATCTTGGTCGTAAAGGCAACTTTTTAAGAGATATCGAAATTTTAACTACACAGATCGATAGCGCTTGAAATTCTGAACAAAACTGTATATATAACTCATTTTCGCCAAAATGTCCTTTACGCCAATTGAACCCAGAGGTATCGATATGAAAAAATACGACTGGAAGTAAACATTAAAATTCATTAAACTAAAGCTGCGATAGGAAGTCATTTATCTCGCAGAAAAGTGGGAAAAATAATCCTAACTGAGTTTATAGCTTGAAAACCTCGTAGAAAAATTTATCAGGTATGTCTAACATGTGTTTAATTAAAACTAAGGAAATAATTTTTTTTGAATTAATATAAACGTATCTTGAAATATGAAATTGAAGAACCACGGGTCATGAATCATGATTGTTGTATCAATATGACGCATACATTACCTTGTCCGTGTGTGCCGTGTGACAGTTTTGCCATTATTTATGTACCGTTTAAATCTAGCCCACGATACATGTCAGAGCATAGATTTTAAGACGAAAGAGGACCATCGCCTCGAAACCAGTGTCTCATACAAACGTAGGCCTTATTTTCCTCTGCAAATATTGATTTCTACAAAAAACTATTTACTGTTTGCTGTCTTGTTTTCAAAACTTGGCCCTAGCGTTTAATTTAACTTACATTTTTTATTATTAAACTTAGCTTACCTAAACTGATTATATGTAATACGAGTATTAACTTCTTGACTCGCATAAAAATTGAAAATCCGAAGAAAACAAAACGTATAATAATAAAAATATATCACAACGTGTAAAAATGTTCCTGGTGTTAATATCCAGGGAGGAAAACGAAGTCTATATTTGTATGGAAAATCGATCGTCGCCTATCCTCTTAAGCATTGTTTGCGACGCAATCCATCCTGCGCAATGTCAGCGCGTAGGATATGTGTTAACTTAAACTAAGTTCTTGGATCCAAGACGTCTGCCATTCATTATCTTGTCAGGTAAATGGAATATCTTGGAGTTATCATTGGAAGACGATTTTAAAGCTAATATTAAATACCTATAGTCAAGCATTGAATGTGAAGTGTGACGAAACCTTGTTCATACCCACATATTAAGTAGGTATCTATACTTGTACAAGTAAGTTCTGCTTATTTTGGGTCTAGACTTTAGGTTGATCTGTGTCCCCTGATACTTATGTATTGATTTATTCATTACGAATAGCATCTAAAACACTTACGTAAAATGTAGATAATGATTTCTTTAGATTTTTTTAGATAAGATAAAATAAGATAAGATTACATTTATTTTTACATTTATATAGTGGGAAAAGAAGTTTGATGTACATAAGTTACCATTATAGATATATTGGACAGATAGATCAAGCAAACGTATTATCTACTTCGCGTGTCAAATGAACTCAGTATAATCCACTGAGTTGTCCGTCTTTAATCGCAGCTTGCAGCTTTTGGGCGTCAATTTTTGTAAGTTGAAATCAACAAAAACATTAAAAATGCTTCGTTACGTGATATTTAATTGAAAAAGCACAAAAATTATGGCCTCAAACATATTTAAAATCATAGGCAAGTAATAACTTCAGTACAAAATCTGACAGGCTCGTGAACTTGATGAACTTGATTCGTGATGAAAATTAATTACAAATATTAGGAATGTATCTTGTTTGTTTACTAAACAACTTTCCTAATCATCCAATTTACACTTTACAACAAGAGGAAATCTACTTTTTAATAGGCGACTAGTAAATCAGTAGTTACAAGAGAAATCAATAAGGTTGTAAAACCTATGAACAAGTTTGCCCGCGTTAAACTTAACTGTGTCTTATCTACTTACATGTCAATTTATCAAATCTATCGTAATTACTGCAATTACCGCGCAAAATAACGTTAATTGGTTTCAAATCAGTCCCAATGCTGCTATGTTTTACTGTCACTTTCTAAGTTGTAGTTTAAGTAGGTAAGTACTTACTTATGATTGAAAGCGATACTCGAACACCTAGCCAACGTCACAATTGCTTACGCTCCGCAGCTAGCTCTCCCTATCGCTCTTCTGTAGTGGCATGACAGAGCCAGACTGCGCTTCGGTCGCCACTAGCGTTAACGATTGTCAGTTCGGCTGGGCCGATTGATGCTTTAATTGTCCATAGGAAGTAACTAATTCAATTCCGGCCATTGAGGAACAAGATTTTCGTTTGCTCCTAATGCGTTTGTCGATTTCATTTGTTTTTGTGTAGGCTTTTACGACCGCAATGCTTCGCTCTAGCCACCTTTAATCATCATTTAATTTTGAACCCAATCAAGTGTAGCAGAGAGTGGATTTTTGAATGGGCTTGCAAAATTAAATTTGACGTTTAAGCTTAAGACTATGCTATTCTCATTTGGGTGGGTGCGGAAGTAATGAACCACTTATGCTACAGCCAAGATTATAAATATGGATACGGACAAAATGCCTAAATTTTGTATGTACCTATATAGGTGCATGACTTTATCCTCGTAAGACCCAAACAAATCTTTCGTTCAAAATTCGAATTTCATTAGTTATTGATTATACCAAAGATATATGTATAGACGGATAAAGTCTAAGAAAAAAACGTACCTCAAAGCCATAGAGAAAACCGGCCAAGTGCGAGTCGGGCTCGCGCACAAAGGGTTCCGTAGCAGCAAATATAATAAACCAATAACTTAACCAAAATTACAGTTAAATCAACCTATCTCAAAAACTATAAGAGATACTTTGATCAAACCAAAAATCGTTGAAAGAGTTAATTAGCATGCATCACCTCTATTTTTTTTAGAATTTTATACCCCGTAGTTATAAAAATAGAGGGGGGGGGGACATACTTTTTACGACTTTGAGAGCTGATATCTCAAAAACCGTTCACTTTAAGAAAAATGTTTTTTAGAAAACTTTATATCATTTTAAAAGACCTTTCCATTGATACCCCACACGGGTATGTACATCGAAAAAAAAATTTTCATCCCTCAGTTACATGTATGGGGGCCCCACCCCCAATTCTTTTTTTTACTATTTAGTGTCATAATTTTGTAGCGGTTCATACAACACATATTCCCATCAAATTTCATCACTGTAGTACTTATAGTTTCCGAGTAAATCGGCTGTGACAGACGGACAGACGGACAGACGGACAGACGGACAGACGGACATGACGAAACTATAAGGGTTCCGTTTTTGCCATTTTGGCTACGGAACCCTAAAAAGGTACGGTGGCCTAGATGGCGTTACACCTTTGGGGAACGCTCGGCTAGATGGCGCTAATATTAATATTTGACATTTTAATACATATCAAGCTAAGAATATGGGCCAAATTGTCAAAACTGAGGTTCAAAAGTTCTAAGCTTGTGTCGAGAGATGGCAGCCTCTATAAAACTCGATCCTCTTTGCTTATACGTTAGGGTCGTGGATACATATTTTTAGGGCTATATACGAATCTATATTTATTACATTGTACATGTAAAAGTAAAGCCAATGGCCTGTGAGAATTTTCCAGACGGTGTATACTTTAATAAGCTTTGTTTGGCGATCAGTTATCACGTTACGAACCGCTTCATTGATGCTACTAATTTTATTGTGGTGTGTGATTGAAGCGAATGGTATACTCAAATATTTGATGATCCGTGCCGCATAAAATGATTTGTTTCGGGTAATATTATAGACTAACAACACGTGTACGAAAATTTTGAACTGTTTATACTATTGTAAAGAAAGGTACTGTTACTTTTGTTAAATCTTTGTTTGAAGTAGCTTAAAGTAATAGCTGATAAATAACTGTGTAAACATGTATGTCTCAGTGATTATTGTGTAACCTTTTGAGAAATAAATATCTAAAACCTAACCTGAAACCTATATATTGATAAAAAGTTGGCTAGCAATTCAGCAATCAATTAATCAGCTCGTTTGTTAAATACCTACCCCCTTATTCATAAACGTTCACTAAAGTTATCAAGCCGATAAAGTTTGTTTGTCTCTTTCCGACGTATTGGTGTGATAGAAAGGGACAAACGAACTTTATCGGCTTGATAACTTTAGTGAACGTTTATGAATAAGGGGGCTAATCTATAAGATTAATTGGCAGCTTTATATGTGACTCATTTCAATAAAGCGCTGGTGGCCTAGCGGTAAGAGCGTGCGACTTTCAATCCGGAGGTCGCGGGTTCGATCCCCGGCTCGTATCAATGAGTATTTCAGGACTTATGTGCGAAATGTCATTTGATATTTGCCAGTCGCTTTTCGGTTAAGGGAAACATCGTGAGGAAACCGGACTAACCCAATAAGGCCTAGTAGTCAGGGACCAAACGACCTCTTTTGCAAAAAGTCGTCGACATCTCTTCTAAATACCTAAAACAGGTATGGATGTGTTCCTCGTTCTGTCCAGATTACGAATTGACCTGTTTTAGTTTAAGGAGGGGGGGACGGGTTGAGAAAAAGGGGGAAGAAAGATGGCGGCCGACCATCATAGATATTTATTCACATCTCGAGTCCTATAGCACCAATCTGTTCGTGCGAGGTGTCATTTGAAAGCTTATTAAACCTACTTTAATTGTTTTTAAATAACTATACTCATAAAAGTAACCGTTTACGAAATATTTTAAAATATGTGTTTTTTATCGCGCATGAATTGCACAAGTACTAGTAAAAAATGCGTCTAACTCAATAAACAATAACTTTACCGCAATTGATGTTATTATAAATTTTTTGCATCTATTCATGCTCTTTCTAAAAATATAAGTTTCATTGGTATATGATAATATATAACCATGTAATTACGAATTTGGTGTAGCAAGAGTCACTCTGCCCGGTCGCAGAAATGGGCGCTGACCGTAGTAAAGTATTCAATATTTTTGCGGTCCTATTTTACGGATCCATATGCGAGTGGTATCGTTTCAAAGCTAATTAAATCTACTATATTTTTTTATAAATAACTATAGTCATTAAGGTAGCTGTTTAGAAAATATTTGAAAATATGTGTTTTATAGACCATGAGTCGCACAAGTACCTACTGGTAATAAATGCTTCTTAATCCATAAACAACAACTTTTCCAGAATTGATGTTCATATATAATTTACGTGGAATTTCATGCGCTTTCTAATAACATAAGTATTATTGGTGTATGATATTATATAACCAAGTAATTACAAATTTGGTTAAGTAGGAGCCACAGCGCCCGGCCACGTATGGATGCTGACCGTCGCCAAATTTTCTATATTTTTCAGATCCTATTTTATTGAACAGGAATCTTTTGAAAGTATATTATGCGTACTATCATTATTTCTCAATAATTTTAGTTGTAACTGTAGTAGCTAACAAAATATTTGAAAATATGCATTGGAACCGATGTGAGTAAAACATGCTTCTAGCTCAATGAATTATAATTATTTTTCCGCAATTGATATACTAACAAAATAAACGCCAAAATTACCTTAAACCTTTTCAAATAATAAGTTTTGTCAGTATTGCATAAACAATTAATGTTAATTTATCCATCATACTCACTGCACACCGTTATATACATGGATGACCATTTTCGTTGCCGTTTTCATAATTTTTAAGATTGTATCTTAGTGCATGACCAATAAACAATAACTTTACCGCAAATAATGATATTATAAGATTTACAGGACATTTCATGTGCTTTCTAAAAATATAAGTTTTATTGATGTATGATATTATACAACCAAGTAATAACGAATTTGGTTTAGCAGGTGTCACTGCACCCCGTGACGTAAATAGGTGCTAACCGTCGCCTAATTTTATGTATTTCTCAGATCCTATTTTAGCGATCCATTTGTGACAGGTATCATTTGAAAGAATATTTTACGTACTATCGTTACTTTTTAATAATTTTAGTCGTAATTGTAGAAGTTTACAAAATATTTGACAAAAAGTGTATTTTTACTGTATATGAATAGCATTCGCACTGATACGAGTGAAACATGCTTCTAGCTCGATAAATTATATTTTTCCGCAATTGATATAATAACGAAATGAATCGCAAAATGTATGGTCTTTACAAAAAATGAGTTTTGTTAATTTTGCTTAAATATTTAATGTTAATTTGTCCACCATACCCACTGCGCACGGTCAATCGTCATATAAACGGATGTCCACCGCCGTTGCCTTAATTTTTTCATCATTTTACAGATTTTATTTTACTGATCAATTAAGTATATAAGTAAATTCGATACGTGATAAATTGGGTATATTTATTGTGAATATAGATCAGTGAAATAAAGTCTGAAAAATCATGAAAAAAGGTAACGACGGTGGACATCCATTTATATGATGGTGCGCAGTAGGTGAGCTGAACAAATTAAAATTAATTATTTATGCAATACAAACCAAACTTATTTTTTGTGTAAGTAATTTTTCGTTTATTTTGTTATTATATCAATTGCGGAAAACTATAATTTTTTGACCTAGAAGCGTGTCTTATCAATGCCAATGCTATTTTTGCACAGTAAAATACACATATTACTAATCAAATATTTTGTAAACTTCTACAGTTTCGACTTGAAGTATTAGAAATAAAGATAGTACGCATAATATGCTTTCAAATGATACCTCTCACAAATTTATCAGTAAAATAGGATCTGAGTAATGTAGAAAATTTGGCGACGGTCAGTCAGCACCCAATATCGTGACAGGCCGCAGTGACCCCTGCTAAACCAAATTCGTATTACTTGGTCATATATTATCATACATCAATAAAACTTACATTTTTAGAAAGCGCATGAAATTTCGCGTAAATTTTATAATAACATTAATTGCGGTAAAGTTATGGTTTATTAAGTTAGAAGCATTTTTTATCTGTATATGTGCAACTCATGCTCGAAACAAAAACTCATGTTTTCAAATATTTTGTAAACAGCTACCTTTATAACTATAGTTATTCAAAAATAATTATAGAAGGTTTAATTTGCTTTCAAATGATACCTCTTACATATGGATCCGTAAAATAGGAACTTAAAAATATTGAATACTTTACTACGGTCAGCGCTCATTTATGCGACCGGCAGAGTGACCACTACGAAACAAAATTCGTAATTTCATAGTTATATTATTACTTACCAATAAAACTTATATTCTTAGAAAGCTCATGAATAGTCGCGTAAATTTTATAATAACATCAATTGCGGTAACGTTATTGTTTATTGACTTAGAAGCATTTTTTACCAGTACTTGTGCGATTCATGCTCGATAAAAAACACATATTTTCAAATATTTTGTAAACAGCTACCTTTATGACTATAGTTATGTGTAAACAATTATAGTAGGTTTAATTATCTTTCAAACGATACCTCTCACATATGGATCCGTAAAATAAGACCTCAAAAATATTGAATACTTTACTACGGTCAGCGCCCGTTTATGCGACCTGGAGGATAACCCCTGCCAAACAAAATTCTTAATTACATGGTTATATATTATCATATACCAATGAAACTTATATTTTTAGAAAGAGCATGAATAGGCGCGAAAATTTTATAATAACATCAATTGCGGTAAAGTTATTGTTTATTGAGTTAGACGCATTTTTTACTAGTACTTGTGCAATTCATGCGCGAAAAAAAAGCACATATTTTCAAATATTTCGTAAACGGTTACTTTTATGAGTATATTTATTTGAAAACAATTAAAGTAGGTTTAATAAGCTTTCAAATGACACCTTGCACGAACAGATTGGTGCCATAGGACTCAAGATGTGAATAAATATCTATGATGGTCGGTCGCCATCTTTCCCCCCTTTTTCTCGACCCGTCCCCCTCCTTAAACTAAAACAGGTCAATTCGTAATCTGGAGAGAACGAGGAACATATCCATACCTGTTTTAGGTATTTAGAAGAGATGTCGACGAAAATCGTGAAGGAGACGACTTGTGGCCAAATTGGCTCTAGACTATAGTTACCCTTGCCACCTCAGGCTCCCATGAGCCGTGGCAAATGCCGGGATAACGCAAGGAGGATGATGATATGTGACTCATTTCAATAAGTTTCTACTAGATCATCCGATCTGTATTTTTTCGACCAGCTTTGATAATGACAAATTTTAAACCAAAACAATGATGCTGTAGGATATCTGATATCACATTCTTAAGTCAAATAGGAAACAGTAGTATATAAAATAGCGTACCTAGTTATATTTTACATTTACCATGCTCTGCGGATCCGCATCTGTATGTGAACCTGACGTGATAGTATGCGGCGGTCCTTATACGTCAAAAAGAATTATTATTTTACTCAGTAACCTGAAACTGTGTATATTTACGCGGAGCTCTTGGGCGATAATTTTGATACCAGAGCTCCGCCTGAAGGACCATATTCTTGTGCCATAATGTATGAAAATAACGCATTTGGCTACGCCTGCCCGCTCACACTAGCGTTCATACCATGTGAGTGAAGACGATGCGCGATGTCCAATTGTTTTCATATGAATATTGAATTCGTATTTCTGAATAAGGCCCCTGCGAAGTGGCATTTATGATTTATAATCCAGACGCGACGGGTCCCCTTTTCTGAGAGACAGCGGTCTTAAAAATAATTTCGATTTTAAATTAGAGGCAACTTATTAAGTTCGGATTTTATGTGGTGGGATATCGTAAGTGATTGGCCCGATGTTTACGATAGACAACTAAAACTGCCAAATGACCTCGTATTTGCCCTTAATTTGCAAAGGTTAAAGTTTTTTAAATCTTCCTGTGGATTTATTATGCTGTTAAGTATGTTAAAGAAATCTTGTTTAATATACTTAATTAGTAACGCTATTTTAGTGTCTTTTAGCTAATTTGGATAAATAATTTAGTCTAAAATAAGTTTATTCGAATGTACTTTGATATACTAGCTGACATCTCAATGATATTGGAATCGTTTTATTTAGTTACTGCGCGTCTAATGTGAACCCTGAACAGTCGGCATCATTAGTAGCGAATGAAATAACACACCAAAAGTATCTGACATGATCAATAACTTTTCTAAATACATAGGTACAGTATATTAGATAAATCTGTACAGTTTGCAGATAGAAATGTCAAAGTTTAATTATTTTATCTATGGACAGACACACGCATCCCTTCTTGTTTAGCGGTTACAGAATGGTAGTTACTTCTGAAGCGTTATTTGATCCGCTACTTTTGATGCTGAGTGTACAGTCAACCAATTGGAACCCTAGGCTACTGTAGAACTATGTCATACTGACGTTCTAAATCAGATTGTAAGAAATCTCTTACTGCTTGTCACTTTGATATGGTTGTAGAGTGGCCTAGGGCTCCAATTGGTTGACTGTACATACATATACGAACAACTGCGAGCGAGAGAAATGTACACTGAGTAACACCATTTAGATGTAATTTTTATATCAGTATCCGCTCCAACTGTCCTAAATTCTAATTATAGTCACGTTAACCTATTGCCTGTAATAATGCACGTACTAAACTCAAGCACGCCGACTTAATTACGACAGTCACGCTTCGACTAAGAACTTTTTCGAAAAAATGCAACAAAAAGCGTTAAAGCATATTTTTTCGTCGAAATGACTTCAGTGTCAGCCGGTGACGGTATAATGAGAAAGTATTGTGCGGCCGCCAGTCGACTGTGTGTCGAATTGGGGCTCTGGTGCTCTTATTTTACAGGGATGGTGCGCAGGATTCGGTACCTAATGCCTTTTACTCCAATCAACTGAGATTACAACCACATTTGGGGGTTACACAAACCACACTTAACAGACTAATCAATATCACGCAGCAGAAATCTATAGAATTTCCTATAGGATCCAATTTAGCGGACGCTTTAACGATTTCATGTAACCGACCCTTAGATTGTTGTAGAACTTGCATGCAATTTTCGACATATTATTGCTGTCCATTGACTGAATTAATTGTAGGTAATTAGATATTCTGTAATAAAACTTATCAAATGTTAAGTTTCGCATGAAAGTTCTTGGCCCATCCAAACTATGTACGTCAGTTTGCAGCATTTTCGTCCATTATTCTAATGTAAATAAATACTGGCGTATCCGTATCAAAATACTCGTGTTCTCATTGCATTCAGAGATGACGTTGGTGGCCTGAAAAAACAACACAAAATGTGGTCGATCACATAAAATTGTATATTGTTTACAGCTATTGATAATCGTTTGATCCAATAGCTAACAATATGTCTCCTTCGCCCGGGGTAACTGATGCCCCAGTGACAACGCGCCGTGTTCGCCGCTCGTACCTATTTGTCAGGAAACCGGCACCATGAATATTTAATGCATGTGTTTATATTACAAATGGTTATTGGGCCGACACAAGTGGGGTTTCCAGGGCGGATCATATTTTAAACACGACCTTTATTCTAAGGTATTCATTTATTCTAATACGTACACGATTGTTTGTCGTTACGCTAATTCATAATAAAATTTTCTTCATGTTTTTTCTTTCAATATTAATGACAAATCTTGATAAATGGTGTGTCTCTTTCATTCAAAATGTAGACAGGTTGGTAGGTATTGAATTAAGTATACTATAATTATAGTTTAATACATATACACTGGACACTGGCAGACTGATATCATAGCTTTTAAATTATTATGTGTACTGTACAATCTATTATTTTACTTACTGCGTAGATACATATAATAGATGAATTGTGACAGATAGATTGTGGAGTAAAGACTTATAAACGTCACAAAAAAACAGTGAAAGAGTGGCAACAATCGTTAAAAAGCGTCGTTACAAACGTGCCCTTAGTGTCATTCAACTTTAAGAATAAAATGCATCAGATGAATGGATTATCTGAAATGCTTTAGCGGCGCGATCGTGACGGATGCGTCGTGTCGCGCCCGTGACGAATCCCTCTGAGAACCGACCCTCCGGCCGCGCTCCGGACCCGGGAGGCGCATTTAGCTCGCTGACAAAAGCCTGAGAGAGCTACGCAATCCATCTGTACCCAATCCAAGCCACAATCGCATTACGGATCACAGAAACTCTCTAACACTTGACACATTTAAAATAAATAGACACATAATTCCGCTGTTTCATCACAGCCGCCCGTACCTACTCACAAATAATGAACAATATCGGACCCGACCTAATAGGGCGCTGGTTTATTGCTCTACTAACTCACCTCAAATCGTAAAGCGCCGTTAACTCAGCTTAACTCAAATCCATCAAAGGAAAATTCCGAGAAATTGGCCATTGTGTCTGGTGAGCTCATAACTCGGGAGGTGCTCTCTAACCCCGGTCGTGATGTCGCTCCGACCCCGCCGGATCAGCTCGCCTCATCATAATCGAAGCTTTCAATTTACGGTGGCTATTCTGTCGCCTAACTGACGAATACTTTGGCATGTTTACATAGAAATCCACTGCGGCCCCATAATACCAATTCGACCATGGAAAATAAACATAAATGTTTGAGCTGCTTAATAAAACTTTAATAATGTTATTAGTTATGATCAATAGGAGCAATAGCCCAGTTACGGTACAGTTATTACAAATTATCAAAACGACTTGCCTATGACCGACCTGCCGATAATAGCGCGTATGCCCTGTTATTATGTATTTTAATGGCGCAGTTTTGTGAATAACTACAATCCAGTTACTGTTAGAATGTTGTATGAATTAGTCTTTAAGGTTCAGGGGCCGGCCATATATGTGTGAAAGGGCAGTGTCAATATGTGTCCACTGAAAATTATTTAAAAACTAACCCGCAGTCAGGATTCCTCTGTACCTTACTCAAATTGATAATCAAGTATCGCTTGAAGCTAGATAATCAAGTAACCGAGATATGTATAATTGTATATTCATCCCATATTTTTTCTTTAAGGGCATCTTATCATGAAATCACATTACTTCTCTTTGTATGAAAAACGCACAATTTAATACAAAACCTTAATACACAACTGAATACTGGTTACATATAAATTACAATTTAAATAAACTCAGAAGCATTCCAATACCCACGGGAAGTATGGAAACCTTATCAATAAGACGGCGGGGGTCCGATCATATCGCGCGGGCAGGGATACCTACATGGCGCGGAGCTACGAATAGGCTCGAACAACTCGGCAAACACGTACTAGTACATAAGTAGGGTATTTAACTGCATTTAGGTACAATATATATTTCACACCAATCATGAAATAAAGCGCAAGAACAAAGTATTTTATAATTGTACAGAATAATAAAGAGTAACTAGACCGTCCGTTTCATATAAATTACTAAGTAATAAACATTTCTGGTTGTACTATAGATAAGAAATAAATAACAAATACACAAATCAACCTAGACATTTGCGGTTGAGAGGGTAGATGCGTATGTTGGAGATGTCTTCCAAACGGAACTATTTCTCGTGGTTGTATAATTATTTTTACTAACAAAACAACGCTTAGAAAGAGTTGGAAGAAAATCAAAAAGCGATACGTGAATGGCGGCCATTTTTAATCCTACAAAATAAATCTATGAATAAACGATAGTACTTCTCAAACATAGAAAGTACCAATCAAGTGTGTCACCGCGCTAATAGACGTTAATTGGTTCTAACTATCGTATCGCGGCCAATGAAATAGCGTCCGTTTTATATTTATAATCCCAATGAAAGATCGTGCAGAAATTCCACATGGAATTCTAATTAATCTGACCTATAAGAAATTGAGAGACCTATTTCATCTCATCACATTTGGAACTATTAACCTGATTAAATCAGATGCTCCTGAATAAATTTTATTCCAAGCTTGTACCTATCGAATACATTGATTAATACTCTCTCTTTCATCCGAAAATATTATAAAGATTATTAATAGAGTCAACCAAATAGGAGGAAAGAGCTATTTTACTCCCTGGATGTATTATAATACAGCTATGCTGGCCTTCTTTTATTAGACAATTATAATTATTGAAATTAGGCCCATTAATCTGATTTCATACATTTTTATGGATTTCCTTAGTGATAACCAAAAAAAAAACAGAAACAAAACAGACATTCCATGTGATGCCAAAGCGCGCAATAACTAAAGTGAGAGCCAAAACCAAGTAAGCTCCTTTTATGACTTCTATTCGTCGTAAATTTCTTACTAGACACCTATAATTATTGTCTTTCCTCCCTTATAGCCTCTGTGAGTCTCGTGTAATCGCAGAAGATTTTCGATGCAACGAGACAGACATAAATACTGCTTGTTTATAAAACACTCGCAGGTATAAAAACAGCTGCAAAAACCGCTACTTCAAATAAGTTTATGATAAACGCTCTGGGCTTTATGAATCCGCGGTGTATTAAATCGTGAACAAAGATGGCTGGACATACAGGGTGATTCATGAGACGTGAGCGTACTCACTTAGTGGTAATTGATTAAGTAAAACAGTCCAACCAACACAAGTAAAACTGTTTTATACGTTTTGTCAAGACAAACTTCATTAGTTTCATTACCTACAATTATTGTAGTCACCCTTCAACACTATTCTTTGATATTACTTATCACCAATGAGGAGGCACACTCAAAGGTTATGACAGATGGCGCCACCCTATTAGTCCAGACTATTGCACAGATTATACACATAAGAGAGAGAGAAGATGATGTTTGTTCTCTCTCTCACATATGAATGACAATAACATGCCTAGACACTTACACAGCCTACACAGGCGCCGCCTGGCAGCATAAAATGTCAGTGTGCCTCCTCATTCACCGTACCTGTCAAAGTCTAAAAAGTTTCTAAGTGCGAAAAGGACACACCGACGCGATAGACGATATCGTACAGTATCATACCGCTGCTCCCGCCTCCCGAGTCATCCTGTAGTAACTAGTAATGGCCGCGCTTTGGTTAGCGCCGAGTTAGGATACGATTCATCAATTTTTGTTGGTTCGCAGACCGAGATACGATCGCTGGGAGGTATGATAGAGGAATGAATTGCTGGCCGCGGACTTGCATTGTCCATTCACGCGTACGGAATGGAACCCGTTTCTGAGCCGGGGGTGATGTTATTATAGGCTCCTATTTTAATTGTATACAAGGTTTTGTTTTAAAGAGTCAGTTTTTTTGTATAATTAATTAGGTTTGAATTAACATTTTTTGACGACACATTAGGTTTTATTTTAAATCAGGCAACAAGCCAACATACAACAACTCAGCTACGAAAATACACTACTGAAAATATGTTTCAATGATATTTATATCAAATATACATATATACTTAGTTGTTGCTGCTAATGCAACCTACAAATTATATCTTTCTGTTTAGTAGGCTTTTTCAGTTCAATTTATAATTTATAGTTCATGCATGCTACTAAGCAGAGTATATGTTAACCTACTCAGTCGTTGGTAATTTAATAAGTGAAAGTATATTTTTTGTCTTAGTTCATTTGTTGCTTGCGTTGCGGTTAAGCAGTCAAGTTGATGTTTTCAGTATACGGCTCTTGTTGTGATGTAAATATCTATACTCATATATATTTTACATATTTATATGAATATAAGTATGTGTGGTGACGGGTTAAGAATTTCAACACCCCTTTCTTCCCGTGGGTGTCGTCACAATTTGGATTTCTTTCAACCCCTTTTTGCCATTGGCACTGAAACTTAGTAGTTCATATGCTCTGCCTACCCTTTTATGGGATACAGGCGTGATTTTATGTATGTATGTATGTAGTATGTTTAAAAAAACGTGTCGTAAACGTATCATTTAACATCGTATGTGGACGGAAAGTAGCATAATATTGATCTACTTAAGCCCCGTTAAAGTAAATAATAATGTGTGAAAATTGTGAAAGTTTTAATCAGGAAATTACCATTTTCTTTAATAGCAATTAAGTGTTTTCCTCATCTCGAAAGAGTGGTTTTTTCTCGACCGCAGCCATTTATGAGTAGAGCGGCGTGGCGTGGTGGAAAGCTCATACTAAACTCATTTTACACTGAACCATTTATTTTTTTAAACAGTTCTAGGACTTATTAATTATAATTATCCTACAGAACGCCAACAACTAACGAAGTGGCAAAAGAAATTGGAGAAAGTGACGTAGTATTCCTTGTATATAAACTATCCGGTTATATACTTGCCTATAAGTAGCCAGTGGGTCATCGGGATTTCTTTATGTAATTCATCTTTCATCCAACTTGCAGGTACAAATATCTAAATGATAAACAAGTCTATAAGCCTAGATAATAAAAGTAGTTACAAGGTTTATTAGGTTTAAAATTTATACTATACTATACTATGAGCCTATTGTGTCCCACTGCTGGGCAAAGGCCTTCCCCTTCTTCCTTCACCTTTCTCGATCTTGAGCTACAACTGGGCAGTCTGTAAAAAAGGAGTCCAAGTTATCCCGCCGTCGCCGGCGAGGTCTGCCGGATCCTCTGTTTGACTCATGGGTCATGGGGCTTCCACTCCGTGGCTATCTTGGCCCACAGGTCATTCGGCATACGGCAGACATGTCCAGCTCAGTCCCACTTTAACTTGGCAGCTTTTCGAGCTACATCAATTATCCGTTTAAAATTTAATCCACATTTTTAAAGGTGCGGTTCTTCATTCATGACATCTTTTCAAGTGGCGATAATCATAGGCTACTAAACTCTTATCATAAAACAGATCGTATTTTTATTACCTACCTACTCCAGTTTTAGTAATAAACAAAGGTGCGGCGCTAACTACACAAAAGGATTCTGCCAACATTGTTTCAAACCAAACCTGTGATATAAAATTTTACTATAGGCTTTTAATCACTGGATGGAAAAACATACAACACGACGCGCACATTCCTTCAGTAGAGAACTGGGGTATGGACTTTAATTGTACTTTTTAGGGTTCCGTATTCGGAGGTTCATGGAACCTTTGTAAAATTACTTTAGGCGTTTGTTAATTGTGTGACTCAAGAACCGGATTTTTTAAGTTATTATAGTAACAATAAACAATTTTCTGAAGTTTGAAATTATTTTTCATACTAAATTGATTAGAAATAACCCGAAAAACGACAACTTGGATTTTTCGTTTCAATATAGACCGTGTGACAACTTGACAAGCCATGTTCAAAAGAGAAAATGTGCGTAGCCGAATGCACAAACGCTCACGAAACGCTCACGATAATTTATCTTTCAGTAGTAGCTATCTATCTCTATCGCTCTTGCGTATTAGCGCGACAGAGCCAGACTACATTTATGTGGCATTTCGGTGGCGTCTCGCATCGCAGAAATGCCATTCGGCTACGGGGCTTGGCGATGCAGCGCGTGGGGGTGCTCATCTAAGCTCAAAATCAATATAACATAAACACACAAAATATGTAGCGTTTATTTGTAAATGGTCTTCATTAAGACTCACTAGAACCTAGAATTTGGGCACCCACTTCCCTAGATCTCAATTATCTTGTCTATGTATTACCTATTTATAGAAAATGAAAAATGTATAGAAATGTGGTGATAACAAAGGAAGGTTTCATACAAACTACCTAGGACATTTTGGGAAACCTAGTGGATCTTGCTCAGCATCATGGACTCTGTCAGCCTACCAATTTTTATCAAGACGTGATCCAAACTTTTCGGGAATTGCTCATACATGTATAACTTGACTCTCATTTTACATTTATGTTCAGGGTTTGTTACTGACTTTCTTGAATAGGTATTAATCATTAAAATTTACATATCTTCTTCCTCCTACCCTTATCCCACGTTATGTGGGGTCGGTACAACACGTCTTCCTCTTCCATTCTCCTCTATCTTTCGTCATCTCAACACTCACACCTTTCTTCCTCATATCCTCTTTCACACAATCCATCCAGCGTTGTTTGGGTTTACCCCTCCCTCTCCATCCATCAACCTTCATCTCCAACATTCTTTTGCCTATATGACATTCATCCCTCCTCATTACATGACCGAACCACGCCAACCTGCCACTCCTCATCTTTTCCGTTATAGGCGCAACTTTCAAACTTCCCCTAATATACTCATTCCTGATCCGATCCATTCTGGTCACTCCACACATCCATCTCAACATTCTCATTTCCGCTACGTGCACTCTCCTTTCATCCTCCACCTTTGTCGCCCAGCATTCAGATCCATACAATACAACAGGCCTCACAATCGTCTTGTAGATTTTCCCCTTAAGCTTAAGGGGCATCCGTCGATCGCATGTTGTCCCTGAGACCTGTCGCCATTTCATCCATCCCGCATTTATTCTATTTTTCACGTCACGGTCGATGCTTCCGTCATTTTGGAATAATGACCCAAGGTACCGGAAGTCGGAGCAGACTGGTAGGTATACACCATCTAAGGCAATAGGGGAAAAACTGGATAGACCACCGAAATCGCAGAACATATGTTCAGTTTTGGTTCTACTGATTTTCAGTCCCACACTTTCCAGTCTTTCTTGCCATTTTCCCAGTCTGCTCTGGACCTCAAGTGCATTTTCCCCAACAAGAACAATGAAATTTTTAAATTTACATATGATAAATATTAATACTACCTACCTACCTACTTTATATTACATGCTATAAGACGATATAAAAAATCACTAAAAGGAAAAATACCTACCGACTGAAGTTGAAGAGTAAGGATCAACCCTTTTCACGCATTCCTTATTTGCACTCTGCCGATTTTTTACTACAATTTCCTGGCGTCAGAAGTAAGTAAGGTGTGATTCCCAATTATTTCGGTACCTACGCGGTATGGGATACTTTAATTACCCGACAAAAAGGAAGGGCATGTTAATGGTTCTGCTCAGCCTTGGGATTGAATGTTTGTAATTAGTCTTGCCACAGCTAAAACTATATGGCTGGCGACATAATACCTAGGGTGAGGATTCATTCGTAATATTACTTATGTTATAGTCATTTAATATTACTACACGTTTATTAAAAAAGTATGTGCATATACTCATAAATACAGTTTTTAATGAGTCGAATGAAGGATATGGGTTCAACTTATGTTACTTATGACGTGAGTTTGGGCTGGCAACCTGTCAATGTTTTCAACCTTAATAGCTACACATGACACTGAAACATCGAAATAAGTGATATATAAATAAATACTAGTTAAAAAACCGGCCAAGAGCGTGTCGGGCCACGCTCAGTGTAGGGTTCCGTAGTTTTTCGTATTTTTCTCAAAAACTACTGAACCTATCAAGTTCAAAACAATTTTCCTAGAAAGTCTTTATAAAGTTCTACTTTTATGATTTTTTTCATATTTTTTAAACATATGGTTCAAAAGTTAGAGGGGGGACGCACTTTTTTTCCTTTAGGAGCGATTATTTCCGAAAATATTAATATTATCAAAAAACGATCTTAGTAAACCCTTATTCATTTTTAAATACCTATCCAACAATATATCACACGTTGGGGTTGGAATGAAAAAAAATATCAGCCCTCACTTTACATGTAGGGGGGGTACCCTAATAAAACATTTTTTTCCATTTTTTATTTTTGCACTTTGTTGGCGTGATTGATATACATATTGGTACCAAATTTCAGCTTTCTAGTGCTTACGGTTACTGAGATTATCCGCGGACGGACGGACGGACGGACGGACGGACAGACAGACATGGCGAAACTATAAGGGTTCCTAGTTGACTACGGAACCCTAAAAAAGCATTTCGGAATGAAGTCCGCCATTTATACATTGTTGTAACATGTATATACTAGCGACCCGCCCCGGCTTCGCACGGGTACTATACCTACATGTAAACCTTCCTCTAGAATCACTCTATATACTAAAAAACCGGCCAAGAGCGTGTCGGGCCACGCTCAGTGTAGGGTTCCGTAGTTTTCCGTATTTTTCTCAAAAACTACTGAACCTATCAAGTTCAAAACAATTTTCCTAGAAATTGTTTATAAAGTTCTATTTTTGTGATTTTTTTCATATTTTTTAAACTTATGGTTCAAAAGTTAGAGGGGGGGGGACGCCCTTTTTTTTCCTTTAGGAGCGATTATTTCCGAAAATATTAATATTATCAAAAAACGATCTTAGTAAACCCTTATTCATTTTTAAATACCTATCCAACAATATATCACACGCTGGGGTTGGAATGAAAAAAAATATCAGCCCCCACTTTACATGTAAGGGGGGTACCCTAATAAAACATTTTTTTTCATTTTTTATTTTTGAACTTTGTTGGCGTGATTAATATACATATTAGTACCAAATTTCAGCTTTCTAGTGCTAACGGTTACTGAGATTATCCGCGGACGGACGGACGGACGGACGGACGGACGGACGGACGGACGGACGGACGGACGGACGGACGGACAGACAGACATGGCGAAACTATAAGGGTTCCTAGTTGACTACGGAACCCTAAAAAAACCCGCATCAAAATCCGTTGCGTAGTTTTAAAGATTTAAGCATACATAGGGACATAGGGACAGAAAAAGCGACTTTGTTTTATCCGTTTAGTAATGAAATGCAATTAAGTTTAAATAAATAATCATTTTAGTAAACAATTACTTAAATTAAAACGATCAGGCACGAGCGAATATACTCCGTAATTATGTCTACTTAACGCATATGTGGACCAAGGATTTCATGGTCAATTATTCGAAGCAGAAATAAAGTGTTCCATTTATAACTTTCTTATCGCGGGTACTTCTACTTGGCCGCCTGAAGCACTGACAGTTTAAGAAGGTATGCGAATGTGTCGTTTCGTTTGAAAAGGGACTTAGCCAGTGGGTACTTACTACCCACCCTAGGAGTAGGAACCTTCACACATTACAAATTGCATAATTTGGGCTACATCTATATTTATTTAATAACTGGTATAAAATAGTAATATGGTCAAATTAAAAATATTGATAACGAAAACGAAGCCAGTAAGGGGATGGTGTTGATAAGTTCTATGCAGATACAGTCTAAAGCTCCAAACAGAACTTCGTAATCTATTCATATTCATACCATCCGTGATTTCTAAAAATACTGTTCTTGTTAATTCGAACGAATGATGATTCAACTCTATGGAAAACGATCCATAGAAAACTCCATAAAATCTCTAGAAGGAATCTGCGGTGAGGTGCGTAAAATTGTATGAAAAAGTTAGTCGGACTCGTCCACACTTATAGAAAAAGCTTCTAGACAAAGCTAGTCACCAGAGTGAATTGTTGTCAACCCGTGGCTCATGGATCATGATCATATTCAGGTATCTTTTTAAAATGAACATCACATATAAGGATCTAAATACACTTACGCCGTCTGATATACAGCCCTAATGCAGCCCGTTCGCAATCCGCCCCCAGGCCACACTTGGAATTAATCACGCCGTATTAGTTGGTTTCCTTCTATAAAACACTTCTTTAATATCCTAGAGAGATGACCGTCTGAAAACAATTTAAGTTTGTTTTATATTTATTGCTATATGGGATTGAATTAAATCCTGATTGTTTTATTTGTAAACTGAAAAGATAACATGCACCAAAGAACAAGTGACCAATTTCACTGAACCCGGGTCTCCAATCATGGTCGCGCGATAAATGATATAACATCAGGCCGTCCCTTTCGCACTGTAAGTTCGATAAGGACGGCCTGATGTTTTATTGTTTATCGTGATTAATTGATTACCTCTACTACGCCACTTCGACTGCCGTGCCGTGGTACCCGTCAATAATTCTCTGGTGTATGTGTCTCCAAAGGATAGACGCCTTTGACCAACTGTAAAGGCAAGCAGTATATGCATGATTTTATTTTATTTATTTTGAAACATTTTAATAACTATATCTAGTGTACAATAAAATGTTTAGTACAAAGCAGTATAAATAGCTTTTTTAAATGTCTAAACTGTACAAACTAGACATATAAATCAGTATTAAAAAGCATTGTTCCTATTATAGCCGTGTGAATGGCCGGGGTACCCGCGGCTAGTATAAATTAAACAATTGGACAACATTTTTTGTATAATCAACAAGAAACATCCGTTGCCCAACTAGTTTGTAAACGTAAACGTTACTTGCCCCGATTAGAGAGCCGCTTATCTCCGAACGAGATGAAGATGTCACATTCTTCTATACATGGAATCTTGGACTGAATATATACATTTTGTTAGACTTTCGGGTCGATTGATAGGTATAATTACCTATCAATCGATTACCTAATTAGACTGTAATTATGCAGTTTGACTAAACAAGAATATGCCACCTATCAATGTTCATCAAACGAAGTTTAATTTTCAGTTTAGTATTCAAGAAAACTGCTATTCCTACCAGTTCGAAAAGTTTTTTTTTTTTATACTACGTCAGTGGCAAACAAGTATACGGACCGCCTGATGTAAAGCGGTCACCGTAACCTATGGACGCCTGCAACTCAAACAGTGTCACATGCGCGTTGCCACCCCATTAGAAACTTGTACACTCCCTTTTGCTGTGTTAAGTACACAGCAAAAAGGAGTGTACAAGTTCCAAGGAGGGTTCGGGTTGCCGACGACTCAAAGGACAATAGACGGAACAAGTTAGTTCCGTAAGTCCTCCCGTCATCAGCACACCGCACCCTCGTTGAGCTCTGGCAGCCTTACTCACCGGCAGGAACACAACACTATGAGTAGGGTCTAGTGCTATTTGGCTGCGGTCTTCTGTAAGGCGGAGGTACTTCCCCAGTTGGGCTCTGCTCTAGATTCGAGCGAGACGATATCCGCTGTGCTGTGCCCTACCACACAAAGCGGAATATCATTCGCTATGCCCTACCTCCTACTTAAGTTACAAGTTACAACAACTAAAATAATTCATTCGTTTGGATCGTACCAATATTTGTCCCGTAGTTCTTTAGTTCCAGAACTGGTAGTTCTTTCTTTCAAATATTTAGAAAGTTTATCTTATAGTCTACATTCAATCAAACAAAGAAATGCTCTAGTACTACCTACTCATGACAAGTTTCTGACGTACCTAAATAGGCGTAAAATTTCATGATAAATACCTGATGGTAGGCATACAAACTACACCATTAAATCGCTTAATAAAATTGTAATGTAATCTTTAAGTAGTTACGCAAGCCGCGTTCACGATAGGTGCATCGTATGATTAACGTCCTAATTATTGAGGTTTATAGTAAACATTTATCTGGAGATGAGTCACATACCGATATCGTCAATTTGTAACTAGTTTGAGGAACCAGTTCCTTTATAGGTGCTCGTGTATTCCATTTGCTAGGCGCGGCACGTTCTCGGAAGAATCATCAAAACCATCTTATATGACACTCACGGTTAAGTGTGTAACCAGAAAGTCTATCACAGTATCATTATCATATTGGTTGTAAACTCTGGGGTGGTGGACAGCGAAGACGCCAATAATTTGCAGCGCCATAAAGAACGAAACGCTAATGTCTTTCTATCGCACTAATGGTATAAAAGTAGGTAATAAAGATTAATTAGTTCACCGTGGCGCAAACAATTGCTGTCATGGCTATAAAAGTTACTTACTTTTATTTATGACAAAAATTTGTGCACGAATGTAATTATAAAATATCATCGAGTTAATCCTAATTCTGTACGGTTTGACGTGGTTGCAAGATGAATTTTTATGTGAATGATATTTGAAGGCAATATATTTTAAGTGAATAGTAAAAGCCTCGAGATTATTCTAATGCGATGTATTTTTTCCTCTAATCATTGTATTTTTAGGCTATTCTGTGCGTTTGATTCTTTAACACACCCGTGTCATGGCAGCAGTAGGAACGAGGCGCCAGCTCGACACAGCGACAAGCGCGCCCGCGTTCACATCTCTATCTATTCACGGACTTATTAGATAGGCACCTAGTGTACCTAGGGCAGTAATTAACATTCTGCCTTGATTTGTAGCGTTATCATGACGTCCCGCAAGATGCCAATTTATAGCGCCATTCAAAAGTAACTTACAATTACTGAAGACATATTAAATAATTGGACTGCGACTTTGTACGTTTATAGCGAGCTTTAAGGTAAGGTATTTATTGCGATGTGCTTAAATCAGAAGTGTTTCCTTTATGCATATTATTAAACTATAATTATTCACTTAAACAGTGTTGCCGGGGATAGTAGATTGTGTAATATTTTTATTGGGCTATAGCGTTTTTATCGCCCCCGCGCGGCGCGGCGGATTTACGGGCGTTAAGAATGTTGGCCTTAAAATGGATGATTGTAACATTGAATGATTCTATTGGCTGGAAATTTCTGCGGAATAAAGGCAAATCAGCATATTACTTGTATATAATAATATTATGAGGAACTGTTACTATGTGTACATAAAATGCCTGTGATGACAAAAATGTGTGGGAGTCAGTTGACGAAATAATAAGCGGTCTTTTATAAAATTCTATTAATAATTTGTTGTAGGTACTTAAAATAAATCATTATATTATTTTTTAAAGTAAGTTGTGGCCCATTTATTCTTATTTTTTATTTAAGTACCGTCCGAAAATTTAACTACATATGTATATGTAAGTTTATAAAACGAATTTAGTTTCTTCAAGATTTCACATCAACTATAAATAGTAGGTACTAGTAGAAAGAAAAGGTCTCATTTCATTTCACGAAGTAAACATTATATTGAAAATCATATTTTTAAACTTAAATACATAACTTCTTACAAAATGTATGATCTTTATCTCTTTTTTAAAGAGTCTCTTTTAATTTATTTGCATTAACAGATTTACCAGTTTTAACATGTTAATGCTAATTGACTTTTTCTCACGACCGACCTACCCAATTGTTCTATTATAAAGTTTTCATTCAAGATTGTATAAATGGCCTTATTAAGTACAATTCGGAGGGACGCAGGAGTTCTGTTTAGCCAGTTAATATGAACTGCACCAACTGGCCCGAAACCAGTGTTTTCCATCACAGTAATCCTCATTTTCCTCTCTGTTATTGGAAATATTTCATTAAATACTCTATGATTTGTATTTATTTTTTATTTTGTTAAAGTTTAAACTTACATAGAAGCGAGAAAATTTACTGCATAACATCTTTTTTAATGCTCCATTAAATATTCTAAATTTAACTGAAAAAGTCGAATGTAGCTGAGACTTAAAAAAATCATCAGAATGTGTAAAAATGTTTTCCACTATGTCAATATCTAGGAGGAAAATAGAAAGTAGTTTGTATGTAGGATCGACCGTCCCCCCGTCCTCTTAAGCGGCGGCCATATTTTATATCGTCGTGGGAATCGCGACCGCTCGACAGCGCCTAATAGCGCTCCGACGTACTTTACGATGAGATAAATATTGAATTTCTATTAAACTTATAATATCCTACAATCACAACTTAGTACCTACGTAAATAGTATAAAATGCCTTTAAAGTAAATTACCGCGGCTAATATGTAATTTGTTATGAGTTAACTAGAACATAATTTATAATCACATTTACACAAATTAGTAATTTAATATGAATTAGTATATCAACCATGCTGTATATTGCATTTACTAATGTTGTATTTTTTATAATAAGCAAGACGATAAAATTTTATTGAATGATGTCACTAACCCGATTTTTTAAAATGAATTTTAGTTTTTTTGTGATCTTCGTATTTTTAGAATTCAATTAATTGTGATGAATAGTATTTTTATACATATTTTACAATCACGCCTGTAGAATTCAATTAATTGTGATGAATAGTATTTTTATATATTTCATTTAACCCAATATTTCTAGGTTATGTTAAAAAATTTGACCTAATAACATATTATACACGCATATTATCATCATCGCAACTGCTACTGAAGAAACTAGGTAACGCCATATTAGACATCAACGCAATCCATCCTTGTAAGAAGATTTGCTGCTTCCAAAAAAGGCTAACATGTAAAGATTTTCTATCATGTCGAGACTATCGGGCTATTCCTATACAATGAATATTTACTCAGAAACCATCGGTGCTCGTACTTAAAATGTATATAATGGACTGTTAACCAAGACTCTTCGTAACCTAACCTTATTATCCCTACAAAAAGAAAGCAAACAGGGTGAACAGATGATATCCATCGGAATCCAGGCAATCTGTGTGAGCCTGAATGCCTAACGGGCGCGTCCGCAGCCAGCAGCGTGACGGCTGCCCAGGCTGTGCTGTCAATCTGCTGACCTGGCAGCTAACTGTACGTGCACGCGACACATTTTGTCTTAGCTCGCATCCTTGTTTGGTTTTGATGAGTGTCACGCGGAAAAATCACGAGGGTTATCAAATTACTTCTATTGAAAAAACTCTTGATTGGATCAATAGCAAGCATGTTATAATTTGTACTTTAGAGTCACTTTGCTAAACTATTTATTCATCAAGTAGAAACGTAGGGTAGGTTACTAAATGAATACATTGAAGGAAAACTTTTAGGACTCAACCCGTAGAACTTGAACTGAGCCACGAAGACTAAATATGATTACGGGGGAAGAGAGGGGGAACAGTTTTTGAATTTAAAAGATTAATTAAATCACACCAAGAAGTCTTTAATTTTTATGCTCTGGACAGTCTGGACCTCTAATCTGATCTTGAGTATATCTAATCTTCGGAAGCCTACGGTGCCTCTAGTATAGGGTTGATTTATTTTGTGTCTTCGAAGCTGCTGGTTTCGAAAAACTATTTTGATGACATATCTTTATGTTATGTAAAACATGTTTCATGGCATAGTATCCACACACAGATGAAAGGCTTTACTAACAAATCTAACAATAAGCACTGTAAATATATCTAGAGGAAAATAATAATATCATTTTGTTAGGTCCTGACCATAATCCTACCAGAAATATAATACTTAAACTATCTACTCTCATAAGAATTATATTTTATTTACTGCATAAATACGACTTGCATTGCAAATAAGCAAATACGCCAGTAAAGTTAGCTTTCTACTGCTAACACTTATGATACATTTTACAAGTTCTATAGCGTAGCAAATGTATTTGCTATTTTACAGTGCTTCGTTTTACATAAATATAATATTTAACATACAAAATAATTCTGAAACATTGCCCACCATAACACTCAATTCCCAAAACTAGCTTCATCTATACCGTTAACAGAATCGATTCCCACCAAAAATAAATAAATCAACCTTATTAATAAAAACGGTTCAAAAATAGATGGGCGCGTATTAAAAATTATATCCCAAGACGTACTTAGAGGATTTATGTGAATCGCTTTATCCAATAAAGTACCCGGTGGGTCGTAAATCGTTTGAGCAGGGGACGGATGGTGCGACACCTAGAGTGGGCGCGTCCACCGTTAGCGGCCCTGGGCACTCGCCTGTTGTGAGCGGCCGAGAATGGGCTAGACGAAATTTAACCAACCAGTTTAAGGATATTTAAAAACATGAATGTATAATGTTGTCTTCGGATATCACGATAGTTACTCATAAAATAAAACTATGGAAACGGATCATATCGCAAATAATAAATTTACATCCCGATCCCGTAGTTTCGAACCCTTTTGAGCGTTCGTGATTAACGGGTGTAACTGAGGAGAATATATCTTAGCTTTTTATAAAAAAAAAAAGGTTATTTGCATTAGAAGGACATACAGAATATAATATTCTTACTCATATCTTTGCATCTATTGAAAGTATTGAGACAGTTTCCTGGCAATAAATATGTATTAGGTAAAGTATAGTCACCATCAACAGTACCGCACGAGCCGCCGCCTAGAACTTGCATCCTGTATTTGAAGCCTACTCACAGCAGTCCGCGTTTTAATTTTTACGTAAGGTTATTGTTGTAAATATGTTATTAATACTAATAATATATTGCTTTTTTTAAGTTGCTAGAGCATGGTAGACACTTTTAATGCGTAGGCTTTAGGCCTATCCAAGATCAGGGTGCGCAGCCGAATGGCACAAACGCTCACGAAACGAAACGCTCGTAGATATCCATCTCTATCGCTCGTGCGGATTGGCGCGACAGAGCCAGACTACCTTTCGCGGCGTTTCGTTTTCGTTTCGCGTCGCAGAAATGCCATTCGGCTACGGCACCTGATGTTTTAATTTCTGAAAAACTCCATCATATTTGGAATACCCACCATCGTCAAAGATTTCCAGGTCATTTTACTCTGGTTTTCTCCTAAATCCGACTAGACAACTTACCGTTCGCTTAATATAAAAACACTAGGAGAGGCCCGATCGCTCGTCTATCGCTCGGCCATCATACTTACCGCACTGGGGTTTATGGCCCGACGTCACACGAATATCATTATGTGCATTACTGTCCCTAACATAAAGTAGGAGGACGTCCCCTTAAGCCGTGCATATTTTAAGCTGAGATAATTTTGGCTGAATTGACGCCAGGTTATGACGGGGACTGTCAGATGGTTAGTTTAGTAGACAAATATAAGATCTTTCACTATGTGTACTTATAGGCCCCTTCCGGTCTTTGATACTTTTTGTACTTAGTGACTCATATGTATGTCATTGTGAAATGTTAAAGAATAAAATACTTACTTAGGTGCATAGTCTCCCTGTCAATTTTCTTTATAAATACGAATTTGCTTTGAGCAGTGTTGCCAGACGGAATCTGAAGTATACAGTAGAAAAATGAATAAAAAACCAGTAGATCGGGAGAAAAAGCAGTAGATTACAAATATTGATACCAAGTGCAGAAGAATAAAAGAAAAATTATGCTGTTACACGAAACCGGTCCTAGAACACTTAAAAAACTTCTCGCGATTTCAAATTCATGAAGATTGGCGTTTCTAGGTTTTGGAAAAAACAAGTAAGTACAAAGGTCATTTTTGACAAACTTTATTTTCTTCTTACCCATGATCAAATGTTTGTATAAAAAAAAAACCGACACGAAAAGTCACAGTCAAGAAAAACTTACTTATCCCATATTTATAATTTTTACAAAGAGATAAGGTGCATTAAGGCAATTTAATTCCCAAAGTCGTCTAATTTCAAAAGTCACACAAATATCACCATTATTTCCATCAAGATTCCCCTTTCGGAATTACAAGAGAATTTCTGTCATTCGGAATTACCCTAATGTACCTTACACTATTTCGCCATAGGTCGCCATAGCTCTCTGATATAGCTCAAACGGTTTGGGCAGCGTTTTCGATTAAGGCTCTCAGCCAGCGGGATTTTGTCCGACTTGTTTACCAAATATCGTCATATTTCAAACAAGGTCTCAACAAATTATATGCCTTAACCTTCCCCAAGAATCACTAATTTACTGGTGAAAACCGCATGAAAATCCGTTCAGTCGTTTTTGAGTTTATCGCGAACACACAGACAGACGCGAAGGGGGACTTTGTTTTATAAGGTGTAGGATGCATTCAATTGATTCCATTCCTATTCAGTATCGATGGGGTAGCTGCACAAATAAGAACTTTTTCTCAAACTTGCAATGAAATGTTGTCGGCAACTACTACGTATCCGGTGAGCTGAGTGAAAATGATATGTAAAGGAATTTCACACCAAAGCCTGTAATGCACCCTTCATTTGTTTCTAAACATCAAAATGCTTACACTACACCATGACATTTATTATCAGAAAAAAATATTATAGTACCTACTAATGCACCTGAATGTCACCGTTTAATAGGTTACCTCAAACATAGTTAAAACATTTTTTGGTGCGGAATTAGAAAAGTTTTCTTTCTTTGCCCAATTTTATCAAAACTATCAAGATATTTTTTTTTCATTTCACTGCATGTTTGAGAAAAGCACTATACATGCCTCGCCGTGAAAAGGGCTTACAGGCTTCGTATCACTATCCTACTCAGCTGGATATACCTAAACAGCATGTAAGCCCTTCTTTCCCGGCATCTGACGTAATGTACTATTATTTGACATGAACACATATAAAACCAGTTAGAATAGAAACATCAGACTTCTTGCGCCCCCCTATATCGCTATTGCTAATACCAAGCTACTGCTACACCACGAACAATCACAGATATAAAGTCAGTCAAGCGATAGCTGTCACTAGAAAAAAGCAGCAACTTCAAAAAATTAAGGGATTAATGTTTTGGCCCATAGAAAATTTTAATTTATCGCCTTGACAAAGTTGTTGGTCAGTCTATAGTAAAAATTTGAAGCCAATCCAATCGTTTATACTGAAAAATATCGATTTGGGAAAAAGCAGGTAGATTTCTTGAAAATTTTCAAAAAAGCAGTAGATCAGTAGATTTTTTCAAAATCAGGTAGATCTACTGCTAAATCAGTAGATCTGGCAACACTGGCTCGGGTGCCGCGTCTGAGGTCACGGGAGTCAATGGAGAAAATCAATGTTTGAACTGCTACATGCCACGGCAAATTGCTGCTGCAAAATTATAGTGCAATGTTGCAAATAATGTTGCTTGGGACCTCTTCATTTGTGCTGTGTCCTATACCTTTCCTTCAAAGGGAAAACGACAAAGACTGGCCAGACAAGATAATCATCCCATTATTTATCATAATGACACTTTTTGACACAGACACTTGAGCCGCGACAGGCTCAAATTGTTGTCGAATGCGTCCCTTTCTCTTATCTAGGAGAACCCAGGAATTTTTAGTAACGAAGGTACTAGCCGTGACGTGCGTTACTCTGACCTGCGTTATATGGATGATGAGATAATAATTTCTTAAACTTAACTTTTCTTCATACACATTACTTACATAGTATAGATACATACTTTGTCACGGTATACGTGTT
This sequence comes from Leguminivora glycinivorella, assembly GCF_023078275.1. Lineage (NCBI taxonomy): Eukaryota > Metazoa > Arthropoda > Insecta > Lepidoptera > Tortricidae > Leguminivora > Leguminivora glycinivorella. The sequence continues at coordinate 32,555,234 of NC_062971.1, forward strand.
CTGCATTACTCGTCCCCTATTGGAGTCGATGCCGACTAGATGACGAACGTGTCTGAGTTACAGACGCTCATAGGCGGCCTCTCTTGCCATTTTTCAGCCCATGCTGACTGCCATAAAACGTTTTTGTACCGTATCTATCGGCTTATAAGTCCGGAACGGTGACACTCGGCTTCGATCGGCATGACCCGATAGCTAACCGCGTTGTTACACTGTTGTCGCAAATCCCAATACCTATTGCTTAAATAGATCCTTATCTACTTTCTGCCTCGAAAGCTTGCTAAGATTTAACGAGAAAAGATAAATAATGCTCTACAGTTTTATAGGTTTCCAGTTTTATGCGTAGTTATTCAAATAGGTATTTATCTTCCCTGTTAATAGAACCTGGAAGTTGCGTGGATTCTCCGCGGCGAATTCGTCCCACACAAAGTCTATCCAATAAATATCCAAAAAGCTTGTTCTGTGAGCATTCCTCGTCCATTGTGTGAGTTGCAGATATATCTTGCGTAAGGAGTTTGCGAAGCTCACGGCTGCTTTCGCCCCTGCCCACGCCGCGTTAGTCACTATCTGCTGACAAAGTATCCATTACCTCATTGAAGCAAACTGTTATTGGAATCAATGCAGCGTAAGCGGGTAGTGGACGCGACGGTTTCCAATGTGACGTCCAGAGAATAGGGCGAGCGCGCGGTGACCGGTTACCTAATGCAACGGTTGACAAATCGCTCAATTGTCCCGGCCCGGTAGGTTGTCGGTACGACTAGTTGGGTGGCGGGTTGCGCAAGTAGTGGCGACTTCAGGCCATTTGACGAATGCCGGAAGACGTCCAGCTTTATTGTGCTTTATTGCGATTGCCTTGTGGTAAATAGTTGACTAAAGGGAAACGCTTTTATTGAATATGTCCGCGTCAAATCATTACGGCATGTGTTGAATAAAACCAAAGCCGCGCGTCCACGCAAAAAGACCACGACCGTTTTGCTACAGCAGCACTCATTTTATATTTCGTTTAACATTCTTAATAAGTATACTTTATTGGACCGGTAATAAAAAATATCGCGCCTCGCGCGTGTTTTTATCGGTTTATAGGACAGCTCTTCGGTTTTACATCGATAACTTGATTTGCATTAAAGTACTTAGTTTGATCAGCCTCTATATTTTGTACCTACTATGTACAAAAGAAGGAAAGTCACAGCGTGACATTTATTCAATTATTATGCACTGTATTTATTTAGGTTCAAAATATTGATGCTGCATGCGAAATTAAAATTCCTTCTGTAAATATGTCTTGTAGCCGCAGCGGGGCGTAGTACCCAATTTTAACGATTTTTGACACATATGAATAAAAATGAAAAATATGTATTGCTGCCCTTTAATCGTGGTCGTTTAGCATTCCATCTTATTTCTTAATATACGCGACTACCTAATTTATTTTGGTATCAACCTACATCTTTTGAAACCGGTGGTTTAGTCGTAGCTACCTGCTGTCGTTTTATTAATATTTTTATTAAGATATTAGTTTACCTGTTCGCACGGGCCAGTGCACGAGACTAGGGGACTAACTGTACCTGCAGGAATGCTGGCTGCAATAGCCCTTAGGAAGAACTGGCACTTAAGGGCTTGCCACGACGACGCTCGCCGCGGGCGTAACGTCTTTCAGCAGTTTTCAATTTACCGCATCTGAGTGAATAGATAAACGTTCCCGCCAAAGAAGGAATCCTAATGTGTTTCGATACTAGGAGTGCGGGCTCAATGTGTTTTTAGAATAACTTCAATGGAAGTGTTAGGGGCGTGTTCAATTGTTTATGCAAGCTCCGTACACTCGGATTACAGTTCATGGTGTTAAACTGATAATATCTAGGGAAGGTTTACAATGGCGCTTTATGCTTAAAAATGTCAAGGCCTTACCCGCAATTCAGTTGACTTATTTATAAATGAAAATGTAAGTATAGGTCATGTTTTTTTTTTATCTTTATTTAATAAAAAGGGGTTTTATCATACTTCATAATGTCACCCCCATTGTTACAAAACTAAATCCTAATAACAAACTTAACGACGCCCAATTCCCAGATTGACCAGCTTGTACAAATCTCTGGCAGTTTTAGACAAAGGAAGCGACAAAATATAGTTATATGTGCCCACATTGAGTAAATTAATGTTATACTTAGTTACAAAATATTGTCTTTCAGCTTCGTTTCGGACACATTCCATCATGATGTGAGTAGCATCTTGTATTGTCCTGCATTCCGCACAATTTTTGTGAATCGCTCTTTCGTATTAAAAACCGGCCAAGTGCGAGTCGGACTCGCCCACCGAGGGTTCCGTACCTACAAAACTATTAGGTACTTTTACGTTACTCACATAAGTCTAAAGACTGGGCTAGGCTAGAAGTATAGGTTCTCTAATGAACATAATTGTGTTTAGCGCCATCTCTCGACGAATTCGCGAACTAATTAGCACAGCTTGCGTGAGGTCTTTTATAATGTTAACCAAATTCAACATTAATTTTTTATTTTATTTTAAAGTAGGTGTTTTATGTAAAATTTCGTAGCTATAAATTTTAACACCTTTATTCATAAACGTAGACTAAAGTTATCCAGCCGATAAAGTTCGTTTATCCCTTTCTATCACACCAATACGTCGGAAAGGGACAACCGAACTTTATCGGCTTGATAACTTAGTGTACGTTTATGAATAACGGGGTGAGTATTACCGTACTGTAAAAATGTAATGTATAGTTGTATACGGATTAATGAATTTAATATAGATAGGTAATTATTAATATGTGGCAAAACGAAACGAAGGAAATTGTTTACACCTTCGCAATAAGTATCTAATGATATTTTTTTAATTTACCATGTTACTTCACGTACCTACTTAGGTACTTATTTTAAAAACTCTGAAAATGTCTATTGAGTTTCTGTCGCAGACCACCATGTGGCTTCTGCATATTCTGCGCTGTGATAGAGTTGCCATAGTAGGTATGTATACCTATATTGTATAATAGGCAATAAGAGGCAAAAAACATATTGTGCTAAAATATTTAAAATACCTACAGTCATTTCCGAAACGTGTGAATTCATGTCAATACTTTCTTTTATCAGTATTACACGGAGTAGGTAAACGTTTCGTGGCAGCGGCAGCGCACACTGCAGAGAGCGCACGTGGACACCGGCGCGGCGCCACAGAATATATAATAGCACAAGTAAAGAAGGCCCACTGCTTTGATGTTTCCGAAATGTCGCCTTTTTAAATACCTACAACATTCTTACAAAGAAACGAGCCGCACGTGCGCGGCGTCCGGTGATAGGGTTACCAATGGATCCAAACGAATTAATACTCACATTAAATGTTATATTATTATATTCAAGTCTTGAGTACTTTCTAGGTATATACGCTGTATTTATATATTTTTGTTCAAGGTTCCAACATCACAAGCCTTATTGAACTTTTCCGTGGGACTTAATCAGTAGTAGATCTGTATAAGAATATCTTTTGGTATTTATTTTATTCAATATGTCTATTTAATTAAGTATTATTAGCCATTCCACCCGCGGACATCGCTTAAAAAACCTCGCGACGTAAAGTAACAATAGAAAGTGCGAACGTGCATTCCGTGAGAATGTGCGCCACCCCTGAGTAGGCCGCGAACTCGCGGCCACAGCTCGCGGCCGCCAGGATATACTTGTAGCGCGGCGATAGGATAGCGGAGTGAGCCGCCCCTGGCGGCGCCAGCGGGCGCGTCTGTGTGCGTGAGCTAGGTATGCATACAACTACAACTGCTGTAGGCACCGCCCCCCCCCCCTCCTCAGCGCGTCCTCTGCGACGGAACTCAGAAGCTCTGGTAGACTGATTTTTGAACTGTTGTGTTGTGCTCTGATCAAAATGAATGCAAAAATACTTACATTGTAATTCTTAGAGGAAGAAGATTATACGCGACTTAATCCGTTTCCATATAAATATTGATATTACCCAAAAAAAGAGACAGTCAAACGATATTTTTGTATGAAACCGGCAAAAAGAAAGTGAAATTTTTAACTTGGTACTCAAACACTTTCATTGTAGTAAAGAAAAATTTACATCATATATTCGATTAAGTATATCGAAAACAGTTCACAGAAGTACAATTCATCCATTGAATTACTATGTACTAAGTTACTAACATACTAGAAATTACACCCCAAACAAAGTCTGTGCTCCGGCCGGCAGCGCGCGGCGCATGCGTGGGGAGGTACCGTGTCATAGAGTAAGTGTGGCGTTTTCACATTATCCGATCCGATATCGGATGTCGGACTGATATCCCATACATTACAGGCGCCATCTTGGATTTTTTCTATTGAAATCCTTCCGACATCCGATATCGGATCGGATAATGTGAAAACGGCCTAAGACTTGACCAATGACCACCTAGACGCGACACTCTTAGTGTAGACCTTTTTTTATACTTTTTGTAAAATACTAACCCCCTTATTCATAAACGCACACTAAAGTTATCAAGCCGATAAAGTTCGTTTGTCCCTTTTCGGCGTATTCGTGTGATAGAAAGGGACAAACGAACTTTATCGGCTTGATAACTTTAGTGAACGTTTATGAATAAGGGGGTAAGCAGTTTAATTTTAGCACTATCATACATTGTGCTATGTTTAAGTTCTACTAAGAGAAACAAAAATACATTATTGATTTTTTCATATACCTACTTTAATTGCCCTTGAAGAAAATCATAGGTTATTATTGTATGAAAATATCGATTACAACTCGTGTTAGAACTGTGTAGTATTCATAAGTATAACGTGAAATAAATTTAACATTTCTCTTTTATATATTACAAACAGAATATAATCACAATTACTATACTTCATTACCTACATGTCAAGTCTGTGCGATTATGATGCGATTAATCTATGATTTCGTTCAACAAAATGGCAGCGATAGCTTCGCGTTTGAGGAGCGCGTCCCTTCATTGAAATAATTACTTAAATAAAGATCGATTAACATAGCATGTATACTAACCGATGAAATGTGACACGTCAGTTTTATTCGATTTTCTCGTATGGCTTAAACAGCATCTTGTTGCGCAGGAAGGCATTTTTACATTTTATTTGTGTGCAGGCAGAAACATAAGTCCAATGGACTTATGTTTGTAGCGCAAACGTTTTGCTCGCAGTGTCCTCTCTAGTATTACCTCAATGAGTTCATCATTATCTTTAGTGAAGTCAGTCATTTTCCATATCAAGACGCCACCCGCCGTCCGTTGCTATTGTACAAAACGAATACAGACCGTCGCGTGCGGCGTGTGACCTTCGCCCGTCGAACCACCCGCCACCGGGGACGTTTCAAAGAAACCACCCTCAAACATTTCCGAACAAAACATTCGAACGTCGTCAGTCGCGGACCCGCGTAAAAAACCACAACACGTTCTATGAACATTGGTCAAGTGCGAGTCGGTTTTCGACTTTTCCATACAAAGAACTCATGAGCGCCTGAACGACTGTGATGGCAAAGTTAACTTTTCGCACTTTCAAGACTTTACGTATATATCTCGGAAACGATAAGAGATAGAGCAAAATGGACTTCAGATTTGGGCTGTCGTTGCCACAAATTCTATGTTTTCGTCAACAGAGACCTTTTTTTGGACCGATTTGAACAAAATTTTGCTCAGTCCACTTACAAACGGTCTTAAACGCCTCCTTTTTAGTAGGAACTTAAGTCATTTTGGCAAATGAAAAAAAAACATTGAACAATTTCTAAAAATAAAAAGACAGAAATGAATTTCTTTCTACCTGTCCATCACGCTTACAAAATTTTAAGACGTCTAGTAACTGCTTGCAGCGTCAGTGAGTGAAAATCTTAATTTGAGTTTTTTTCTCGTAAGTCCGACTTACGCTTGACTGTAGATTTCTAATAGGTTTTCCTGTAATCTACAGGTAGAGGGCTATCTCGTGTATTTTTTTGAAAATTTTACGCTAAGTAGTTTCGGAGATAAGGGGGGGGGAATGGTCATTTTTTGTCTATTTTCTTAAATTACTTCTAAAGTACCAAAATTAAAAATTAAAAAAAAATATATTTCAAATGCTCATAAAATGCTCTTTCATTTGATATATAACATAATATAGTTTTAATAACTTTGATTTTTAATTTTCAAGTTTACCCCCCAAAAGTTTAATTAAATTACATGTCCGTCTTTGGGCCACAGGTTTACATATGTGTACCAAATTTCAAGTAAATCGGTCCAGTAGTTTCGGAGAAATCGGCTGTAACAGAGGGACAGACAGACACACGAGTGATCCTATAAGGGTTCCGTTTCTCCTCTTTGAGGTACGGAACCCTAAAAAAGCAAAGCTATTAAGTGGAATGTGTCCGGATCGTAGTCTCAGGGCTGTAATGATCTCTAACCTACCCATACCTGATCCTCTAAACCATGGCACTTGGCATAGATGAGCTTGGATTGTTCTGTACCATATTCCTTTGTTTAGAGACCTCTCATAATTCTTTAGGTATTGTTTAATAATTACAGTTGTGTTACACAGATGAATAATCAATTTATTTTTTATGTTTCAGGTAACTGCCCAAATCTGGTTTGTCAACGTGCGTAAGTACATGAATGGTCTGTCAAGAGTTGTCTCAATCCTCGAGTCTCATTCTGTCATGTAAAAAACATGTTCCTACAGTTACGCGGGCCAGAGGTCAGATGTTGTCGCTACCTCTTTGAAGGTGAAGCTATAAGACTATAACCATGCAATGAGTCCAGTATTTCCATACAATAATACATTGTTATGTCTAATGCTAATTGAAATGAGCTACTATTTGGTGCTCGGGACCTACATAATTAATTCTGTCCTTTACTATCGTTTACATCTTTTAGAACGTAATTACCTATTTGGAAGAACAGGGCCCATTCTACATTCTCGTGTATACACAGGACGAGTATTTAGATTAGATTGAAAATGTAACGGTATACCTTTTGACCAAACTAGATGACCATGTTTTCATCATCTAAATATGTTTCCATCTGAATAAATATCTAGGCAACCTATTTCCAAAGAGGATCAAGTATTATAGAGAGTTACTGTCAAAGTAAAATATGTAACCACAGTGCATAGACTGCCATCTCTCGACACAGGCTTAAAACTTTTGAACCTCAGTTTTGACAATTTGGCCCATATTTTTAGCTTGATATGTGTTAAAATGTCAAATATTAGTATTAGCGCCATCTAGCCGAGCATCCCCCAAAGGTGTAAAGCCATCTAGGCCACCGTACCTATTTCTATATGGTTCTGAGGTACGTTTTTTTCTTAGACTGTAGCTGTCTATACGGAGTTACATATGTCTTTGCCTATTTCATTAGGTATTTAAGGTTTATATCTTGTTACTAGTCAAAATTGTCAAAACTGTGTGTGTAGTAGATTATGATCCCGGTCCAAACGAAATAAGTCTAGAAGTCTTATTTTGGGGGCATAAATAACCCCTTTGGTTTTTAGTTAATAATTATAAACATTAGATGCTTCAGTTAATGATGTGCAAGTTGCGGAAATTTTCCAAAAAAAAATCTTAAATTTCTTGAAAAATTCACGAAGCTTTTACGGAAAATAAAGGGAATTTAAATTTATGAAATGGAAAGTTTCCATTCATACAATTGTCCATACAAAGTGTGGAAAGTTTCCGAAGTTTTCCTATGTGAAAATTTCAGAATTTTGGAAACTTTCCGTCGGCACATCAGTAGTGCTTCTTGAAAGTTTAGTTACGCAAAAAAAATGCTTCTAAGGTAGTGTATTCACAATTGTGCCTCTAAATACAAGGTTAATCTTTGTATTGTAATGCTGTTAATAATCACCATCGGAACTCGAGACGGGGGCGTTGTAATCTTGCTTTGATATCGCATGCTCTTTATTTGAATATTGCTCTGAGAGCTGTCAACAATATGTCGAGACAACAGGTGACCTCAATCTGTTTACATTTAAGGTCGCAGCCTAATTTGAATGTGATGAAACTAATGAAGGTATAATGTGACCTTTATGCTTGACAAAAGGTTGGATTTATCAATGAAGCTGATGGAAATAATAGGATAGGTTCTGACATTACTACGAACATTGGTACTTACTCAAAAATGTCTGAAGAGCAAGTTCATTTTTTTGTATTGTTTTGATAGTAGAAGTCTTGGTATAGATATGTTAATTGTTGGCGAATTTAACACATCAATATCTGATCTTCTTAAGCCTCGTCAACCAAATGACTACATCGTGTAACCGCGGTCACAGAAAGCGCATATATTTCTGTACGAGTTGACGGGTACGTGACATGATAAGGTTAACACTAATTACTAAATACAATGACGTAGAACTCGCTCTTTCCCGCGCCGCCCGTCACGATATGTTACTCAATAATTTATGGACCCATATTAAATTTTAATGAACTGCCTTAATTTAAAAAAAAACATGGAAATCAGGTGGTTTTTGACTTCAAGCGTTAAGGGAAGACATACGTTTATTCATTTAAAAACCTTGTTTTTCGAAGCTAACCTATGGTTAATATTGAACCTTATTATTTTTCTTTTTCAAAGAATTTTGAAGTATTAATCGCAGGTCAAGTAACCTGTTAAAACTTTATTATGACAGATCTTCTTCTTCCTTTTTTTCTGATTACCGAGGGTTGTGATCTGAGGTTATTACAGCAATTATCTAACATTCAGCATGATTTCACCGCCATCCACGTCTGTTTCGATCCCACTTCGAGTGGGTGGCTCACGCTAACTAGTAAACCTATAATATGAACCTATTGTATAGTTATGTAGATACAAACAAACATTTTGGAAAAACCAGCTGAGAAGCCTATAAATCAGAGTTTGTGTAAACGAAGCGCCACTTAAATTTCCTTTTAATTCACTTCTTTGCACTTTTGTAGAAATTAAAACAAAACACAGTTGAAGGTGTATGAATCGTGTGAAACACAAAGAAATCTTCAAATCTCGGTCCGAATGGCCGGCAGGAGGCTGTGTACCGCGAAATATTTCCAGAGATACATCGGCACGAGTGCGATGCGCCGATATCGCGGAGCGCGAGTTCGAATCGTCTATCTGGTCTATGATCGGGTCCGAACAGGGGTCACGCGCGCTAAACGTAAATCAACATATCTCTCGACGGGAGATCTAGCGAGCATGCGCCCGACCAACAAAAACTGAATTTTATAGCCGTAACACTACACCCGGGAAAAAAGTAAATAAATTGGACGAGATCGAGTGAACGGCCGACTCCCGTGATGCCGTACGGACACCTAAAGCGGCTATCAAGGAAATTTATTTGTTTGTACATGTTTAGTATTATCGGCCGCGCCGGCTGCTATCTATAGCATTAATTTATATCGAACATCAGTGTATAACATTATAACTTTAACTAAAAAACAATGTTAAAAAATTAACGTTGCAAGAAGTTTTCAGTCGTACTGCTTGCCTGTATTAGTTTAATAACGTTTCATAATGGTCCAACCCTACCTATCTCCCTACTCTAATCTTATGTTTGTGGAAATTGTGGAAATTGGCATGTAGATATGCCAATTTCCATTTTCATTTAGATGGTTGGCAGTCCTTAAATTTAATGTGCAAAGAAAGTAGGTACCTATCAGCAGCGGCTGGTCCATACAAGCCAATTCCCAACGGCTTGCCTAAAATTGATTACTAGTAAAGTATCTAATGTTAAGGTAGGTTTCTTTTTACTCAATATTGCCAAGCAGAAATTTTCATCAGCCACCACTGGTACCTAACTACCTATACAGGGTGTCCCAAGACTATGGGACATGAACGGAAAGTACCTTAAATATCGTAGATAGGGTATTTTGCTACAAGAAGACTTTATTTTATTTTTAAAACTAAGTAAAACTCCATTCATAGATTTTTAAATAATTACATGGTTAAACCGGGAATCAAACCCGCTACACGAGAAAAAAAAAAACATCCTGTAATTTTGTCATACCGATCGATAGGCTTCATCATAAAGATTATCTTTCTCTAAATAACATAGTGTCGGAGATAAAAGGAAGACCATGAATTTTAACATTTTCATGGCAGACTCCTTAGCCTTAAAATTTGTCCATACATTAAAAAAAAAAAAAAAATTTTTTTTTGAATGCAGTTTTACCAAGTTTTAAAAATAAAATAAAGTCTTCTTTCAGCAATATATCCTATCTGTGATATTTTAGGTACTTTCCCTTCATGTCCCATAGTCTTGGGACACCCTGTATATATAATAATATAGTACGTCTTATCGTATAACTATGCTACTCAAAAAACATACACATTTATGACCATCTATTATTTATTTAATACCTAAGCTTTAGGAGGTCTTGGTAGAAACAACCATATACCTAACATTAACAATGAAAACAGAGCTATAGAAAGCGTGTAACTACTTTACCACTATGTACCTTCGAGTCTCAAGCTTAAGTGTTTGTTAATCCTCTACTTTGAGATCAAAAGACGTTACACAGTGGTTACGACTCAAGTGATTACTAAGGTCTAAATAAATAGTTCCTAGGTAGCTGTCACGCTTAATGTGCATTTTATAACGCGCTGTTAAGGTCGAATTTCGTTTGTTATTGTAGGTGCTTTCTATGGAATGTCGGGCAAGCCCCCTAGCCGAAGTGGCAATCGCTGACGCTACGAATCGCGATTGAAACGCAATTGGCTCTATCACGCCAATACGAGAGAATGATAGAGAGAGCCGATTCGATAAGCTACGGATCGTAAGCGATTGTAACATTGGCTAGGTGCCCAGGTGTCCAAAGGCATTAAGGGGGTTAGTGGCGTGTTAGGATGTTTGTGTGGAGTGTGCGACTGTCGTGCGTATTGCGAGCGATTGAGAGAGTAGATGTGTATCGTTGCGATCGATTCTAATCGTGACAGTTTACGCGTCCCGCCGCTGTCTCACTTGGACCAGAAACATGTGAATAATAAAGACTGATGAACTACATATTTACCTTGCCGCGATATTTATATGAGAAGTTCTAATTAACTTTTAATTTATGCATTAGTATTGGCAAAGAGGAGCGAGTATTATAGAGAGTTAATTTCAAAGTAAAATGTGTAATCACAGTGCATAGACTGCCATCTCTCGACACAGGCTTAAAACTTTTGAACGTTAGATTTGACAATTTGGCCCATATTCTTAGCATGATATGCGTTAAAATGACTAATATGAATATTAGCGCCATCTAGCCGAGCGTCCCCCAAAGGTGTAATGCCATCTAGGCTACGGTACCTTTTTCTCTATGGCTTTGAGGTACGTTTGTTTCTTAGACTTTATCCATACGGAGTTACATATGTCTTTGGTATTGGTATACATCTTGCCAATAATAAATAGTAGAAACCTAAAGAAAGGAAAGCTAATACTTACCTACTCAATACTCGCGATAATGTAAGTTGTGCTTAAGGGGCAGGTTACATTTTGAATATATAAGGCTTATAAAAGAGGATGAAATTTTCTTTGTGGTACACATTTTTTAGCCAAATTTGGGACAAAAAATCTCAACGATTTCCAAAATTCATCCTCCCAGAAATCACCTAGAAACGAAGTCCCTCTTGAGTGTGGGGGGCAGTGACGCTCCTTAAATTAAGGTTGAACAAACTATTACTGAACTAGTATACGAGTAGCTGGCCATTTTCAGAATTTGGGTCCCCCCAATTAGCGTAAGTTGTTAACAAAAATTACCTCGCTGTCAGTTTTGTGACGACAATTAAACAAGTAATCTGTCTATAAATTTACTTTTTTCACATTCTTGTTATAGATTATCGCTTAAAGTTTATGTATATAATACAAAAACTATATTTTTATTGATATTTCATGCTTAATTATCGTCACAAAATTGACATTGAGTTAATTTTTGTTAACGACTTACGCTAATTGAGGGGTCCCGAATTCTGAAAATGCCCAGCTTCATCTTAGCTTCTTTCTTCACTTTCCATCAAGTGTGACTAAGATCAATCACCGATCAATTCATAATAAAAATAATGGGTTAAAATCTAATAAAGGGAATATTCAGTTGGACAGTCCACTATTTGGTCGTCTCGATCTCAAACCGACCGGATTATTCAGTGTGCGACATCTCAAAAATAATTACTCATAATCCTAAATGACAGCTCCTGCCGCGGCTCGGGCGGGAAACGTCACATCGTTGTGATTTCGAAATGCGTCATGCGGGAGACTTACCGTAAAGATATGTAACATATAATTATATTACCTATACCGGATTTTATCCGCGACTTCTTCTTCTATGTAGTCATTAGTCATTTAGACGGCCCTTATTAAAAATTAAAGGCAATAATAATTTAATGTGTTGGTTTTCAAAATTCAATTTGTTAATACTGAGCGTTAAATGTTTAACGCTGTCAGTTAGAATAGAAGTCACATTAAAGTTTCACTTCAAAAAAATAGTTTTTTTAATTTCAAGTTGTATCCATAAGTTCTATTTTAAACATTTTTTTTTTATGATAGGTAGGTACTCAGATTCTCGTTTGACTCCACTACAAAAAAAAATCCTACTAAGTTTCACTTTAGTTTTCGGAAAACTCATACATTTTCCACGTGCTTGTAGGAATTAGGGTCCCCCCACATCTAACGTCTCGCGAGCGGAGGGTCGGGCCAACTATAGTCCCCCCGGGGGACCCTTAGTGCTAGATGATTGCCGTGTAACACGTTTATATTTTTAACCCTACATAAAAATTACCATTTATAATAAAACACTGCGAACAAGAGCGTTAAGTCTTCGGATCTACTTGTAAGTACAGTTAATAAGTGTGAATGCAATGCAATAAACACTGTTATTAAGTTTTACGAACTGGAAATATCTAAAGAAGATAGCAATGATCACAGTGGCCTATTTAAGAAATAAATTAGCTATTTAAGTACTGCACACAACCTTGGGACTATAAAATTAATAAGTATTAAAAGTATTAAATAATCGACCAGCCGTTAAAGCAGTCACCTACTTAATTGCTTTACATTTCTGAGTTTTAATTGCCTATACTATATGTCATATATACGTACTTTATAATAAATTCACATACCTATACGTACAGTAGTTATAATTATTTAATGCTGAAAGCAAAATATTTTTTGTGCATCTCCTGCGTGCATAGCCAACGTGACGTTTAAGCACTGTAGCGAACGAAATGAAAAAAAAAAAAAAAAACATTCAGTCGAATTGAGAACCTTCTCCTTTTTTGAAGTCGGTTAAAAATAGTACTAATTTTAGTTTAGTTTTAGTTTACTAAGTAGTCCTTAAGCACAGTGTAATAAAGAGTACTGTCGTACAGTATGACCACTCCCGCTTCCCGTTGAAAGTTCCGCCCACCCCCTCTTGGTTACCTCACAGTTACCGCCTGTCAAAATCACGAACAGTCGACCTGTCATATTTCACTCATACAAGCATAGTACGCGTTCACCTACACGAGCTAAAACTGTGCTAGGAATGCGCCTCTTTCAATATTTTGATCGCCAGTGTCCGAGGTGTGCCTTAAGATTATTGCCATGCCCTAACAGGGTATCATGTACATAGTACCTACATTATGATATTTGAATACCAACCTATGTAAAATGAACATGGTTGCAGTAAAGAATGATAACTATGATATGAATGCAACAGACTCTGTCGTGCTAATAAGGAAGATGATAGATAGAGATTATGATGATACGATATACGTAGCCTATACTTATATGTGTGTAGTATGATTTCATTAGCCTCTTGTCTACGGACGGTGTACTGGAGTAGGATTTGGAACGTTCTAGAGGAACAACCGAAATTTTCCTTCGGCCAGATGGCTAGGAGTAAGGTAAAGGTTGGTAAAAGAAAGGTAAAAAGATATAAGACATGTAGATTTGTATAAACAATGTCATCGTTCATTATTCAGATTTATGTCGGTATGTTAATCAATTCATCGATTTGTGCAACTATACATACTTAAGAATACAACAACTCTGCTTAATTCCGCGACTTTGATAGTGCAAATTTTGTTAGGCAAACATCATAAATCTTATAATTTATAGAAGTGTGACGTTTAATAATCGATATCTAAATCGTTGTCGACAGCTTAGCCTGACTATAGTTTACCCCTCCTCCCGCCCCCCCACCTTAGAGACTTCAGCCAATAAGTACTATCCGAAGCTATCGCGCATCAAAGCGGTTGTAAAAGTGTTACAGCCTTGTATATTGCCTGCGATCCCAAATAAAGCACGTCTTCCATTTTGAACACTATTACAAAGATATAAGAGAAATTTTAGTGTCGTTGTGTGTTGAAGAACGTAGGCAAGTACTAAAACCGCAGGTAACCATAACATGTTCAGAGCAAGACGGATGCTGATAGACACCGCAACGCCATTGAGGATCTTGAGTCTCGGTGCAAAATACTTGTGATAGGTTTTTTACTCATGAATTATGTTAAGTCGCTCCTAGTTTAGTCGCAAAGATAATTAGGACAAATACGGTATGAATTTCCGGCTTAACAACTTAGCAAGTAGCTTCCTATATGAACAAATAAGTTTATGTTTGATAAATTTTGTTATTTGTTTTATTTTATGAATTTTATGATGTTGATATTGGGTAATTTACTAACATACAATAAATGTACTAAAAATTACAAACTAAAGTTTTTAAAAAGCTAAATACATGTAGGCGCGATTATAAAAATTCTGCCAGCGACGCGCGTTTTCTGTGCAATGATGATGATGATTAACGAAAACTACCCACACCAACTGAAACTAATCAATGGCTTAGCTGTGAATAGCTATATACAGACGAACATACTGTATACTTGGCTAACAGACCTTGGATAAATGGAATACCTCTTTAAATAAGAAGAATTTGTCCCATGAAGTCCCACTTACCCAGGTTTTACTGTATTAGTACGTATGGGTATGAATAAAGCACGTTAATTCAGAAATGGTTTACGTTTCCGAATACGTGTAATGTTTTACCTTTGTTAAGTAAATATTTGAAGGTTCCTCGCTACCGCGTTAGGTTACCCGCTGGATCCGGTTTCGGCGAACTAGATTTCGAACAGCGGTTTTGGCTCTGATACCGAAATCGACCCCTTGCATGTTCGCTTTGCTTGCATAGATGAAAGCTATCCAAACAAGGCGAATCGTGGATAGTTTCATGTACTACTGATAAAGTGAAATAGGCAATACTTGGGCAATACGTAGTAATAATAACAAAGTATAAAAAAAAAAGGTAATTAATATATTCTAACCATTCGCAACCGAAAAATCGTGGTTTGCTAACTTAATTTTGAATTTTAATATCATTATTTTAAAATTGACTTAGGTATGTTAAAATTTTATTAGCTCGCGTGTAAAAGGGTAAAACAACTTCGTACTAATAAAGGTTTCACCGTAAAAGTTACAACCAAATAGTTTTCAATATTTTGTAGCAATTTTTTTTTCGATAATTTAGTAATTAGCGTAACTAACATTACATAATTATGGAACATTCAAATTAAGTAAATAATTATACCTATATAATTACTATCCTATACGAGGAAGCTGCGAATGCTGTAATGTTTAAGTTTTATTGTAAATATGTTTTAAAACATAAAAAAAAAACGATCTTTCCAATTGATTTTGACTTATTTAGCTTGATTGATTGATTAAAACTGGCGATCAGGAATTATGAACTAACCTTTGTAACCCATCGTTGGTACCGATTATTTTGGACTGGTTCGACCATACTATATTCAATATATTTTATGCTGGTTCGTGTTTGAATCTCCTTTCCTCTGTATGCAACTAGAACGACGCGACGCCTTGTTGCGCTCCAGTTTTTTTGGCTTCCGTCCTTTTGTGGCCAAAATCTTGTCAGTGTTTTAAATTGTTGAACATTGGATATTTTTATTTAATTTATTATTGAGTCGAGTATCTCATTCATATAAATAATTTGTCATGTTCATTGAACATTCAATATTTATTTACGTAGACACTTATTAATCTTATTATTAAATACTTAAACCTTTGAATTCCCTTTACACATTAAACCTTAAGCATCTACCGTGAGACACTATTACATATAATGAAAATAACTCCCTATCAGTCTGGCCATGCGACATCAATTAAAATATATAAGTGCCAGTCCCATTAGTAATGCTTATTAGGGTAAGTGCGCCTGTAACGAGCCCCGCGAGTTAACCGGCGATATCCGCAAAGCGTTAGTTTGTTTTAGATAATTGCGCTCCTGTCCGCCCTCACCGGCCTTGAGTTTCCCTAATGGCCGCGCAATCGTTCAAACCGCGCCACTTCTGTGACGGCAACATGGGTTCATTAACGCTATCACTCGGCACTGCTATACGTACCACTGTACGGATATAGACGGGTAGTAAAGGACTTGCAAGGGCGTAAGTGCATCTTATCTCTCGAAGCTTTTAGCGGGAGATTACGGATTCTTCACTTTAAATGCGTGTGTTCTGAGTTGGAGTCTATTTACCTAAATGACTATATACTTTTGCGTTCATTTATTTTAAGGTTATGTAGTTTACTTGTAAGTAGGTGTGTATATTTGTAGTATTTACTGATTCGTGATTCGTTTTTAAAATCAAGTTGTCATACATTTCCGACGGATATTTTAATACAACATGTTATTAATATGTAAGTATATTTTAATTAACTGTTAAATTTTATAGTAATTGTTAACAAGGTAAAATAAAATATAATCATAAAATACAGTGACATTTTTCTGTTATTGGAATGTTAATCTGAATGCCCCGTATTTTGATCTCTATGCATATCTTTGCTTTCTGCTAATGGGTCAATTTAATACCTATTTTACTTTACACTAATAACCGTAAATTATCCTAGCGCATTTTCTAAAGCTGTTTCTAATCAAGTAACAACCGAGATAATCATAATTAATAGATACGTATCTGTCACGGATGTAGGCTGCGCGTCTCGTTTCATTATAAGTGGAGCCTTCAGTGTACCCTACTTACGCACTTACCCTACTTGTGTCAGTTACGTGCTCGGCATGGGAAACTAAGGAATGGACGCTTGACTTCGGCTACTCATTTTATTTAAATACCATTTTTTTAAATAACGGCATCGTAATTTTGATAGGATTCAGTACTTTATTTAAAAAAAAAATTCTATTTATTGCAAGGATATTCTTTTAAACTAAGAGTGAATAGGCTATTACTGAATCGGTGAGCTCCATCTTAGACTCTGTCTTCACTTCCCGTCACTAGGGTCAATCGCCGATCAGTTCATAATAAAAAAAAAAGGATTTGCATGCCATTTTTACCATGGTTCATTACTACATGCTATATTTTTTTACTGTCATATGTGCCTCTCTGTAGCTCAAACCACAAACTTTGTGCTCAAACGTACAAAAGCGATACAGAAGAATGTAACGATATTTCGCTTTTCATATTTCGTAGAATACATAAGTTCTACCGCGAACAACGATGAAAAGTATATGTAAGTCTACGTACTAGAACCAACAAGATCTTTTAACAATATTATGAATTCCGTTGCTTAAAGGTGTTCACTTGCCATCTTGCTTACTTTATCCGGTGGACGATTGCGGCTTCACGTCATACTTGTATTAAAAACAAAAGTAAAATGATGTGTGCCAGTGCCATAAAAGTAAGTACTTATCATGTGTCAATTATGTATATATGTTGTGAAACTAACCAGCTACCGCGTTATACACTTAAAGACAAAAGTGTGAAACTCGCGAACCAATCACTATAACTCGTACAACTTATAACATCTCGCGCGAGTTAATAAAATAAGCGAATTAAAAACAGCAATTAATCATAGTTTCATGGGTAGCATTGACACCTGTGTAGTTCTGAAATAACAGGAGCATGGCAATTGCATGTATTTTTAGTAAAAAAATATTGCAAGTATTGCGAAACAATGAAACTAAACCTATCAATGACTAGTAGGTATTTGTTAGGTCGTACTTACCTACGCCAAAAATGGACATTTACCTTAAATAAGTTTGAAAGGTGTAAGCAAACCTTATAATGACGTGAGATATTTTTTCATATAAGGAATTTAATTCGTAAAATGAGTCCGCTTCGCCTTAAAGAATGATTGAACGATCCTTAATGAACTGGCTTAGCCCTTAGGTAATATAACACGGTGGAGTAAGGGGCATAACACACTGCCGTCGCATGTTGCGAAGTGAGAATTCGCTTTTCTTAGTAGCTTCGTCTGAAGCTGTCAAAAAACCCATCCAGTAATATGGAACGATGTAACATTCCCAGCGGCTCGTACCAAATCTTCATTCGCGCAAATTGTCGTACAATTCTCACCTCTGCATGAAGAGGCGGAGTCAATGTGATGCTGATGTGATGTTTGCATACAAATCGAGATTCTTTCTGAAGTGCAAAGCAGTAGAAGGGCCCTATCTCAGAGCATTAAATATTTTTTTGTTATTTCATATATCTGTGGGCCCTATGCAGACGACGGCTAGAAGGAATTATTCAATTGTCTGTACTGAAACAATTCTTGACTTGGAATCATTCCATGTCTAAATAAAATATTCTAACATAATTAATGTCATAGCAAAGAACACTAACTTATTAGACTTATATTGACCGGGATATAGACCGTGATTACCTTTTTGATTTTTGTCGAGCTCCCGATATTTCGACGCAGTTGCATGCATCATGATCACGGAAAACTGACGAAGGCGGGTGGATGTTAAAGTTACACATTAAAGAACACATTGCTGCAGTCAAAAAGAACGATACTCGCAAGTCTGCTATTGCTCAACATCTCATTAAGTCGGGTGCAAATCATTGGATCGAGTTGCATAGTCCTAAGGTAATTTCGACGACGGAACGCCACTACATACCGAGATTGGTAAGAGAAGCCATTGAGATTCACAAATATAAAAATTTCAATCGTGAGGATGGCTTCAAACTATCTAATGTATGGAATCCAGTGATTTGTTTGTGTAAAAAACCGGTGAAGTCAGAATTGAACATACGTAGTGACACTGTGTGTTTGGACAGACCATCGAGTGTGAATGCGACCAGTGGTAACGCTGAAAGTGAACGCAGCCGACGCGCGCGAAGGAGGGTAGATCGCGCGCTGTCTATGCAACTTTAACATCCACCCGCCTTCGTCAGTTTTCCGTGATCATGATGCATGCAACTGCGTCGAAATATCGGGAGCTCGACAAAAATCAAAAAGGTAATCACGGTCTATATCCCGGTCAATATAAGTCTAATGAAAATAACCGTGAATCATTCAAAACTCTTACACTAACTTATTGTTTAAAAAAATGTGAATTCCATATAAACATATATAAAGAATATTAATTTTACTTAATTAATGTTTGTTGGGGCTGAGAAATATAGAAGGTTGAAGTTCGGTTAAAAAAATTGGAACAATTAGGAAACTAGTATGCTCAACAAATCTTATACAATACAATACAAATACAAATATTCTTTATTGTTCACCAATATAATAAGATTACATTTAAAAAAAAAGCACATATATTTAATTAACTATGGTAGACAACAGGCTTATCTTTGCGATTATAATAAAAAAAATCGCCACGTGGCTCGTGTATAACCCGCCTTACTTTTTGGCGGTGAAAATAAGTGTGAATTATTTTCGCAGTGACGTCTCATCAATTTTTTGCATTTCGATTAAGTTTAGGGCACGATAATGAACCTCGGTATAATCACCCCGAATTTATTAGTCAATTCATATTGAAGTCATTTTTAACGTCATTCTATTCAAGACCTAATAAAGAATGTTAAAATTTAATGATCTGATGTCGAATTTATGTGTGGGATGAACAGGGGAGTATGTAAATAAAACGCGATCGCTGATAATCAATGCTGTTAATTGACTTGAAGAATATGTACGGCAAAAAGGAACTAAAACATGTTTTTTATCATTCGTAGCAACATACTAATTCACGGGCTTTGCTTCGGATAGATTACATAAATCTTGTTGCTTTTATTGACCGAGGCGTAGCAAGTTCCCTGGTTTGGCTTCCTCTAAAGATCGCGATTTTCAACCGATTTTCCTGAAATAAAATATGGTCGGTTTTCGGTATTATCGATGTTGTTCGGAATATTTATATTGTAGATAGGCATACCTTTATTTTTTTTCAAGCTACACCTGCCAGATCTAGAACTCCCAGGGCCACCAGTATATTTTGTTTTATCTGCTAAGGAAGGTACTCCATTTCCATCGACTTCCGAGGCAGTTAGAGTCGTTGATATAATATTGATACTAACTTTTTCGTAACGTTCCCTTGTTAGGGAACGCTAAAACGGTATCGAACGTAACAAAAGACTATCGCTGGCGGTCGTTAGCCTGAATTTCGTCGAACGGGAACCGAACCCGGGCCCGCGGCTGTCGTGGCGAGCCGACAAGGATCTCGCACCATTGTGTGCTTTAGACTTTGATAATGCTTCAGTTAAGAAGAATTTTAATGAAAGCACCGTGGGTACCGTGAAAAACGGGAACTAGGTTACTGAGAGACTTTGTCGGGTCCCGTCGGATTGTCGTGACTTTATACTGTTTGTAAATATTAAGACCCATGCAATCTAAATAAAAATGCGATTTGCTATGATGGCAACTGTGACAAGCCGTAACATTGAGATTGGGTTGACATTGACACTGAGATTATGAGAGTTCATGGTTTCTTCTAGGTATTTAAGGTACAAGACAATATTAGCGTCTGGTGTGTCTTTTGAAAATGGAACCGTTTTTCCCCCGAAGGGTAAAAAACGGATATTTAGGTTCCTGCCGAAGCTTGAACCACTAATGAGATTAACACCTTCATAACTCGGCCCTAATCGAGTGAATTCCTCGACTAGTAGCGCCATCTGGGGCGCCAGTCAAGTACTAGTGTCGCCCGGTTACCAGCGCTCGGCTGCTTTTTCCTCAGTACCTTTAGCCGGCAAGGCCCTTAAGGGTGGTTCAAGCTTCGGCAGGAACCTAAATATCCGTTTTTTACCCTTCGGGGGAAAAACGGTTCTATTTAGGTGTCCGTGCCTTCGCTTGAACCACTAATGAGACGTGTTTAAACCTCTGCCGGCGCTGGTTAGGGCGTACTGTGACTGATATACTTTATTTATACAGAAATGTCATAATAAGAAATAGGAAGGTATACAAAGGGATGTTTCAAAATTTTAGCCACTAAGGTTTCATGAGTTGAAACTGACTTAACACAGCACAGCACAGTTATCCATTATGACTCTATGATGGTGGTGAATCACTTAATTTATGTATAACATAAAACCGACAGGAAGCCAGTAGTTAATAGATCGGTATTACAATATTTACGGAAATAAAACCCGTTATTTCAATAACATTTTTTGTGAGAAAATATCTGTAGCAACCCAAACTCTGAAGAGCTTCCCCTTCATCAATGGGTGTTACATCAACGTCGGCTAAATTTGTCTCACGTTTCCCTTACAACAGTCCCTAGTCAGAACAAGATCATATACATGTTTTTGTCTTATAAATTCACCAAGATACTAGTCTTCTTCTGCTTAAGATAACTATAATTTTATCATGTAACTATAATACACAATTATATCATAGCACTGCCATGAGCATTATGACATTATGTTTAAATTTTTATTTTTCATGTAAATTGATTACTGTACCATAAGTAATGCGCCTATATGTATCTCCGAATATGCACATATTATTGTTAGTATACTGAGTAATAAGCAATATTGACATAGCTTAAACATTGTCTTACATAGCCCACTGCCAAATGTCAACATTTCCCATAGCATAATGTGTTATGAATTCTGTATATGAAATATACATTTGCCAAAACAATTGAAATGAACGCTTGAGTTGGAAGAAATTGCACGCTATCATATGTTAATTTGTAATGTATACCCATATCACGATAATGTATGCGTTACTGCTGGACTGGTAGCAAAACTGCAAATAAGATGATAATACATTTTCGGCTTCTGACTGAATTGACAATACCATGGCCATGGTTAGCTAAGGATCCATATAATAAAAGGTAAGCTCCTACTCAAAGTCTTTACGAGAACGGAAACTATGCAAATTTTTCCTATTAAATTAAAATGGGTCAACTGAGCAAAAAGCTTTGGGATACAAGCGATTGAAACGAATCAATGATCTAATGAGTCACACATACTTAGGCGAAGATCAAATGAAGGCAATTATTTCTAATTAAATTGACTTTGATACTTCCATGAATATACATGAATGTTAATGCGGGAATCCTCTCTACACTGTACGCGTCAACTTTATTTAGTCTTTTACTATGTCTAGCTAGTATGCTTTTTTCGATATTTGAAATATTTAATTTGTGTTTGAATAATTATGAATATGTGATGCATATATTTTTAGGCTTATCATTTTTATGACTTATGTGCTGACTAGCCGAATTTATAAAGGCAAAATTGTACGATTCGTGAGCTAGTAATTCTAAAACATTACGACTTATGGCTCTTTAGTCCATTTCGATATTCTAATAAGAATGTAAGACGACAGATAACTCTTCAAATAAGGGTTAATGATGTACGATTACCCATTTATAATAAAAATTCAGTCATCAGCTTAAGATAGTAAATACATAGTTTTCTTTTCAGAACTTTCGTAATTTATCACCAAATTGCAAAGCAATATATTTCATATTGCTCTTTTGTGCGAATAATATAAATGTCTCACGTTCTTTATAAACTGATGTATACACATAAACATAAGGGTTAATATTTACTGTATTCTTGCTTATTTCCCAAAATCCATATGTAGCGGGACTTCCCACAAACAAGATGCAACTGTTATGTAGGGTAATACCTGATTCTACAATTATATCGAGATGACAATTATTTATTTATCGTATGGCATATAATTAGAATTTTCTTAAAAGTCGTACGTGCGCACGGCTGTAGCATGTAGCGCCACGGACGATGACAATAGTATTTATACTTGCCTGTCATCCGAGACCAATAGGTCAAAATATCGTAGCTATAAGTACTGCGTACCTTAAGCGCTGAGCTTTTATTTTTCATTTAGGTTTCAAGACCTTACTTCTGATAAATATAGTTCAACAATATCTATTTAAACGGCAATAATTTTAAATTTTCTGTTACCACTAGAAACCCATTTTGCCTAGAATCTGCGCTCCCTTTTATGAGTGTCCTAACAAATTCTTGTATGTCAGGTATATTAGGAGTCCGAAGTCTTCTAAATTAAGTCATAAGCACAGTAATGTTATGTTATTTCTAGTTCCTTACACTAAATTCAATTGGCACTGGGACTCGTCCTCTGACCTTACGAACCGTTTTTGAATAAGTTATGGCGTCTACTCTGTTACTGACAAATAGTCGCGCCGCAAAATTCTAATAAATGGCGCTTAGTAAGCAACTGCGGAAATGTGTATCGATCCTACAACGCGCTAATGGAGTTCCAAAAGTTAATTGTAAATATACAACTTCTGTTAATCTCTCTAGGCCCCAGAAACCTATTCAGAAAACATTTGTCAAATGAAATAAACGGGAACTTTCTGTTAGTAATACCGCAGTAGCGGGCGATAATTTTAGGATGCGAGCGCCTCTTTATTTGTAATAGGAAACTGTGTTCTAAAATCGAAAGAGATTCATCCTTCAATTTCCGTTTAATTTATTATTTCAGAAACAGGCCTCCACATTCAGTGACTACCTTTCAACATTTTATCCATAAGAGTGCCTTAGCAAATTGTGAAAATCGGCTTCTCTCGGAAAATGTATTGCCCTATTGGTTTTAATGAGCTTAAAATGTTTTCGATATATCATACTCATACAACAAATAAGCACTTTGAATACAATTTACCTACACGGTTTCTTGCTTTGTTTTGTGTAGTTGTTTAAGTTTAGGACCAACTTCATTTACTTCGGTCAAGAGATGTAAGCCATAGTTCTTCGCTGTAAATAGTTTGAGAATATTGTTCGGTCGTCTCTTCAATCTAATTCGTTAGTTATTTATAGAAACATAGGATTCGTAACATTACGCCATCGAACTGGGCAACCGACAAATCCTTTTACGACGAGAGTCCGTCCTGAGTAACAATGCAACAAGGCATACTAAAATGCTATTGTACTAAATAACATATCCTTTAAGTCATTTTGCCAGACTATCCACAAAATATCGTATATATTTGGGAGTCAGATTTCCGGTACGAGTTTGTTGTCTTTGAAATTAACCTCTTCAAGGATTGTCTGTAACCTTGGTCTAGCTAACGTTAGTAATAATGCATGATTGAGTATTCTAACCGTTGGTCGATTAACGGCAGTTTGAGGTCAATTTGTAGTACATATATGTGTATATCGTACTTATAAAACTTTCCGAGCTGTAGCTTTTTATTTCTAAATGAATTGGTTCAGAAGTCTCTACTGGGTCGATTGTTACAGAAGTAATAATTTTGTCAGTTTGGTATACTGGAACATTATCCGCCATTAGTCCGACTGGATGTTTCAGCCGGACAGCTATAAGTTTGCTGAAATACAGACGAATATCCAGGTTTCACAGAGTAATGAGCCTAGTACAAGAATTTTCCTTTGCGGTAAGTTATTTTGTAGCTAATAGTCAACATTTGCTAAGTACCTGAGTGGTTCTTCTGCATTTCTAAAGTCCGTATCAAGACCCAAGAGTCCCAAGACCATGCGTCAATTATTGACGCCCGTGAGTTGATGATACTAGAGCTCTAATCATTCATTTAAAAGAATCTGCACTCTAGGAATAGCGTAAAACAGTGGCCTAAATTAATGGATTTTCTTTTTCCCATTGGTATCTTCGCCGCCCCCTCTCCCTTTCTGATTGGGCAAGAAGGGCTTTGTAATATAAAGTGGTTTTTCATTCTGTTTAGCATCACTATTATGTATATTTCTTAATTCGCTTAGTATCTGGCAACAAAGTGCTAGTTAATTGCTACCGAAGCTCCACCCACACGTTTTTAGATGTGGAAGTGGATTTTCACAACGTCAAACCTGCTAATAAACCTCTATCATGACGAGCATTCTAAAAGTTGACATCACAAATTAGGTTGGCAATAACGGCGTTGCTTTACAGTAATTGTATCACACATTCGTCATCATTATGGCCGTTCAGATATTCACGAGTGAGATAAATTTGGACATTCCTCACAATCATTCATCTGTTGGTCAGGTGACCACGCTGACTATGTATTAGCTAATTAGGCAATTGAGACGACGCCGATGTCGTTCACTTTACCTGTATAAAACGACCCCACTTATGGGAACCCATCACGTGATGATTTTTGTCTAATAAGACAATGACTAAACTGTGTAATTGTGTATGTCTCAGGTTAACACGTACGCTGTGGTTCTGATTCGAAAGACCTTCTACGAAGTACATATGTTTAGAAATACCTTATACAAAGTATGTTTAGTTAAGAGTTGTGCTAATTACCGCAAAGTAGATGTTAAAGCGACATAATCTCATTGAGATTCGAGTACAAATACAACATTTTGCCTCGTGATCATAACGCTCGTCTCATGACACGAAAGGTGAATTAGTGCATAGCATGTAATAACCCAATGGGTTCTCACAGGATGTCGTAAATCATCGCATAGGGCAACGAAATCCAAATTCCAAGTCACTGCAAAGTTTAATCTTTTACGGGGCGACGCTTGTCAATTTATATGACAGTGTACTTTTTCGCACAGCACAACTTTACTCATGTTGTCTCTAATGACGAATCATGTGTGCACAATGAATGATCTCCTTTGTCATATCACGAGGCGATGCCCTATCGGATCGTGGGCCCTATCTTTTCATAGGCCAGGTTATCTAATGGGACCTCATCTGTCGTTTCAAAACATCTTTTGTGTCCTGTCACCTCACGAGGCGAAGCTATGACTTTTCAAGGGACGAACCTATGTCGTCTCACGGGACGTCGCTCTGTCTCGTCTTACGTGAGCGTGGCATTTGTCCCTTATATTCTTTATGACGGTGCATAGGGTTACACTGCGTCCCATCGCTGTAAATTTTCTTCATCGTCTCCATGCCACCACACAGGAACAACCCTGTCGTCTCGCGGGACAATGCAATGTCGTCTCATTGGACGACGCCTGTCGTGTCACAGCACCACGCCATGTCGTCTAACGGGACGACATCTGTCGTCTCACGGGACTACGCCATGTCATCTCACTGGACGACGTCATGTCGTCTCACGGGACGACGCCTATCGTCTTACGGGACGACGTCTTTCGTCTCACGGGACGACATCTGTTGTCTCACAGGACGACGTCTGTCGTCTCACAGGACAACGTCTATCGTCTTACGGGACGACATCTTTTGTCTCACGGGACGACGTCTGTCGTCTCACAGGACGACGTCTGTCGTCTCATGGGACGACGTCTGTCGTCTCACAGGACGACGTCTGTCGTCTCACGGGACGACGTCTGTCGTCTCACGGGACGACGCCATGTCAGTCTCACGTGAGTGAGGCATATGTATCCGCGTATTTATGACGGTGCCTACAGGAGGTCACTGCGTCTCGTCGCTGGGCCAAAGGCACAAATATCATCTAAATTATGATAATCTCATAGATATATCATCTAAATGAAAAGATATATGATAACCGTATTAAATTTAAAGTTAGAAGACCATACTTTGAACATATAGCGGGTTGCAACAGTTCTAAAATGTTCCGTTTTTCAAGATATCTTCAAAACTGAACATTTTACACCATGAAGTGCTAGATGTTAATTATATTATAGTAAAGTAACCCGTGAAATGTTTTTCACGAGTACTTAACATGCTCCAAGAGACTGATTGGAACGTTGCCCAGCAAAATTTCGGATTCAGCAGATCGGACATTACAAAAAACCTATAACTTTATCAACCTCCGGTTTCAGATTCATCTTTGTCAAACACCTATGTTCGGTCGAACTATAATTACAATTTATATGCACGATTCTATTGTGATTTCAATACTCTTCGTAAATATTCTTTGTCACATATACCACTCAACTCCTCACACATGTAAACATATTCGCTTCTATGTATGACACCCGCATAAAAAATATGCTACTGCTTATTTATCTAATAAGTCGATACCTACGACGCATTATTTATTCACTACATCAACTTTAGAGTAATCTTTCATGTCGAGCATCAAACCTGTTCTAACTTTTTACATCGATAAATACCCACATAGCATTGTCTCCAAATGCCAAGCTTTCTAGCCCCGATGCTCATGTCATTATCTCGCTGATTAATTTGCAATCACGCACCATCGATCAAGTGACAAAAACTAGATAAGAGCTATTTCTTACATGAATAAATATTTTGGCTAATGCGATTGTCGGATTCGAGAAATAGCTAACAGTACTGACAATACACACCCGATATCCATTAGGTGGGTTGTCCAATAAACTAGACTTTTATAAAGCTCGAATCTCACGTAACTGCACGTTTTAAAAAGATACCTTATATTGTGCCTGTGAAGTTTCAATTTGTATAGAACAGTGACGTAATATCGGAGGTTGCGAACGTCAAGCGTGGAGTCGATGACTTTTGCTGTAGGTATTTAAAACAGAATGGAGTTGAGAAAAACATTATCGTAGAGGCGATCGATAAATCGTTGTAACGAGCCTTAGCTGGTGGGTGCTGGAGCCCGATTCGACTTATTTACGGTAATTAGTGACGTGCCAACTTTTTTCTGAAAACAATAGTGTTTTCGCCAAAACGTAATTTTTTGCTATTTCGCATAGTCTATGCGCTAGGCTATTAAAATAAATGTGGGCTATCATTAACTGAACAAAAAGAACTGAAAAATAAGTTTTATTGCCAACTAGGGTAATGCGTACATTACTGCATTTTTCAATTGTTACGAAAACTATAAATACACTTCCGAGTACGAGTAACTCAAGTATAATAGGGAACATTAATAACCGCCGTAGATATCAAGTTTAACCGGGATGCTTATTAATTCAATGCCTTAATATATAATACTTCCAGAATGGTAATGGTGTATTCATTTTCTGATTTAAAATGTCCCATAAAATGTCGATAAATTGTGTCATTTTTACGGCAGTGCGTTTACAGCGAGTAGTTGGGGGCGCCACGGGCGGTCTCGCGACACTGAAACCACAGATATATCTGCTGTAGATAGAGGAGGAAACACTAAAACACGTAAAGTACTTTAAAATATTGTAACCGCAGGTTTGACAGTTGTAGTAAATGGTGCTCTGCGGTCCTGTATAGGTATTAGGCAAGAGCTGGGTTGTAAATGCTAACCCTTTGACAACTCAGGTTAAACCCAAATATGGACATAATAATATAATAATAATAAAGCTTTATTTGTCCATGCAAAAAAAACATTAATAAAAATTTTTACAATTATAAATTACAAGATGAGATATATTACAAACTGAATTAATTATTTAAAATTATAAATTACAATATAAATACATTTTTGGTTTTGATTGCTTATAAAATTAAATATTATCGATTTATTAATTATTACTCTTTTTTTTTTTTTTGTTCTTATTATTGAATGGACCCCCTTCGGGTAAAAGCCTCCTCCAAGGTATGCCACTTTTCTCTGTCTTTGGCTGTACTAGGCCAAAATTGCCCTGCTACTGCTGCTATTTCGTCTGACCATCTGGCATGCGGTCGGCCGCTCGATCTTGTTCCTGCCGGCCCGGGCCATATTGCCGCTCTCTTAGTCCAACGGTTGTCCTCGTACCTGGCTACGTGACCTGCCCACTTCCATTTGCTCTTTAGTGCGAAGGTTAGAGCGTCTGTGACTTTGGTTCTCTTGCGGATGTCCACATTTCGCACTCTATCTTTGAGTTTTATTCCCATACAGCTTCTTTCCATTCGTCTTTGAGTGGTCTGAATTTTGTTCCTGATTTTGGTGTCAAACGTCCATCCCAAGTAACAATTTCTGGTCCTATAGTGGTCGAGAGCACCAAATTAAATCACATTAAATGGTCCTATAAATAGTCAATATTGGTACTGTAGAGCCGATTTGGCGCAATTATGCAGCCATTTAGTGATATAATAGGGCTATAGCAGTATCATCCGTGACGTTTAAGGTCTATAATGGTGATGTGATGATGACTATTGTGCTAATTTGTTGACATAGAGGACACAGTAACGCTATTATAGTATCAATTTATGCTATAGTAGCATTTGAGATTCCGTTATACAGGTTTTTTGTTCTGTAATAGCAGTTTCCGTCCCTTTTAATGCGAATGAATGAAATTTCTAAAATAATTTAATGTGTGTAATATTTAACAAAAACTGTTCTAAACGAGGAACTTTATGAAAAGTGGCGTGTGAACTTGTGAAGTTTAGTGTCAATCAAAATAATTTGGATTTCGTATAATTCCATCATTACTGCAAAAAGGTATGCGATGGAAATTTTACCGTTAAAAGAATATTAGTTTAATGGAGTATTTTAAGTGCGCCCTCGATTTATACCTGTTTTGAATAAAATAAATAAATATAATTTAATACAATAAAATTATTGGCACCATAGTTTCTACTATGGATCCAAGAAGTAAAACATACGCTTTTATAGTTCGACTATGTCACTTATCATACGCATTCACTGCCATAAGCCCGCCATTGTGGATTCAATTAGGGTTGCATGAGACTTTAACTATGATCCAGTTTAACTTATAAGTTCTTTATATAGAAAACAATACTTGTTTTCAATGTTTTACTATAGAAAAATCTTCTAAACAGTTTTTTTAGCAGTTAACAGTTTTAGCAGTTTTTAACAGTTTTTTGTTTTTTAGCTATAACGCTATTGTGTTTTAAAAGAGATACCGAAACCATTATTCCACAGTTCTGTGATATAAAAGAGTAATTGTGACGTATACGTCGATGAGATATAAAAGGCATTAGAAAAAGACTATTAACGCTTTTCAAAGCTATATAAACGTATCCTGAAAACTTCATTATACAGCAAAATAGCTCTATAATGGTATTCATATCACTACTACAGTGTTAAATACTGTAGCAGTGTTTTCCAAAGCCACTATATCCCAAAATAGTGGTATAGTTAGGTTTTAATTTCTGTTAAAATACGACTACTAAAAATACTATAAGCGGCTTGTTGGGAACCTTAATAGCGCAAATTGATAGCATAACAGTGATTCCTAACACTATTATACAATAATATTGTTCTTTAGTAGGTTATTTGATCCTGTTATAGACCAGGCCTATAGCGGCTCTATAAAATGGTGATATAAACGTTTACATCACTTCCTAATAACACCTTTTAGCTGTATAACACAACAACTATAGCGGCTTGTCGGGAACCTTAATAGCGTAAATTGATTGCATAACAGTGATTTCTAACACCATTATATAATAATATTGTTCTATAGTAGTCATATTTGATCCTGTTATACACCAGGCCTATAGCGGCTCTATAAAACGGTGATATAAACGTTTACATCACTTCCTAATAACACCTTTTAGCTGTATAACGCAACAACTATAGCGGCTTGTCGGGAACCTTAATAGCGCAAATTGATTGCATAACAGTGATTTCTAACACCATTATATAATAATATTGTTCTATAGTAGTCATATTTGATCCTGTTATAGACCAGGCCTATAGCGGCTCTATAAAATGGTGATATAAACGTTTACATCACTTCCTAATAACACCTTTTAGCTGTATAACGCAACAACTATAGTGGCTTGTCAGGAACCTCAATAGCGCAAATTGATTGCATAACAGTGATTTCTAACACCATTATATAATAATATTGTTATATAGTAGTCATATTTGATCCTGTTATAGACCAGGCCTATAGCGGCTCTATAAAATCGTGATATAAACGTTTACATCACTTCCTAATAACACCTTTTAGCTGTATAACGCAACAACTATAGCGGCTTGTCGGGAACCTTAATAGCGCAAATTGATTGCATAGCAGTGATTCCTAACACTATTATACAATAATATAGATCTATAGTAGTCATATTTGATCCTGTTATAGACCAGGCCTATAGCTGCTCTATAAAATGGTGATATAAACGTTTACATCACTTCCTAATAACACCTTTTAGCGGTATAAGCTTATAGAGCTAAAAGGTGTTACTGGAGGCTTTTATACGACAAGCGGTCACGCAGAAAACCTTTATACGACATCTATAGTAGCTTTTGGCGTCGAAAACCAAAATTATAGCACTAAAATGTTACTTGGGATGTTTGGCACCCGTACGTAAGGCATGGGAGTATAGCTGTGTCCATGACAATTTTTTTAGACGTGAGGGGCAGTTGGGATTTGAAAATATCTTTGTGAGCCCAATACTTTTTCCACGTGGTTGCAATTCTCCGCTCTACCTCTTCTAAATTTCTGTCTGAGTTGAATGAAACCTGTTTTCCCAGGTATATGTATTTTGCTACGTATTCTAGAGGTATGTTGTTGATTAGGATAGGTGATTTTTCGTGGTTAGTCATTACTTTTGTTTTATCGAGGTTCATTTCTAATCCTACGTTAGAACTTGCCTGGTTTAGCTCCAATAGCATTCTGTTGAGTTTTTGTGGACACTCAGAACAGGATGATGTCGTCCGCAAATCTGAGATGACTCAAAAAATTTCCATTTAGTCTTATGCCTCTACTGGTCCATGGTAATTTTCCGATTACGTGTTGTAAGACGGCTATGAATAATTTTGGGGAAATCGGGTCGCCCTGTCTGACTCCTCTTTGGATTTTAATTGCTGAGCCGACTCTATCTAGTTTGACTCTACTTGTACAGTTAAGGTAGATATTCTTCAATATATTAATATACTTTTCTGCTATGTTTAGGTGTTCTAAGGCTTCCCATATACTTTCGTGAGATATTGAATCGAAAGCTTTTTTGTAATCCACGAAAGCTATGTAGAGAGGTCTCCTGAATTCTAAATATTTCTCTATCACCTGCTCTACAACTTGGATATGGTCCATTGTGCTGAATCCGCTTCTAAATCCGACTTGTTCAATCGGTTGCTGTGGACTATGGACAATATGGACATATGGGAATATGGGAATATGGACATACCCACATCTTATATCCCACATTGAACTCTAGCTGTTCGGGTGAAATATATGTATGTATGTTCGATGAAAGAACAAACAATCGTGCTAACTTAAAGTGTCGCGACGCACGTGGTCCTAAGCCGGACGCCTTCGGCGCCCTCATACTTAAGATTTCGGCCGAAGCTCTACACACGCGGTCCTAAGCCGGGCGCCTTCGGCGCCCTCTAGCTTAGTGACGCGCGAAGCCCGACGCGCGTGGTCCTAAGCAGGGCGCCTACGGCGCCCTCATACTAAAAGTGGCACGCGGTCCTAAGTCGCACACACCGACTGATGTTGAGCTCCTGAAACCGATGCGATGTTCTTCAGTTCACTTCAGGCGTTGCTTTACGTTTCAAACAAAACCGGTCACCGGTGGCCCTAGCAACGCAACGCAACATATATATATATATATTTGCAAACAAATATCGAAATCACATATAGAATATTTATTCCGATTTAATCTTTAATTATCATTAAATTTGATTTTGATGTAATCCGTTAAATCAGTAGGTATGCTGATAAAACATCTAAATTAGTTAGAAATGTTAACTGATACTGTTACGAAACCGTTCAAAAACCACCCTGGTTTTTGATCCTGTCTTCGTTAGGTTAAGATATTCATTTTTGTAATTAAAAATTAGTTTTCAATTTTATAAATTTAATAATAATAATTCATTTTAATTCTAATTCATTATCATGTAACTGTTGACATTTCAATTTGTATATTCTTTAATTAAAATATTCAATATTGTATTAAGTGAATTCTATTCTATTCTATTCTATTCTATTCTATTCAAGTTGACATTACGCATTGCAAATCATATTCATTGGAATGTATAACTGAAATCATATTTCGAATCACTTATTCACAAATGGCAATATTTAAAATTCAAATCTGACAGCTTTTAGAGCTTTTTTAAAAACTTACGGTTATTCCGCCTCCAACGACATTCACTGTACCACTTTTCTTTGTCTTTTCACAATTTGGATTAAAACCAGCACCAAACTGCAGTCCGCTTATTATTTCACCATCAATACGAAGACCTGAGACCAGCGAAGATTTTACATGGTCCTTCGAGCCTTCGAAATTGTGAGGGGGCTAGATTGTGGCACCGAGTCGAGCTCCACATATTCAACGGGTTTTCTTCAGCGAAGCCGTGGGTCATCCAGGTTGGCGTAGGGCACATCCAGCTACGTGCCAGTTCCGGAGCTACCACTCATCGCGTCCCATCAGTCAGGAGCGACGAGTGAATTCATACACAGCACCCGCCGGACACACGGAGCATCCCACTACAGTGGGAATTCACCGTAACCAGGACAGTTACGGAATCCAGCCAATTCAGCGCCAACTAGACCAGTCCAGGAGTATTCAGTGGAGATCAGCGGGAGCCAATATTCAAGATCAAGCAGCATCCAGCACAGGAGGGAAACGAAAAAAGTGAGATCGTTCCATTTCCTTTCTTATTCAATCCATATTCCTTTGTTTCTTCCTTTTCTGTGTAGCTGCACTATTCATTAGGTATTATTCAATCATACCTACTCAAATACCAAATTCATTGCTTTCCCATTAAGTGCAGAAAGTTAATTCATTGCCATCATTTGGATTAGAAGCCAGTAGACATTTCGATAGGATTATTCACTAGAGGTATTCATTTTAGTAGGTATAACCTCTTGACCCAGTTCACAGTAATAATATTTAAGATTTTAATATAAACTATCACTTTCACATAATTCCTATACAATACGATAACAATAATTCAATAATTTTGTAACTTTATTACGCTAATTTCAATTAAAAACTTCAAAAACAATAGGCAAACACGTTCTTAAAACAATCTTGATAACTAACTGCAGTGCAAATAAGTCGTAAACAAGGTTACGTAATACAAGTGCATACCTTTGATTCGCATAGCAAATAGTTTTAGTGCCTGGAGATTTTTTAAGAGCAAAGTTTTTATTTAAGGTCATAATTTGTACCAATATTTATAGGCTCATTTTTTAGCATTTTGTTATGCCACAATGTCATCGGAACATGATTTTCATAAACTTAATTACAAGCTTGGACTTATTAAAGGTAAACTTACTGTTTTTCACAATTTTGTGTCGCAACTAGCTGTTGAACCGCAAGTAAACGAGTTACAGCTTGCAGAGCTGCAGCTTCGTTTTGACAAAATAGGGCCTTTATACAATGAGTTCGATACATTGCTGCTAGACATAGACATACTGTCAGAATTCACAAGCGGAGAGTACATAGAAGATGAGCGGGCACTATTCGAAGACATTTACTTCGCTAGCATGTCGCTAGCGAAAGTACTAATTCATAAGTATGCAAAACTTAATTCAACAGAAAAAGTGTCCACTCAGGCAATCAAAAATATGTTAGATAGCACGATAAACACACAAGTATCCATATCCGCACATAAAACTCCCTCAATTACAAATATTCAGTTTATGGTTAGGGAATTAGATTCAAATGTTCCGAGCATAGATTAATTAAATAAAGAAAGATTGGTAACTCAGTACATCGTGTAGCGACCTACTTAACGCGAGTTATCGTCGCTGGTACCTCTTAGTTTTCGAGTTATTTACAGATGGCGCTGTTTTCAATGTTGAAAAGTGCCACCTAGTGAGATAATAATTAATTACATTGCCGAGTAACCACATCTGAATATGATTCAATATTTTGAGCCGGCGGCACCTCGTTTTTTGGCTTAGGGGTTAGAGTATCTGACTTGCATTTTTGAGATCTCAGGTTCGAGACCCAGCTCCGGTTTTTTTTTTAATGTGTTTAAAAAGAATTATGTTGTTGTTTTTCGCTTTTTTTTTTTCTAGTTGAATATTAGAAAAATAAGTATGATGTGAAGTTGAATCATAGAAAAGTAAGTATGAATTGTTCGCGCCTACTTGTTGTGTGTTTGAATCATAGAAAAGTAAGTATGAATTGTTCGCGCCTACTTGTTGTGTGTTTATAAAACCCATAGGCCCATAGGGAGGTACCTATCTACCTACTCTACTCTCCAATCACTTATGTGACGTTGTCTCTTTCCAAAGACCGATGTGCAAGTTTTATCGCCCTTTACTGTATTTATATAAATTTATCGGTACCCATAAGTATTAAAAATCTTTATTTAGGCACCTACAGCTATACAGTCAAGGAATTTGATTCCCTGCCCATTTAATTGAATCGTTGTTAGAAATACGTATATAATATTTTATTTTATTCCATATATATCTTTGGTTATACTTACCTAGTATTGAAATGTCAAATTACTTAGCACTGTTTTTGACATTTCAAATTAACTCGACCAAATTATGTAGGTTGCTTATAGGCGTGTCGTCCGAAACTAAACACGTGTTTCTAATTTAGTAGCGTTGCTAATGTTTTATGCATCAACATCATCAAAGCAACGTCTTCATCTAGCTAGATCTTATGGTGAGTTTTCTGTACTACATATATTAAACCTTAATCCGTTTTCACGTTATCCGATCCGATATTGGATGTCGGAAGGATTTCAATGGAAAAAATCCAAGATGGCGACTGTAATGTATGGGATATCGGTCCGAAATCTGATATCGGATCGGATAATGGGAAAACACACTTCAACACTTCGCACTTGGGTTTTCATTTTCACATTATTCGACCCCATATCGGATGTACCAAAGATATATTGGATATACGAAGGATGTCAAAGATGTATAGGTCCACTGTCCATATCAGCAGAGAAAATAGAATATTTCAATATATCTTTGATATCAGATCGGATAATGTGAATACGCACTTAGATGAGTAAGAAATGTATTTCTCGACTGTACTGGGTATTTTTATTAGTAGGTATATCCCAATATTATGGCAAATGTTCAATCCTCTCTCGCGCGGCAGTCGTGATATGTAGATGTGCCTCGGCCGAGGCAATGCGTGAGTTTTCGCAGGTGGCAGTGTTTGGTGTGGTCGTATAGAGGTTGGTCCTGCGACCCCGGATAGATCAGACCGTCGGTCTACCGGTTCCGGGTAAAAAAATGTTGGACGGCCTGGCCAAACGGCTGGAGTTAGCCGGGGAGTGTTCGACCAAATGTCATAGAGGACCCTGGGCAGTTTTTGACGCCGCCATTTTTTTTTTCAAAATGGCCGACTTTTTTTTTTTGATGATTTTTCAAGTTTGTCGTAGAGAGCTCAAATTTTGGTCATAGAATCTCCAAGTGGCCTTGATTCGAATGAAATAAAAAAAAATTGAAAAATGCTACAAATGTGGGAAAACTGGCCACTTTTATTTTGTATGGCAACTTTTAAACCGTAAGAGATAGCCGGGGGGGTGCTCGACCAAATGTCATACAAGTATCCGAGTAGAAAAAAGTTGCATTAAAAAAAATTCAAAATGGCCGACTTTTTTTTTATTTCAAAATGGTCCTAGCGCGCTGAGATTTGGCACACGGGTGGAAAGTAGTCCCAAGATTTATATTCAAAAAGAAAATTTTGAAAAATTCAAAATGGCGGCTTTTGAGGGCCAATTGAAATTTGTATGGAAGTTTTTTTTAATCGCCATAGCTCCGTAACGGTACAAAGAAGTGAAAAGTGCTCGAACAAATGTTATACCGTCATCCAAGGTCCATAGCATGGCATTTAAAAAAATCAAAATGGCCGACTTTTTTTTTGAAAAATTTCAAAACGGTCTGAGCGCGCTGAAATTTTGCACACGGGTGGACAGCCGCCCTTAGATTAGTATACAATAAGAAAATTTTGAAAAATTCAAAATGGCGCCCTTTGAAGGCCAATTGAAATTTGTATGGAGGTCTTTTTTTTTAATCCCCATAGATCCGTAACGGTAGGAAAAAGCTTAAAAGTGCTGATCGGCTCGCCGGCGGATCGGGAAGTTGGAGTTTAAACACGACCCAATAGTAAAAGTGTCTTAGAGAAGCGAAACGACGGGATTGGGTCGTGTTTAAGCTCCAACTTCCCTACAACCCTCACAGTAACTACGCGGAGGGCCGAAGGCCCGGACTCCGGAGCGTGTCTTACAAGCTCCCAAGCACGCGAGGCCGCAGGCCGAGCAGCGGGCAGAGAGTGCTCCCAAGCACTCAAAGGCTAAAGCAAAAAAGCAAATAAGCAAAGCAAAAAAACAAAAAAGCATAGCTCAAAAACAAAAAGCAGAAGCAAAAAAACAAAAAAGCAAAGCACAAAAACAAAAAAGCAAAGCACAAAAGCCCAAAAAGAACACCGCGGGGCCCTCGGGCCCCGCTCACCTTTAAAAAACTAGTATAAATACTAAAAACACTAATACAGTGAGCTGTGACCAAAATAAATAAACCGTCTTGCGTAGCCAAAACCACGATACATCACACGCGATGCATCACATCAAGTGCAAAGACGTCTTTCAAACCCGCGCGCTTCATCTGCATTGCGTATAGTTCAAAAACTACTCAACGGATTTAAATGATTTTTGTTTTATTTTGCAGATGAAATGTCATTCAGGTCAGGTTTTATTTTAATAAATAAAAATGTGACCATATCTTAGAAAATTTACTAGTCAATTTCACGAGATTGATTTTTTTAAGTTTCACATTTTTCGGCCGCCGTCTTTTATTTTTTCAATGATTTTGATTTTTATATGAATAAACTTTTCAATGAAAACTGATAGACATCCCAATCATTAAAATCAGTGCAGCCGTTGTGATTCCATAAATTTTTACATCACGTGCAAAAACGTCTTTCAAATCCGCGCGTTCCTTTGAAACGAGTATATATAGATCAAAAACTACTTAACGGATTTTCATTATTATTTGAATATATAAAAATGTGGCCATATCATAGAAAATGAAAATTTCACTAGAAAGAAAAAAAGTTTGAAAATTTTATATTTTTCTTATTATTCGCCCGCCATCTTTAATTTTTTTTTTTTAGTGTTGTGTTCCTGTCGGTGAGTAAGGCTGACAGAGCTTAATGAGGGTGCGGTGTGCTGATGACGGGAGGACTTACGGAACTGACTTATTTCGTCTATTGTCCTTTGAGTCGTCGGCAAACCGAACCCTCCTTAGAACTTGTACACTCCTTTTTACTGTGTACTTAAAACAGGAAAAGGGAATGTACAAGTTTCTAATGGGGTGGCAACGCTCATGTGACACTCTTTGAGTTGCAGGCGTCCATAGGTTACGGTGACCGCTTTCCATCAAGCGAGTCGTACGCTTGTTTGCCACCGACGTAGTATAAAAAAAAATAAGCGTTTTAATACAAACTGATTGACACCCCAACCATCAAAATCGGTGCAGCCGTTGTGATTCTATAAATTTTTAAAAATACGAAATATAGAAAATGTCCGCCATCTTGAATTCTAGTGGATGAAAATTGTGTTTCCTCGGAAGAAATCATTTATATTGGTCCCTAGTATCACTGTACAAAGTTGCTTGCTTTTTGCATAAAGTGCAGCTTTTTGACCACAATTTCGTTTCGCCGTAAGCCTTATATCTCTTTTCGTTTTTGTTTCACTATTGATAGCTAGCCAAGGCGCGTCATAATTTTGTCTGTGACAAGAAGTGAGAGGAATAGTTCCCGTCATAGTTATCATTGTTATCAACAAACAATATTTCTTTAATCTTCACAAAACATTAAACTATTTGTTATAAGGGCCCGCGCAGACGGGCGACAAATTCACTCGACGACTTTTTTGTCTCTGTCGTAACTCCTTGCGACAATTTCAAAGGTGCGCACACGGGAACGACAGCGATGCAACCACAGACTACTATGAAGATACTACGGACGCAACTTTTTCTTTTTTCATGAAATTAAGAGCCTACCCAAAAAACATTTTTGGTACTTCAGAATAAGTGTTTAAAAGTTTTGATGAACTCGTTAGAATTTTACAACCCGGCATCGTTTTCCTCAATATTGTAGGACTATTCTTTTAAATTCTTGTCATATAAAGTCGGTCTTACCTCTACTTCTGAAGAATTGAAATTAAACGACAGGTATCAATGTCGACTTCAACAATCGGCATTTAAAATTATATTTTTTTCGAATAATAACATACGTTCGCCCAGGCGGTTGAGTGATAACTGTCAAAATGACAACCGACCGGCGACTATTTTGTCACCGTGTGCGCACTTGCATTGAAACATATAGAGAATGAGACAGTTACGTCGCAGGCTTGTCGTCACTCGTCGAACCCGCAGACAAAAAGGTTGCGTCGCAACGTGTGCGCACTTTCATACTAGCCCATAGACCGATCTCCGCAGACAAAAAAATTGAGTCACCCGTCTGTGCGGGCCCTAACGCATACTTTGCAATTCGCAGGAGATACCAACGCCTGGACTGGCAACACCGACCGGGTTAAACGTCAAATTCAAGCTTCGTGCGTGTATCATTTCAATAATGTGTTATAAATATTAAAAATGTAAAATATAAGGAATTACAGTGATGTATCGTATTTGTAGAAAGTGTTATCATAAGTTTTCATGCAGCCTAAGAAGCCAAATATTGACGAAAAAACTACGCCAACCGTCAACGGAGTAGCGTTCAAGATTTAAAATTATAATTAATTAGCGTTTTTTACAGATGGGTATAGCTTACTTAATATTTAAGTGTAGTTTTTCAGATTATTTGTCTAGAACTAGTAACTGTCATAGGTTATTTTTGTGTTTTCTGTTTGTAAACATTTGAAGTACATAATAGTATTTTAACTTCCATATTTACATTTTCTTTGTTAAACCAACTCGAGATAATAAAACCTTACTCACTGCTATCCCGTGTAACTTGCAACAAAGTGAATTACAAAGTTTGTTATATGAAATCTTGTTAACAAAATCAAGGCTGTGGTTCCATATTCTTGCATCTTAATCACATTATATCCTGTTATAAGCCCTATTTAATATATTTTAACAATACATTTAGGCTTCAATATCTCACATGATGAATAATGTTACAGAACAAACTAGCAAGGTTACAACACACCGGGATGTGATGGTGGCTAGAATGAAACAAACACAAGCCTCAAAAATCAGCAATCAGCCAACCAAGATGTCAAGTAACACAAGCCTCAAAAATCAGCAATCAGCCAACAAGAATGTCAAGTATGAAGACCTGCAAGGACAACGGGATGACCTCTAGGCAGTCATTGATCGGTATCAGCAATGCCAAGAGATACATGAGCAGGCATTACAACGCATCCGGGACCTCGAGCAGCAACTGCAGGAGTCGGATTCAAAATGGTATTGCAAGTATTGCTCCGGGAACTCCGCTCTGGCTGAAAACAATTTAAGTATATTTGCTGAATATAATATATTTGATTTAGATGTGGTTCATGACAGTGCATCATGCTCCCCAATGAAAGACCCTGTAGATTTAAAACAGTCTGTGCACATAGAGGGCGGCAGTGATCCCAGAGTGACGTTGAAAGGGTCAAATAAAATTAAAAAATATCTAAAGCTAAGCAAATTCAAAATACATCAAAATGTAACAGCTGCCTTAAGCGATGAGCTTCTAAACTGTCAATACCAACTTGACCTGACAGCACAGGAGTTGAACCATCGCTCCGATGAATTTCACAAATTAGAATTGAAACTAAAAGACCTGAATAATAGGTATGAACTGACAAGTAAAGCATTACACGAGTACATCTTTTGTGAATAACGTTCTAGATCCATCGAGCGTGTTCCCTGTGTGCATGGACTCGCCTGCGCCCGCTTGTTCGAGCCGCGCCCGAGCCGGCTTAGCCCCGCTCCCACAAGCCCGCGCCCGTGCGCCGTCGCGCCGGCTCCGTCGCCGTCGAGCCTTCTGCAGCTGGCGCTGTCGCGGCTGACCGCCGAGCCTTCTGCAGCTGGCGCTGTCGCGGCTGGCCGCCGAGCCTCCTGCAGCTGGCGCTGTCGCGGCTGACCGCCGAGCCTTCTGCAGCTGGCGCTGTCGCGGCTGACCGCCGAGCCTTCTGCAGCTGGCGCTCTCGTGGCTGATCGCCGAGCCTGAGCCTCGGCCGCCGGCCCCCGCCGCCGCTCCGCCCCGCGGCGGCATTATATATATTTTTTCTTTAGTTGAGACATCAAGAGTCTTTTAAAACTCTAAAGTTATTTTAGTTATTTTTTATTTGTATCAGTTCGTTTTTTTTCTTCATCATGTATATTTTTTTTATTTTTTTAGATATACCTTGACACTTAGAGACTCTATACAGTATCTCTAACATCTCTTATTAAGCATAGTAGCTTTGTACTTTGTATAATTTATTGAAATTAATTTCCATAGAGCAGTCTGTTAATATTTTCTTTATGAATACTTTTGCATGTGTATTTTGAAAAAAAGTGGCTGAGGCGTAGGGTTAAAGCCGGCGTAGCTTTATTTGACGTTCATATCATTGTAATATGCCTACTTGGAAATAGTGCATTACGATACAAGTGCGTAAAAATCGACACGAGTTACGAATTTCCTTTTCGCACGTGTATCGTACGACGTTTTTCAGTACAGATGGCCCTCCGAAGTTTAGACCTGACATATACTCGTAATGAACCACTTCTCGCACTAGTGCGTAAAAAAAAACACCATCTGTACTGAAAATAAATATTTCAATGCATTTCAACACTTAGCATGATAATTAAGAAACTTTTCAAAGAATTTAATTAATAAAATTGACTTATAAATATATTGTTTTATTCCACATTCAGATATTTAAAAAAATCGATGATGAAATGATGAATCTTTATTCTGATAATAGTGCCATCTGACTCTGTCGTGTTGATATATGTAGCTGTTTGTGGTAAAACATTTTTATAGTAATAAAAATAAAATAATCTGAAAGTAATACTTCCGTCTTAGTGCGTTTTCACATTATACGATCCGATATCGAATGCAGGACCGATATCCCATATATTTAAGCCGCCATTTTTGATTTTCGCCTTTGAAATCCTTCCTGACATCGGCACTTAGGGTTGTAATATTTTACGTAGCATATTTTGCCTATTCTGGGATGTACGTCCAAGATAATTTAGAATAATCGTTAAAACTTGTGCAAAAAAAAAACAAATACTAATGATAATGAATGTGCATATTGAGAGTCAAGAGTATTGTACGCCAAATTCTGGCAGATTGTGATGTTACAAAATACTAACCATAGATCATCAATTCATCATTTATAAAGTCGCCGTCAATAGAATTTGTGAACAATGTAAACAAACCTTGTACGTTGTCAAAATGTCTTTAATTTTCATTCTAACTCATCAGATACTGGCTAAATCCAACCTTTGAAATAATAAAATTGTGCTAAAATATTGATATTTTGTATAATGGTTTGTTTACATTGTTGGCAATTTCTATTGACAGCGATTTTAACTACTCACATTCGAACAATAAATAAATTGAATTTAAAACTTATCTTCAATATGCCAACTTTGTTTAGCATGCAGTGTTGTGCATCTTGCATACGCGCCATCTACCGGATTATAATGTTTGCTATTAGTCATCAAACGTACAAAACACTTCCCATGAATTGAATCTGATTCAAGTACCCGATTGGTAAAAAATGACTTAATTGTTTTTGTTAATTTCGGTGTTATATAGTGATAATGTTGTACGATCATGTTCCAAATTTTGAAATAATACGACTTAGGTCATTTAAATGAAATTATTTCGTGAATTGAACAATACCATTTGTCGCGAGAGTATAGTAATGCCATCTATTGTTTTACGAGTCAAACATATAAAACGATGTACTGAGTTACACGTCTTCCTTTATTTAGTTTAGTCTATGCGACAGATGGCTATATAATTCACAAATGCAATCCCAATCGTGTGGCGGGAGCACCGATCAACTCCATGTACGATCACGTCCGCGATAGTTCAGAGTTGCTCAGTTCCATGGTTCGTCGTCACCAAGTATTCATCGTAATATACAAATATTACCGCCTTACGTTCTTACATGCAGGGCCTCTTTTGAACAACGAAACGAAACAGCTCTTGATAGGTAACATATCAAGAGAGCTTGACGCGTTAGAGGGTTCAGCAATTCATTTATACCGTTTTCACACATTCATACCTATTTAAACACATTCATATAAATATCTGGGTACTTTTTCAAATTATGGCAATTTTCACCCAAACATATTTTAGTCCTTTCGTTCCTTTCCACTTCCTGATGGGCGATCCACACATTTCGTTTCACATGCACAGATTGCAGCCTTCAAGACATCACCAGTTCGTGGCACTCATCTGCAGGACAACTTGGAAGGCATCCATGGCAGCGACGGTATCTCACGGCCTGCACCATCGTCTACCCTCCCCCTCGGCATACAGTTGAAGTCACAGACTTCAAGGCGGGAGCATGTTACGAAACCGTTCAAAAACCACCCTGGTTTTTGATCCTGTCTTCGTTAGGTTAAGATATTCATTTTTGTAATTAAAAATTTATTTATATGAGCCTAGAGTGTCCCACTGCTGGGCAAAGGCCTCCCTCTTCGCTTTCCACGTATCCCGGTCCTGACCCGTTTCCCACCAGTTCTCATCAAAAGCGTCAAGGTCATCT
The DNA here is from genome assembly GCF_023078275.1 of Leguminivora glycinivorella. Lineage (NCBI taxonomy): Eukaryota > Metazoa > Arthropoda > Insecta > Lepidoptera > Tortricidae > Leguminivora > Leguminivora glycinivorella. The sequence continues at coordinate 32,598,743 of NC_062971.1, forward strand.
CGCCAACGCCGTCGAGGCTTTCCGCGACCCCGGGTTCGATTTGGTGGGACCCAATTGGTTGTCGCTTTAGCCCACATGTCATCCGGCATACGACAAACGTGCCCTGCCCAGTCCCACTTAAGCTTGGCGGCTGTTTCAGCTACGTCAGTTATCCGTGTTTTGGAGCGTAGTACAGTGTTTCTGAGGCGATCGGTCAACTTCACGCCGAGTATACTACGCTCCATGGCACGCTGACAGACCTTGAGGGCGGATTTCTGAACTTTTGTCAAAGACTTAAAAATTAGTTTTCAATTTTATAAATTTAATAATAATAATTCATTTTAATTCTAATTCATTATCATGTAACTGTTGACATTTCAATTTGTATATTCTTTAATTAAAATATTCAATATTGTATTCAAGTTGACATTACGCATTGCAAATCATCAGTATTAATTTATTCAATTTTTATTTAATGTTCATTGATAATTCTATAATTCATTTATACTACTTGCATATTTTTCAAATAAAATATTCATTGGAATGTATAACTGAAATCATATTTCGAATCACTTATTCACAAATGGCAATATTTAAAATTCAAATCTGACAGCTTTTAGAGCTTTTTTAAAAACTTACGGTTATTCCGCCTCCAACGACATTCACTGTACCACTTTTCTTTGTCTTTTCACAATTTGATTAAAACCAACCAATAAATTTTTCACCATCAATACGAAGACCTGAGACCAGCGAAGATTTTACAGATACGAACCAATAAATTTTTATGTAATAGCCATACATCGGGGTTTTCGGAGGGGGAATGATTTGAGAAAGAGTAGAGATAAACAGATATGTTAGTCTAAGAAAATATCATATTATGCCTAATGAATAACTACCTCTCTGCGAGTTGTATACAATCTGTGACAAAGTTTTATTTTAATTTCCGTTTAAGTCTTATAACTAATAAGCAGAGATCGGACGGATTTGCGACATTCTTAGTGACTTACGTCATTTTAATGACTTTTAGTATGAGATGACGCACAAAAATCCGATCTCTGCTTATAAGGTAACAATAAAAATAACTTTAATTAATTACCTGCTGTAAATTTAATAGTTGACACGATTTTCAGAATAAACTATGAAGCATTTTCTTATAAATGAATAGACTTGACTGAAGAGGTTGATAATGAATGGCCATTATAAAATATGTATGTACCTATATGTATGATTAATCTTTATTTATTTTTCAATCAATTATTCATTCGGTAGAAACCTGCTAGAGTACGATCTGTTTTTAAGTAAATACCTACTCTTTGGCTAATGTCAAACGTTCCCGCTCCGAAAACCCCGATGTATGGTAATAGCTCATTAAAAACCTCTAATCATGTTGGTAGTTATATCAATGCCTAATTTCGTAAGATGTTTTTAAAAATCCTTCAATTATCATACAAATTTATTCTCACTCAAAAACTGTGTGTATTTTAAGAGCTCTATTTAATCGTATATCTGTGGATCGAAACTCTGCCTGCTACTTTATTTACATCTAGAAAAGCTATGTAAATAACTACGTGAGATGATTTGTCTAACATTCCTGTGCTGTAGAATAATCAATATGTGTAATTTGAATAATTTACACCTACCAGAATACAATGTATCTGTATTTATTTAGTGTATAAAATTCGATTTTGAATATGTAGGAAAATGAGGACATTTCGTAGATAATTTATTCATTACATTTAACTTTAAACATGAATAAGTATGTAGCTAGTATTTACCGTCGTTCTAATAAATTATAATTAAACGTATGTACTTATGTCGATTAAAAATGCAAACAGGACTTATCTAGCCGCTGCCCAATTACTGTCTAACTCATTCTTTATAATTAAGCGCCTACGAATCCAAAGAATGGACCTAAAAAATGATCAGACGTCGGCTCGGGTTCAATACACTTATCTTTATCTGACAGACGAATCGTATCTATAGGTGAGCGTGTAAATCGGCCGTGCGGAAAGCGGCTAGCCAAACTAAACACGGGCACAATGGTCGGGTCGAGGAAAAAGTCGTGACCGACTCAGTCGGGACGCTGCGGGCGTAAATAATGCTCGGATCTTAATTATCGCTCCATCGTTAGATGACCGACGGGCACTCCAAATCGGTGTTGCGACAGAACAGAATTGGACACGTAGCCAACACTACAATCTTTGACGCTCATCTTATTTATTTCTCTCTCTCTCTCTCTCTCTCTATCGCTCTTCTGTATTGGTGCAACAGAGTAGCGTATCGTTCGCCACGGAACGTCAATGGTTGTAACCCTTGGCTATAAGGCCTGGCTGCATGGTTATTATCGGACGTATCGCGCACCGATAAATCGGAACCACCTGCGATTTGGCGTGTTGATTCTTTTGTTGTTGCTATTTTTGTTGTGACTGGTGATGAGAGACGTGGCTACAAATTTTGATATAGAGCCGCGTGTAATTTGTAGTTAGTTGTGTTGTATTGTAAGTGCTTATTGGCTGTCCATTGTTTTAAATTGCATGGCAAAGTTGCGTAGCTTCAATAGAAAAATATTTATGACTTACCTATGAGAGATTGTATCATCTGAACAAAGGAGTTAATGTTTCTACATGCTGTGGTAAAATTTATTTTCAAGCCCAGATAGTCTACGTGCCTACATTGTCTTAAAAACTCCTACAACCCTAAAAAATCAGAGGTTTTCGAGGTAGCTCGATCATTCTCTCATATATGTAAGTGCATGTTTGAGCAATTAAGCTTACTTAACATTTTAATTATCTTGTAATAATATTATAATAGTGTACAAGAGTATGGTGCGAATGCATTGTTAAAACAAATTCTTGCCCCAAAACTCTACCGGTACAAGAAAAGGGCCCGCTAATTAGAGTAGTAATTATGAACAATTTAGCCAAGTTTATCATTAAAATGAATGAATAAACATTACGTAATAAAATGATATGGTTTATTTGGTCCCAGTTCGTTAATCGCCCGCGCTTTGTGGTCGCCGCTGCGCCGGAGCCGATCGCGATGCGCGCGCGACGTTGAAAAATTCAGCGCTCGTGATTTTCGTTCGTGTACTTCATTTATTTGCCAAGCATTTGTTAAACACACCAAAAGCCAATCGTAACCATTCTAACACTGGCCCTTACATTCGTAACATTTGTTCCTAAACAAAGCTCACGTTACACTAAATAGTTAAGTTAGAAAGGAGAGGAATAGAATAACAGTCAGGCGAATATTGTTTACGGCAAACTGTTAGATTGTTTCCGCTATTCATTTCAGTTGTTATCTTTGCTTTATTTTTCTTCCTTGTCTCGTTTTGTGTTTAACTTGCGCTCAACAAAGGTTCAAACACTTTTCTCTTATTCTTTTTGTAATATACAGTAAGCTACTAAGGGGTGGTCTCTTAACTCCGCAGTTTACTCTGTAGGTGGAGCTATATTTAGCTTAATCATTATTGCTAATTCTAGGTTAAATATTATACGTCTGATAATCATAGTCAATATAATATGACTATGATTACTCATTATATTGACAAGGCAAAGTTTACTAGATTTTCAATTATTCACATAGAAAAATAGCTTATGCCAACAATTTCTAACTACGACTGACCGGGATATTGAAATGTCAACGGCCAACTAACTTACAATGACTATAATTTGCGTGCTAAAATATACCAAGCACAGTTATTACGCATTTATCTGATATCGACAAACGAAGTATCAATTTTGCGTAAAATTCAGTTTAAGAATGGAGCAATTTTGTCATTCTGGGAAAGCGCACGAGCCTCGGGCGTCCGGGGAAGGGTGGGTGACGTGGTGTGTTTGCCAGGACAGTTTGAAACTTATTGAGAAAATTATAGAACTCATATTAAAAGTCGGGGAAACCGGGCAAAGCATGTGATCTTGGCGTTGCGTGAACTTTGAGTTTGAAGCGTATTGAGAAGGAAAAGAATTGATATTACTTATAAACCTTCAGTATATGCAACGTGGCCTGCTGGTCACAGCACTAAGCTTCAATTTGAACTTTATTTGTGAGGTAGTCAAGTTGTTAGGTACGCTTGTGTTGTATGCTATGGGTTTGAGGATAAAACAGAAAATAATATATATAAGTCGATTAGAGAATAGTTTTACTTAACTTCTATTAAGATTTCCATTATTGACTTCATCCTTCTTTGTTTAAACTCTGAAAAAAAGACCTAAAGATTATTTGACATGTTGACGACTGCATTAAAATTCGAAACCACCAGGCCTTCTTTCGCTCGAATACGCAAGAGCGATAGAAAGGCAGATAACGAAATTTCGATTTTCTTTTTTTCACGATAACTGGTTTATGTAATTTTTATTTAAAATAAAAGGAGTTGCACTATTTTCCTACAATAAAAAAACAATAGCGACTTTTGCTTAGACACTGGCCAGTGGCCATCTATCCCTAACCTACCTCCCTCAGATTACGAAAGGATTATATAAATATGCATAATGGCACACTTTAGCATACTAGCCCCACCAACTGTTTCTCGGAGTATTCTCCTAACTGATTGGCCCACTGTTTTGCATAGCTAATGTAGGAAAGTATTCTCAACTCATCGAAGGCACGCGATGCTGCCGTTTATATGTTACATTGTAACATGTTGTATGAGAAGTCACTTGTTTTTTAACTGACAGACCGAATAAATTTGACTTATTTTTATGGTGTAGGTATTCACACTTTTGTACTTTATTTAAGTATACTCGGAATCACGAACTCTATTTATCCTTATGCATTTTTAAATTAAATAATGTAATAATGAAATAACATTAAATTGGTATTTTTCGTGATGGTTACAGAATAGTAATAATTAAAAATGTATGGAAATTTTGGTGCTTAGCAAGGATTGACACAACTCGTGGTCCTGATTAGAAAGAACGTTAAACCCTTAATCTAGTAAACAAATTATATACATATATATATATATATATATATATATATATATATATATATATATATATATATATATATTCATGACAAACTTAGACTTAGAATATCACAATTTGCATGGCTTTTTAAAGCCTAAATGTTCTTTCCTTTTTAAAGCTCTAATATTATATATTTAACACCATTGTATACCACATTTAATGGCAAATAAATCATTTCATTTCATATAAATATTTCGACGACCGGTTTGGCCTAGTCCGTAGTGACCCTGCCTGCTACGCCGCGATCCCGGGTTCGAATCCCGGTAAGGGCATTTATTTGTGTGATGCGCACAGATATTTGTTCCTGAGTCATGGATGTTTTCTATGTAAGTATTTGTATATTATATATCTATATTCTATATATATTGTTCTGAGTACCTGTAACACAAGCCTTTTTGAGCTTACCGTAGGACTCAGTCGATCTGTGTAAGAGTGTCCTATAATATTTATTTATTAAAAAAAAAAACTCGTTATTCGTGTCATTTATGATATATACATACAATTATTGAGTGCCACTCAATTATTAATATTTACCGCTAGCACTAAGTTCTCAATTTTATTGATAATATAATTGGAATTGTAAAATAAACTTGCACCATATCATAATATTCATAATAAATGTAGTAACTACACTATAAAAACGACTTTAATTAATTACGAGTATACTTCATTACTGTTCGAGAGGGAAAAATAAAATATTGAAATTGCATAATACGCGTAAACAATATAGTAGTCTATCAGTATTTTACTTTAATTTACTTTTTATATACCTATAATTCATTACGAGAAAGCACTGCCTACAATTAAGCCTTTAGTTCAGGGACCAAATGACGGACCGTGGTCCGGATAATATGAAGAACAGGTCCGGAATTCCGGATAATAGGAGAAATGATTTATTTGTAGGTACTATTGTTTTCGCAGATATGTGTTAGCGGCAAGATTTATCAAGTTATCCCATTCAATTCAGCTCGGTATGAGGAACCTTCTCCTTTACCACCATTGTGAAATAAAAATAAGTCTGCTATTATAAAATTATAGTATCGATCACGCAATAATAGGCTCGGGCGCCCGAGGTTGCAAATTTAGGCGAAATTGTGCTCGCGTGCGACCCATTCGATAACTGCGGCGTTTTTCAAATGCAAAAGAAGCGAATACGAGTCGAATTGTTATGCAAACCAGTAGGTGGAACCTTATTTGTAAATTTTGTATGGAGATGGAATTTTCTGGTAAAAATATTGCGAGCGGACAGGGCAGCTAATTAGGTAATGATAGTTAACCCCTCGTATGCTTAGACACGGATCCGTGCGTGGGAATTTTAATCTATTGCTTTAAATTTCAAGGTCACTATTTCAATGACCGAAATTGATAGGCTGCATACGAGGGGTTAATTGAGACTAATGGTTCTCATAATTATAAGGTAGGAGCATAATAATTAATACATAAGGGAATTTTATAGAAAAGGTTTATCCGAGATGACAATCTTTTATATAAAATATCAAGTGAGAGTACTATGCTATGTGCAAAGGCATCTCAATACCTAAGCGTTTGATTTGATATTAGAAACTTACGACACAATCGGTAAAGCTTTCGTACCTCAGCATTCTCAACAGTTATTAAAAGAGGATCGAGTGTTATAGAGAGATACTGTCAAAGTAAAATATGTAATCACAGTGCATAGACTGCCATCTCTCGACACAAGCTTAAAACTTTTGAACCTCAGTTTTGACAATTTGGCCAATAATGTTAGCTTGATATGTGTTAAAATATCAAATATTAATATTAGCGCGTTCCCCAAAGGTGTAACGCCATCTAGGCCACCGTACCTTTTTCTCTAGGGATTTGAGGTACGTTTTTTTCTTAGCCTTTTCCATCTATACGGAGTTACATATGTCTTTGATAGAAGATTAGAAGCGCTGTGGCTGGGTTTCAACCACACACGATTCTCTTCCAATAACTAACCTTATTCGACGCTATAATATGGCTTGCGTGCTACACTGGTACACCCATATTCCTTACTTTTTTTTTTCAGGCTTCACCCATCAAGAATAAGGGACTGGATAAAATATGCACCGAAATCATACGGCACGTAAACAACTTTCCAATTCACGCAAACCTTAAATTGTTTAAGAAATTGATCAAATTCCCAGTGATCGTTCTGGTTAAAGCACTTTGATACCTTTTTTGTGCCACTTAATGTCAAATGCTTGCATAAATACATATTTAAATTTAATTTGAGGTATTTTATGTATGTACCCTACATGTCTGGCACGCATGAACATTAAATATGCTTGGAATTTAGGTGGTAACTTGTTGGAATGGCAATATTTTTATCATTATACTCTAGCTCAACTATGGTTTCCACCACCTTCAACTAGATTTTTATGATTATCCAATGGTTGATGGCTTACATTATTATTTTTTTGCAAATATAATAGCCATAAAACATGCTTGAAATAACGACCATTTTTGTGCAAAAAAATGATATCAACATTTTTAACAAGTTACTTTCGCAATTTTTAAATCAATGTACTTAGGGGCGTATTTTCATTACATTTGAATGTGTACGGGTTTTTTCTAAAAAATACTGTTTCGCCCCAAGAATCTGACAACAATATATTACCGTACAGACAACAACATTTTTCAATTTACACTATTCGACCTCGAAACGGCTAAACCGTTACCAACAGGTCATTCATCACCTCACACCGGTCATTACCATCCCCGGTACCATCATTTACATCCCCGAGAATTCCCAAAACGGGTGACGTTTCCCGCAAATTCAAGTTTACCGCCACAGACCAATGAAAAAAGACCGACAACGTTTATAATTTCCAGCATTCTGGTTATTTCCAGATGGCAGATGGTTAGTTACAACTAAAGCCGTTTATTCACTATAAACGTATTTTAGAAAACAGTTTCAGAAACAGAAACGCACATGTTTTTTGAAACACGGAAACATCGATCATCGATCCAAGCACCTGGGAAGCGGAAGCACTCAATAGAGCGGACTGGCGTCATCTTTTGCAGGATGGCATGAAGAGGCATGACGAAGTCTGGCTTGATGCCCTGAGGCAGAAAAGACTTCGGAATTCACAGGAACCATCAACAGATTCGCATTTCACTTGCGATCTCTGTGGCCGGAAGTGCCGTGCTGCCAGCCATTGGACTTTACAGCCATAGGAAAAGATGCGCCGTACCTCCGATCTCTGTCGGCGCACATACCTCGTGAAAGACGCTGCAAAATCATCTGTTAAAGATGCTGTGGCCAATGATGATGACTTATCTGAAATCGTCCTCACTATGTAAACCAAAATATTCTTTTGTAAACATTTGCATAATGTTGTTTAAAGTGAATACACACCTTAACACAAAAGGGCTCCGTTAAAAATATAATAATACAAATTATGTTCGACAATTAGACCGGTTCCATACATTGTTGTTCTCTTCCGGTTCTGGTCGCTTATAGTACCATAACATTAGTGGACTGAAAAATTAGAAAACTATATTGAATACGATAGGGGATTAGTGTAATTATATCATGAAATATAAGTACTGTTACACAGAAAAATAGTTTTCATAATATCATTATTATTTCTGAATTCAAAACTTCTGTCGACGAAGTTGTTGTTTACCACGTATAAAAGAATTGCATTGTCGCGTTAAAGGTAGTATTAAATCTTAATTGATCATTTACCTAGAAAAAGTTTTTATTTTCTATCATGCTGCACCAAAATTGCTAGAAAATATACGATTAAAGGAACAGTTTCTATACCCACTGCACACTGTCATTCTTAACCTTAATAAATTAAATGTGGAAAAATCCGTCAGTGTTTTTGTGTTGGTGCGCGATATCGCCGAATATTCGCCGGCCCCGAGCGATGCAAATTGCGTCGCAGTATCGCTGCACTTTATCCGGGGTTCTTTGTGCATATTTTACATATATTTGCGGGGATGCGATAGCCGAGTGGGCGTTGCGATGCTAATGCGAGACGCGGATCGTTTACTTATTAGATGAAACATATTGGATATTTTCCGAACAGGGAACCAATTTTTGAATGTCGACCATTACATTCGATATCGTGAATTTCGTTTAATAATACTAACGATTTAAATTCTGCTACCAAATCGAAAACAAGTGGTCATCACCACTAGATTTTAAATTACTAGCCGTCCTTTTTCAAAAATAGCATTTCGTCGTTTTCCACACTTACTAACGGCGAATTCGTGCGTTCCAAATTCAAAAATCGGTCCCCAGTGGTGTCGTTACTCGCACTCTAAGCACAGGGACGCCGTTATGTACTTACCACGTTGGCGGATTCTTCACAGTGTGTCTCTTTGGAAGATCAATCTTCCGCGCAAGAGTCGCAAGACACCTACTATCACAGCAACTCCCGAGGCTTTTGTGCTGAAACCTGGCAGCAATGATGTAAGATACAAGTTACAGTGTGCGAAAAGCTTTTCCTTCGTATTTTTCGTATTTGTTCAGACAATGTCAGTACATCTTGTACTGAGATTGACTGAAATAGCATGACATGTTCGTTTCCGTCAAAATACCAAGGAAATTCCTTTTGCACTACATCTGTAGTTATTTGAAAGCTAAAAATTAACTAAAGATAACTGTGTGACCTATCGGTAAATAAAGATGACTTTCAGAATACACCACACATTTTATTATCAGTTAAAATTAAAGTCTAGGGTTAACTACTGGTTCCCACTGTATAAATTGTTGCATAATGTAAATGAACGGCCAAGTACCTACGCCGTGTCGTTTTTACGAAAAACAGCGCGTAAGAGGTGTGGTGAAGTGACCACAAGTCCACTTAAACGGTTCATGCGGTGTCTGTAGTAAATAGTCTATGGAGCAAACGCCAATTCTCGTATGAAAGGGACGTAACAGACCCGCTTTAGGCAAAGCTTACGTCGGTTCATATTAGTGAGGGAACAGACGGCAGTTAGGCGCAATAGTTCCATTTAAACGTGCTTTTTAGGTTTCAACCAAAATATACCCACGTAACATACAATATGTATTTTTCGTTCATAAATTAACTATAGGTACCTAGTCTCTTATGTGCCCAATTAAAATGATTACCATTTAGAAACCGTTTCAAAATAATTATCTTATAATGACAGAGACATGATATAAGTAAAATAGCATAACAAATTTGAAGAGTATACCCTCTATTAGCACCAAGAATATTAAGCCGTCTGACATAATGAAATTAGTTCCACCACTGAACGATACTCAGATAAAACCGCGCATCCAAATATCTCCCCGTTTGCTATCGGCTCGGCAACTAATCTTTAGGCATAACATAATTTGTAACGAGTCCCGGGGGTATAGCGGGCCGCGCGCAGTCACGAGCGCTCTAAACACAGAGCGGGCCTAAACGATGCCACCATATCCGTCGGCGTCCCGCGCGCTATGCCAGCGCGGGGCACTCGATACATACCGTGGGTTACCGACCAATCGACTCCAGAAAACTGAGGAAATCATTGTTCACCGTCGTACGATCCAGGCCAATTTTTCCGATTTTGACTTTTTTTATTCTTAAGTATAAGAGTTCAAAAGTCAAAATATAGTTTGTAAAGGTACAAGTACGCCAGAACGGTTGCTGTAACATACGATGTCGCCAAATCTTCTGGCGTACCGCGCGCTGCACACGTAGCTCAAGGCTTTCGAAAATTGATTGTTTGAAAAATTAATATTGTATTTTTTTGATTAACCTGTTAATTTAATTGTTAAGCTTGGATGGTTTAAAAAACCGGCCAAGAGCGTGTCGGGCCACGCTCAGTGTAGGGTTCCGTAGTTTTCCGTATTTTTCTCAAAAACTACTGAACCTATCAAGTTCAAAACAGTTTTCCTAGAAAGCCTTTATAAAGTTCTACTTTTGTGATTTTTTTCATATTTTTTAAACATATGGTTCAAAAGTTAGAGGGGGGCGAACGCACTTTTTTTCCTTTAGGAGCGATTATTTCCGAAAATATTAATATTATCAAAAAACGATCTTAGTAAACCCTTATTCATTTTTAAATACCTATCTAACAATATATCACACGTTGGGGTTGGAATCAAAAAAATTTCAGCTCCCACTTTACATGTAGGGGGGGTACCCCAATAAAACATTATTTTTTTTTTCATTTTTTTTTTTGCACTTTGTTGGCGTAATTGATGTACATATTGGTATCAAATTTCAGCTGTCTAGTGCTAACGGTTACTGAGATTATCCGCGGACGGACAGACAGACATGGCGAAACTATAAGGGTTCCTAGTTGACTACGGAACCTAAAAAGAGCGGGCCTGACGGTTGCTACCATTTTCCCTTGTGCAGAAAAATTAAATGTAACTATGAACGCGCTATTATGAACAGTAACCGATGGGAATGACAAACTATAAGCATTTTTCACGTAAACTCGAAAAGGTAGGTACGGAATATTCTCCGACGTGAAAATTAAGTGATTGATACGGAGTATACGGACGCATATGTAAGTTTTCCTTTGTTAGAAGCAAAATAATAATATTCTAACAGTAGTTTTGCAGTTGTAACTAGAATATTATTTTTCAGTACAGATGGTGTTTTTTTACGCACTAGTGCGAGAAGTGGTTCATTATTTGTCAGGTCGGAACTTCGGAGGGCCATCTGTACTGAAAAACGTCGTACGATACACGTGCGAAAAGGAAATTCGTAACTCGCGTCGATTCGAATTCGGTCGTATTTGAATTTATCTCCGAGTGTTTTGAACTTCCTTTTTTACGCACTTGTATCGTAATGTACTATTATAGACCTTATGGGTAATAAAATATTGACATAACAATACCATAATGTAAAATACCCTATAATGGACGGTGATGCCATTATGGACAAAAAAACCCAAATCCATAAAAATAAGTATCTAAAATTTGTTTCTATAAACTGACGGTATTGTACCAGAAACAAGAGTCATAGAGCTATATAAGTTGAATGAGTTTTACTTACTGCATTAACCATGAGATAAGGTATAAAACACACTTGGTTGTTACTCCAAAAATATAAAGAAATAATGTGATTTTGCGAGTGTCCATAACTGGACCCGGAAAACTGCTATGATGGACAAGGAACAATTTACGAAACCAAATTTTACAAGAAACAATCCTATGTTAAACTAACCCAAATTAATTTTATTTGGGCTATATAAAATTGACTCATTGAGTATCAGTTGGCTTTAAAAGTAAAATTTTAAACTTATTTCAATGTCCATAATGGGGGATCCATTACTGAAGAACTGCCGTCCATGATTGGAGAAGAAACACCTCTTTTTAATTTGTTAACTATGAGGAAACCAATAGCAATATCTATTCTGCAATACGCTTGAAATGTAAAAGAAGGTTAGGACATTCAAGTTTTATCACACTTAGCGGTAGAATTTTTACATGTATCAGTGAAATATGAAAAATAGGCAAAATTTTATCTTAAACTGTCCATGATTGGGTCCGTTACCTTATATCCAAAATAGTATGGTCGAGCATTATTAGAAGTGGCAGTAATTAATCTTGACTTACCTTCAATGTTCCATATCGCAAGTCTTTCTATCACAAGGTGTAATTTAAATTGCATTCAAGAAATGGAGCAGACATGTGGCTCTAAAGGAGAGCCGGTGAAATTTCCGGAGTAAACGATTTTAATGATTGATGTTCCTAAAATTACTTCCAAAAAGAATTTACAAACGAACATGGGAGGAAAGTTTTTTTTGGTTACGAGACAGGGTCGATGTACGATGATAAAACAGCGAATTTGAAAATGTTTATATACGTAGATCTAATACGCTCAGGTACCTAAACGTGGTTGTTGTTGCTTTGATCCTAATGGATCGTTAAATTAATCATATGAATGGTGCACTACATGAAAACGCTCATGAGTTCTTATTAATCTAGTAGCGGAGCATAATCAATTATCGAAACTTGACTAATCGATGATCCCTCTAAGCCGACGTTCTGTCATTTCTCTTCCCTTAATCGATTACTTCAAACATGAGCGCCAGGGGGTCCTCTAGCATACCACGACCTATACGGACGCTTTTTGTTCATGATAAATCTTTTTTGTTTAATATTAAGCGTTCAGCTCGCACCGCATTATATGCCACCACGCCGGGCGTTTCTTATTTTATAAAGTTTAAACTACCAATAAAGCCCATAAGTTTAATTTCTCCATCAAAACGCTAATAAAAAGAAATATCAATAAAATCACCACAATAGTTCCAACAGTTTCTCATGCTTTCTCCGAACAACAAATTTATTAACACATTTCAATTTATTTTGTAAAGATGTGGGATCGGACAATCAGCGTTAATTGCTGCTTCTGTTACGTTACGTAGGCGTCAAGAGCATTCCCGTAGGTACCTATCGATGAGTCGTTCGAGTGTAGCCTACAATGAAAAGATTGAGTCATCATAACAAATGCGGCGCGCGTCCTCCGAGGGCACGGAACTCTTACAATCGCGCTCTTATCTGTGACGGCCCCGATCATTGTGCCCGAATTCTTCGACTCCAAAGCACCGGCCTACTCACAGATGACGAAATGCTAGCGTCTTGGTCTTTTACTCCACTGTTCTTTTGTTGACTTGTCGAGTTTGTTCCGAATGGCTTTTTGTAAACGTCCACCGGCTGCGTTTGTAAAGCTCGCTTTTGACTTTATTAATCTTATCTCTCTGATGCATCGCAGGCAATGAGAATTAAACAACGACCGTTACCTATGGACGGATCAATAAAATCAACTCACTATTTTTTGTGTACCTAAGAATATGAAGATGGCTTTATCTAGTAAGTTATGATTTGGTGTAAAGATTGTTGGCATGTTTAAGTACCGTTTTTTTAATTTTCTAAAACTGATAAGCCGTACAAATCAAATGTCAAAAGTGTTATATTCCAGATGATGAAATCACAGTTCTTTGCAAACTTCTTACATAAAAAACCGCTGTATTACAACAAAAGAAATGATGTACGAAAAAAAAACAGAAACAAAAAATATCGTAAGAGAAACAAGTTCATTAATCATATTGATGAATGCATAGGACCACAGATAGGAAAGCCAAGAGCGCTCCTGCTCAATTTCTTCTTGATTTTCTTTCAATTCAGTTCTTTAACGACACCCGAAATCATTAAATTATGCAATTCATCTCAGGCTCGGACAAGGTACGCACGAGCAACAAAAAGGCAACAATAATTTAGGCAGGTTCCGAAGATCCCTGAGTATGATACATTAATCCAGTGAACATCGGGTTTCGATTATAGAATAACAAAACAATGCTTTATGAATTCGGTCTAACTAGTTATGACGATGACTAGGCTTTCAAGAGAGTCATAAACACATGTAAAGGTTTTATTGAGCAAAAAGTGCGAATTGATGGTTGTAAAATTTTGCATAGTTAGTGTTGTTTTTTTTTGTTACCCACTAGATGCACTGTTGCAACTTTGTTGGTTCGCACAGAGGAAATTCATGACTCGAGACTTGCTGAACGAACACCTTGTGGCGTTGACATTAACGTGTATATTCTCGTGGAAGTGCAACATTACCATGGTTTCGATGTTTTTACCCCGACTGGTCGGAGCGGAGCGTACTGAGTCCCGCCGGACCGTCCCCCTGTCCGAACAGTTTCACGTCCCCGAACGACCACATCGTGTTTATTATTCCATCCGTCGGAGGAGTCACACATTTGTCGAGACAGCCGCTCGCTGGCTGCATTTTTAGAATTATTAATTTGGTTTGTGTTCTTATATTGTGTTAAATTGGCCGATTTTGTGCCAATCTTATGAATAAAACATCACCAGCCTTCTTCTGCGACGGTTTTGTGGCAGTCCAGACATGTTTAAATGCTTTATTACGATTTCACTTTGTTTAACTTTAGAAGGGAGTCGATTATATAGTATTTGAGCTTAGTTCAAATGCGCCTGTTTATCGTTTATAATATTAATTATCAATGATGTCTGCCTAAAGGATCAGCATTCGAACGTGTACAATTATTGTATATAAAACAATTCCATTCATAAAATATGTATTTCATTATTTTTTACCACCTCCAACTACTAAATCTGATTCCCACAAGTTGGCATTTAGTATACCTACCTAAAATGTCCAACTTGACAAGGGTTTATTATTCAATCTATTCACGATACTTTATTTTTTATTTCAGGTCGAGGTCGTGATTTTGGATAAAAATGACAGTCCCCCGGTGTTCAAAAACATTCCGCCGGCGTACTTCGCATCGGAAGATTTAGCGCCGGGGCAGCCAGTGGCTACGATCATCGCGGAAGACCCAGACACCATCGGGACTATCACGTATGCCATCCGCTCGGAGGAGCAGACTCCCTTCACGTTGGACCCCAACTCGGGCGTTCTGACGCTGAAGGACCCGTTGGATAGGGAGACGATCTCGGAATACCAGGTCGTGATCAGAGCTGACGATGGAGTGCAGTTTACTGATGTCACTGTAGTTGTCCAGGTAAGTTTTTTGAGACAAAGTCGTTTTATAATTTTATTTTGATACTCACTTCATTGGCGAATTTATAAATTTTTCCTCAAGAAACTTGTCTCTACTATTTCTAAGATATTAGTTTAGCTACGTACTAAAATATGTAAAAAAATAAGACAAGGGAAAATAATCATGAACTTTTAGATGTCAGTTAGTCACAAATCACATAAAATTAGAGTAATGGGTATATAATTATTAATCATGGGCCAAAATCTAAAAACATTCCGAGCACTGCATTTCATACCGAACTTGGAACGATGTTTAATGAACTTTGTATTTGTTAAGGTGACGGACTCCAACGACAACCCGCCCGTGTTCAAAGAGAGCGCGTACTCGTTCGACATCCCGGAGAACGCCGCCCGAGGCTCCATCGTGGGCACGGTGGCGGCCTTCGACCTGGACGCGGGGCCCAACGCCCAGCTCACCTACACGCTCATCAGCGACTGGGCCAACGACGTGTTCTCGCTCAATCCGCAGACTGGCGTATTCACGCTTACTGCTAGACTGGACTATGAAGAGGTACCTATGTGACACGGTGGTCTTAAACCGTGATGCTCAACTGTTGTTCAGCTCACCTACATATTCATCACTCGTCAGCGACGGGGCCAATGACGTGTTCTCGCTCAATCCGCAGACTGGCGTGTTCACGCTTACTGCGGACTATGAAGAAGAGGTAATTGACGGCTAGGTTTGGCATTGAGTAAAATATGGACCGATCCTCCCGGTTCGGGGCTTTAATATACGCCGTAGTTTATGGTCCCTTTTCACAAAAACTTGAATTACGAATCGCAAAGAAAAATCATCTCCATCTAAAATACATCAATTAATGAAATGCATCCCGAATGTTATCCACTAATCGAACGAGCTGATTTAAATATAAAATAAACAAATAATTAGCAAATTTAAACAAGATCCAACCAGACAATTGAGTAGTCATGTTTATTTTCAATTAATAAAAGAAGTAAGATAAAGGGCATCGTAAAAGGTGCAGCGACCGTAAAGACAGACCAAATGTTCAATTAAACACACTTTATAATAAATGAAGTGATTATCATGCAAAGTATTCGCACTCAGGCGAAATACCGCTTGAGGACTTCAAGGACCTTGACATTTTGCGAAGGATTTTTATTGGTATATTTGCAAATGAGTACAAGAGAACTCGCCCTTACATGCGTCCAGTGGCCTGATTGATTCCGCTCCCGCTTTCGATTATTTGTTGCCAATAAATAACCGTATCGCATGCCCGCAGTACCTACACACTATTTATATCTCGCCACTACTGATATAGCTTGTAATTAACACAACACTTTAGCCCGGAATGCGTCAGTAATTAACAATGAAAATAAAGCTTGTCTACATTTAACTGGCACCGAATTAAATCATAAGCGGTATCAATAAATTGTCCACTTTAGGGAACGTAAAACACTTAAAGTGCGGTCAAGTCTGATTGATAAATAACCCGGAAAATCGTGAACAGGGGTGATAAGTATACGTCGGGAGAGTCGCTGGGCCGCCATGCTTTACGATCGTTAGGCCCTCGACGGAGAGCAATCTAGGGACTCGGTAAGGACAATGTCTGACCATAGCTCCAACTTCATGCCTTCGGTACCTACATATCCTTAGAGGCATATATTTGGTGGATCTTTTGACATTTCCGATTTATCTCATTTCGGCGGAAATCAATACAGGCATTTAAATCATGAAGTTAATCTAAGAGTGATAAAACGCAAACTTTTTGAGCTGAGAGTTTGTAGAAGTAATACTACTAGATGAGTAGTTAAGTGCAGTGCATTAATTGTCGTTTAAATTTTTGATTCTGAAATATTTTTAATGCAGCAAATTAGTAATTACAACGGAATTTCCTTATGCATTTCCTTATGAATGTTATTGTACACTTTTCCGAGAGAAGCACTCTCTATAGAGGTATTTGACGACTGGTCTGGCTCAGTCGGTAGTGACCCTGCCTGCTAAGCTGCGGTCCTGGGTTCGAATCCCGGTAAGGGCATTTATTTGTGTGATGAGCACAGATATTTGTACCTGAGTCATGGATGTTTTCTATGTATCTAAGTATGTATTTATCTATTTAGGTATGTACGCTTAGCACCCATATAGTACAAGCTTTGCTTAGTTTGGGGCTAAGTTGATCTGTGTTAGGTGATCCCAATATTTATTTATTTATTATTAATTTGATATAGGCACTTGTTTCTATAAAAGCGACTTCCTCCTCTCCTTTTAACTCAGACACTAAACTAAGCCCTACTGGGATTAGTCCAGTTTCCTCGCGATGTTTTTCGTCACCGGAAAGTGACTGGCGAGTATCGAACATTTCGTACACAAGGTCTGAAAAATCTTACGTACGTTTCGGTACCGGTTTAGAACCTGCAACTTCTTAAAAGTCGCGCGCTCTTAAATACCGCTCTAAGACATACATACATACATACAATCACGCCTGTATCCCGTAAAGGGGTAGGCAGAGCACATGAAACCACTAAAGCTTCAGGGCCACTCTTGGCAAATAAGGGGTTGTGTGGCATTGCAGTGAAAGGTTGCCAGCCTCTCGCCTACACCACAATTTAACCCATATCCCATAGTCGCCTAAGCCATCAGTGCTTCAATCGCCCAAAGCCACCTCAAGGGATATTGTTGGCAATTAAAAGTTTAAGTGTCAAAAGGGAGATAAGGAAGAGAGTAGGGAAGGGTCATAAAATAGTAACGGTGAGAATAAAGCCTATTTTCCAATCAGGTACTTTAGTGTTGTACTAATAGCTTTCAATTTGTTTTATTATATACTACAAGTTTACTGAGAATCTCGGAATGTACAGAAGTTTCACATATACAGGTTAGTAGATTTCTAAGTAAAACCTCTTCTATTTTTAGTTAAAACAAAGCGTAACCTATGTCTTTTGTTTATATTGCACTCAAACTCTACTAAGAATACTAGTAGACACTATGTTTAATTTTATTTTTAAAGTACACATGTCCGATTTAGCCTCCGCTCGAGGCTTATTGCGGTCCAAAGAATTATCTGAGCATAGATCTACAAGAGGGCGTTGACCGACAACTTCTATTGGACGTGTATAAGTAGCACAGATATGTTGGACAAAAGCCTGTCGCATTTGCTTCTGATCAGTTCTTATGCACTTGTCCATTACTCAATATAAATGGAACATGTGAGCTGGGATGTTATAGATTTAGATCAAGCTAATTCTCTAAAGTATTTAAGAATTTGAGCACTTAAAAATTATAAAATAATTAATGTGTTTGATGTTGCTGGTTCTTCCAGGCAAGTAATCACTGTTCATACTGCCACTTTTCAACCATATTTTTCCCAGTGAATGACAAAATATAATTTTAATAAACCAGTGTAAGTACGGACTAATTTTAAATGAGTATATTTATACTCAAGCAAAAATAAAAGTACTTCATGTTCCTATTACCTCGTAAAGCACTACCCAAGCTATTTGCCGTATGCCTTTTGGGTATAAAAGTAATAAAAGTTTATAAAAAATATATTGCACGACGTAAACCCCTGCGCGTAGGCAATTCGGAGACGAAGGACGTCCGTGCCTTCGAGCGGGTTTTAATTCACCATGTATAAAATAGGTTTACTGTACACGATTTTGACGTTTACCTTCAGAACTGTAAAGCTTAGTATTGTATGACACTAACCGGACAGGCTGCCGCTCCTGGACCTGTTGTAAGTCCCAACGACATCCACGTCGCATTTTATATTGATATTTATAAGACTGCATATTTTATGATGATTACATTCAGATCACTTAAAGTCATTGTTTTAACTGCACTTATTGTTTAATATAGTAGTTACATGCCATCGCGCTAATATTCTATTTTCATATTCGTGTCGCAAAGCTGTATCGTAACCTAACCGAACGTAACGTAATTCACTTATATTATAATGCATTTTGTTCTCAGTTGCCCTCATATATTGATGCAGATGCGGTATGTAATATATATACCTAGATATTTTTCTAGCACGAACGAAGTGACCGATATTTAGTTCATCGATAACTTACATTATAATATGTCATTAATTATTAAAATTATGTCATTAATTATTGACGTGGCACTGAATTTTGAGTAGTTTCATGTGCTCTGTCTACCCAGTTTAGGGAAAATAGGCTTGAATTGATGTGTATAACATTAATGTTTTATACAAATGTCAGATGCTCAAAATAAATGGACAATAATAATAAAACGAACCATATTTTAATAGTTCACATAATTTCTTACATGATTATTCAAGATTTAAGAGATTATTGTTAGGGGTAATTAATCACCTTATGTAAGGCTACTTATCGAAAGGATTATCGATGTTTTTATTCTGTCAAGCACTTACAACTTGATATAGTATAGTAATATACAATATTAATGAATTAACTATTATTCTGCATCAAATGTAGGTACGTTCGAATTGGGTAGACACTTTCTAATGTAACGGGTTATTTAGAATATAACCCCTACAACACTAATAAGACCCCATATCAATAGGAACTCTACAACGTATACCAAATACAATAAGTTGCCACCAAAGAATCTCTCCCCATTATCCAGCTATCGTAAAGAGACTTTTGTTTTTAATTAGATATAATCACCTATTGAAACGCAGATGCCTTGAAACGTATCGCAAAATAAGTTATCCGGCCGTCAGCCTCACTTACAAACCCGACTTTAAACAAAAAGGATACTTCTAGAATATTTTAATAGTTACTATTGAAACACTAAAAAACTGGTTCCATTGTTTGTTAAATTTATCTCCACGTTTCGTCAGTTGGCCTTTCTCGGCGCTGGGCGTCCGGTCCGGGGCTGCAAGGGCGCAAGTCGCGGCCGAGCCGTCGCCGCAGCCTCATCAAGTCGGCCAAGCTCGCTAATTAATAAAAACAATTCGGGGTACACTCGTTCTGTCGACCGCCCGCCAATTCCGCGTACCCCGCTAGAGAGCTGCTAATTTCATCCAGGCACAGTTTTTTCCCGTCGCGCATCATATTCGGCATTTGCCCGCTCGACCCGCCATCGAAATTAAGGCTCAAACAATGTCAGACAAAGCAGCCGTCTGCAAAACATTCGCGAGCCGGATTCCGCGAGCACGGACCGTTTTTTAAACGGCCAGCGGCTCGCGATCCGAGAATGAAGGAGCTTGTCATAGCTGGGAGGTTTCGGTGTCCTACAATAATGAAAAATCGACGTTACTTTCTCGAACTCATATCTTTATTTTCCTGCAGTTCGAAATGCACTTTATTTTTCATAGCACAAAGTTGCTTGTACAAAATTATTCACAGCTAAAATGAGATGTTGAAAAAGCAAACAGTGGAAATCTGAATGCCGGCGACGTCCGTGAGATGTTACTGAAGTGCTTTATTGCTGTGTGGTTTTTGATACAAATTACGCTTTTAAATACTTTTAATTGTCGACTTATTTGGTGATATGCCGGTTAGTGCCAAAACACAACTAAACGGTACGACTTTTTGACGTTATTTTTTACGATAGGTATAATACTGAACTACATAATTGGATTTTGCAGTAATACCGTATTTTTGTTGAAGCCTAATACCATCTTCAACCTTGGCACCGAGTAGTACCGAGTCGAATTTATAGACATGCTTTAAAACATTTTGACCCTAAAGTACTTAAAGTAAAACCACCACCACCAAGATGTCAACTAAATTATAAAATTAAATTAGTTTAGCATTTCAAACATAAAAGGCCTTATATTTATTGAGGCTTTCATTTTTTGACATCACCGGCTTCTGTAACTTGTGCTTCATTATTCATAATTAAAACATTTCAACCATTTAGAAATACGCAGCATACGTAAATTGTTTTAAAAAGAAGTATGGATGAGAATACTACTACATCTGCGTAACACGTCACACACAACAATTGATAGAGAATTGCAACTTACCAATAACATCCAGACGTAGGAAACTCATTTTTGCTGTAAGGAAGACCTTCGCAAAATTTACTGAATGTTGCAAGGCAGGGCAGGCAAGAAGGCCCCAAGGGTTTGCGCAGGATTTTTAACACTGCCTTTTTACCTTCACCACCTTTACTAAAGCTTCAATTTTCCTTTTCCAGACACAGCACTACATCCTAGTAACCCAGGCCGTGGACAACGGTCGGCCTTCGCTCTCAGGCACCGTGACGGTGTACATCAATGTGGTGGATCTCAACGACAACGCACCTGTCTTTGACCCTATGAGCTTCTCTAATGAGATTCCTGAAGACGTCCCTGTCGGCACTTCGGTTGTTACTATCAGTGCTACTGATTCAGATTCAGGTATGTTGGTTATCTTTGCAAAGCTGTAGTGGACTGTAGCTAGAGACCGTGACGGTGTACATCAACGTAGTGGATCTCAACGACAACACACCTGTCTTTGACCCTATGAGCTTATCCAATGAGATTCCTGAAGACGTCCCAGTCGGCACTTCGGTTGTTACTATTCGCGCTACGGATTTAGATTCGGGCATGTTGAGACATGTCAAGTATGTTGTAGGTTATCTTTGCAAAGCTGTGGTGGTTTGTAGTTAGGGCATCATGACGTCAGTGACAGTGGACCAACAAGGTGGACCTCAACGACGACGATCCTGTCGTCTGAGGACGTTTCTATGGGCTACTCCATTATTACTATGTGCTACGGGTCTAGAATGTCTAGATTTATGACAAATTCGTGTTAAGGATATTACTAAAGTTTATACGGAATGAGGAGGGACCTTATAAAATATTTAAGAAAATATACATTTTAATGACTTCTCTCAACATGCTCAAGCATACTCTGCTAAACGATATTAATTTATCAGATAATATACTATCGTAGTTACAATTTATGGATCTAAATGGTTATTTTATACTTTCATGCTAATCTAAGTCGGAAAATTTAAAGTAAGTAAAATTAGGATATGCATAGACATGATAACAGATAATTTACATATAAACGATCTATATAAGTGCTAAAAATAGATACAGCTATACTTAGAGCGATGTTGAAAATGAGTATAGATACCTAACTTACTGTAGTTGAGTATATAACAATTTAATTTTTAACAAGCAGAAACGTCTGCTAACGATTCTAAACAGCGTAAATTTTTCCAATTTTTCCTTTAATATAAAAATATATAACAATTGTAGAAGTCTGAGTGTACTTTATGAGTTACAGCAATTTTATATGCATTCCGTTTATCCTAGCACGAAGTAAAGATCGATTTGTACAATTTCCAGGGCTAAACGGCAAGTTGACGTACAACATCACATCAGGTGACGACGCGCAGGATTTCTTCATCGCCCCAAACGGGACGATGTACACCGCACGCCTCCTGGATCGAGAGACGCTGCCTGTTTACAACCTCATTGTGACTGCGAGGGACTCAGCGCGAGCACCAGAGCCGCAACTGTCCTCTACCGTTCAGGTACTGCTATTATCAATAAGGTTATGTATTAAAAACAACTCGCAGGACTGCTTGATCGCTCCGAATGGTATAATGTACATTATACATACAGCTGTACTACTATTGTCAATACTGTTCTCTAGACATCGGTTCTTATTATCTTTCTTCTGTTTCTCTATTGCTATTTCAATACTTAATTTGGAATGATGGTAATTATATCTACTGTGTTTAAATGAATAGTAATGTCACAAACATAATAAAATACATTGTTTGAGTTTGCAAATATGTTAACATTCTTCTCACATCATTACTACTCCAGATCTCACATACATTGTGCACACAGTTCAGCTGTGAAAAAACTTGAGTTTACTCTTGATCATTCGGCCTGTTCAAATGTAGCCGTGGCAATATTTGCTTTAGCGGACACGTGTTATTTTTAGTGGCACTCCTCTAACAAGCTATCACCTCTCCGAATACTATCCCTAACTTAACAAGCCCCTGTGGTTTATGGGAACAAGACTTTTTCTTGTGAAAATTAAATGAAAATATGAAAGTTTTTTTCTTTGAATTATTTTAATGCTTGAGCATAATTATGTGATAGCAAGCTTCACAGTATGAATTTACATAAAATCCATACTAATATTATAAATGGGAAAGTGTGTGTGTCTGTTTGTTTGTCCGTCTTTCACTGCAAAATGGAGCGACGAATTGACGTGATTTTTTAAGTGGATATAGTTGAAAGGATGAAGATTGACATAGGTTACTATTTGTCTCTTTCTAACGCGAACGAAGCCGCGGGCAAAAGCTAGTATATAATATATTAAAACTTACATGCATTAGCTCGTATTGTACAGAGTGCTATTGTTAAAAAACACAATATGCCACTGATTATACTGAATAAGCAGCTGTGCCTAGGTACATAGGTACTTAACTACTTTGTTGATATAAACTTTTTTTTTATAATTATTAAATAAACCCAATTTTGTATAGGTAATACGGAGTTTCTTAAGTATCGAGATTAATAGTTTTTGTTATTCTTTTTCAGGTCACTATACAATTAAAAGACGTCAATGATATGGCTCCAGAGTTCGTTTCACCAAATGTAATAACCGTTTCCGAGAATATTCCTCTCAACACTGTCGTGATGACAGTCAAGGCTGTGGACAAAGATGAGGGAAGAAACGGATATGTTGAGTATTTTATGGCACCGAACCACGAAGTTAATGGCTACTTTTCCTTAGGAAATGTTGACGGAATACTGAGAGCCACAGGCAAACTAGACAGAGAACTAAAATCTAGTTATATACTTTCTGTGACAGCTAAAGATAGAGGTGATCCTCCGAAATTATCAAAAACTCTGATAGAAGTTAAAATTTTGGATGAAAATGATAACAGTCCGGTATTTGATCCAAAACAGTACAGTGCATCTGTGCCCGAAAACGCTAGCATCGGAGCAAGTGTCTTACAGGTATGTATTAAAAAAACGTATAATAGGTATATAAAAATTGTAAGATAATTAATATCTTCTAACAAAACTATGTGGATTGTACTAAAATGTTTATTCATATTTTCAGGTTTCGGCTACTGATATAGATGAAGATGCAAATGGAAGAGTTAGATACTCTATAGCTTCTGGAGACGAAAACCGTGATTTTAGTGTTAGTGAAGATACAGGAATTGTAAGGGTTGCTAAAAACCTTAATTTTGAGAGAAAAGCTCGTTACATTCTAACCATAAGGGCCGAAGATTGTGCGGAAGACGATGTTAAATTTGATACGGCTCAGCTATCTATCTCTATTCAAGACATTAACGATAACCCACCCACGTTCTTAGATTCACCGTACTTAGCGTACGTAATGGAAAATGTAATACCTCCTAATGGTGGCTATGTTATAACCATTCATGCTTACGACGCCGACTCTCCGCCATTCAATAATCAAGTACGCTATTTTATAAAAGAAGGTGATGCTGACTTGTTCAAAATCAATGCATCGAGTGGACACATATCCTTATTAAGAACACTTGATCGAGAAGTCCAAGATGAATACACTCTATCACTTGTAGCTATGGATACAGGTAAATAATATTTTTAAATAAGATTAATTTCATATTCATTAAGTATATATTTTTCTTGCATTCTTCGTTTAAAAATGCAGTGATTTAATTTGTTGTGTTTTTTTTTTACAGGTTCACCTCCTTTAACCGGTTCTGGTACAGTAAAAATAATTATACAAGATGTCAATGACAACAGCCCCATCTTTGAAAGACAAAGTTACAAAACGAGAGTCAAGGAAAATTTACCAGCAGGAACTATAATACTTATGCCAAAAGCAACCGATAAAGACATTGGAAATAATGCCAAAATTCGTTACAGCATTCTGGGTGACAAATCCGAAAGATTTCAAATTGATGCTCTTACAGGCATTATCTCAACTAATGCATCATTAGACCGAGAAGAATGGGATGTCTATTATCTTATAATAATGGCACAGGATTCATCCACAACTGATCCGCGTACAGCCACTGCCAATCTTACCATTGTTGTGGATGATGAAAATGACAACACGCCAACCTTTTCTCAACCTGAATATGAAACCTACATTTCTGATCGCACAGTAACGGGAGACTTTATTTTTGGTGTAAAAGCTACAGATAGCGATATAGGGTTAAACAAGAAAATAAAATATGACTTGAAAGGCGAACATCAAAATTTATTTACTATAAACAACGAAACGGGCGTAATAAAAGCGGAAGAAAATCTCATGAAATATAGAGGCAAAAGTGGTTCAACTTTCAATTTGATCATAGTTGCCACAGATTCAGGTACCGCTCCGAGACAAAGCACAGCTGAATTAAAGCTTATCCCAAAGTCAGTTATAAATTTTCCGAAATTTGCCGTAACAAATAAATTAACCTTTACATTTTCGGAAGATACACCTGAGGGAGTCTTAGTTACAAGACTATCAGCATCATCACCAAAGACAGGTCCAACAGGCTTATTACAATACGCCATTGCTGGTGGCAATGTGGGTGATGCTTTAAGAGTGGAGCCAATGAGTGGAGAAGTTTTTGTCACCGGAAAAGGTCTTGATTATGAAACCATGCCTTTATATGAAGTTTGGTTTGAAGTAAGAGATTCAGATAATCCACCTCTAAAATCTTTTATAGAAATCGAAATCAAAGTAACTGATGCAAACGATAATGCACCTGTCATTGAACAGGCACTCTACAATGCCACAATTTTAGAAGAAGAGTCTCCTTCACAACTTGTCATTAAAATAGAAGCCCATGATGAGGATTCAAATGAAAATGGTAGAATTAATTACAGATTGGTTAATGATTATGAAGAAACATTTGAAATTGACGCTGAAAGCGGAGAAATATATACTAATATGGCTTTAGACAGAGAAACAACTCCATTCTATGAATTATTAGTAGAAGCGTATGATCATGGAACTCCTCAATTGGTAGGAAGTTCAACAGTTATTGTAACTGTTTTAGATAAAAATGACAATCCACCACGATTTACAAGACTATTTAGCGTTAACGTTACGGAAAATGCAGAAATTGGATCATTTGTAATCAAAGTAACTAGTTCTGATTTAGACTCGGGGCCAAATGCGAATGCAACATACAGTTTTGTTGAAAACCCAGGTGGAAAGTTTGTTATCGATCCCATTAGCGGTAATGTGACTGTCATTGGATCTTTAGACCGAGAACTTCAAGACGAGTACATTCTGAAAGTTGCCGCAATCGATGGAGCATGGAGATCCGAAACACCTTTAACAATAACTATACAAGACCAGAACGATAACGCTCCAGAATTTGAGTACTCTTACTACAGCTTCAATTTCCCGGAATTACAAAAGAAGAATAGCTTTGTAGGACAAGTCATCGCAAATGACAGGGATAAACAAGGGCCGAATTCTATAATATCTTATGCATTACAGCAGCCTTCTGATATATTTACCATCGATCCTGCGACAGGTGAAATATTAAGCAAATATGTCCTGAGATATAAAAGAACATCGATAAACTCTTCTCCTGAAAATACATATTCCGTAATTGTCATAGCCACAGATAATGGAAAACCACCAATGTCATCAGAATGCTTAGTTACTATTAATGTTGTCGATGCAAATAATAATTCTCCCAAATTTAATGAACACGAAAAATTGGTACCCGTTCCAAAGGATGCTACTTTAGGTGAAAAAATTGTCAAACTAACTGCAGAAGATAACATGGACTTTGGAATTAATGCAGAAGTTGAATATTACGTGTCTGGAGGCAATGGTTCTACATACTTTGCCGTTGATAAAAGAAACGGTTGGGTAATTGTCAAGAAACAGTTTTACGATCTTGGTCAATATTATGAGCTAAAAGTAAAAGCTGTTGATCGTGGAGTTCCTCCACAATCAGATGAAACGTATTTATCTTTCGTAGTAACCGGTGAAAATATGTTTGCCCCTAAATTTACAGCACTAAGCTATCAAGTTATCGTACCAGAGAATGAACCAACCGGATCTTCTATACTTACAGTTAAAGCCAGTGACGATGATGAAGGCCCAAACGGAATAGTCCGATATGCTATTTCATCTGGGAATGTTGGAAAAGACTTTGCAGTTGATCCTGTATCAGGCACGATTAGCATTTTACGGCCACTTGATTACGATACAATTCAAGAGTATCGATTGAATATAACTGCCAGTGACCTGGGCTTTAAACCAAAACAGACAACCGCTACATTGACAATCATTTTAACAGATATCAATGACAATGCTCCTCTTTTCAACCAAACTCACTTCAACGCCTTTTTGCCAGAGAATTCACCAGTCAATAGTTTTATTTTCACAGTGAAGGCAACTGATATCGATTCACCTAAAAATGCTATTATTAAATATACCATTACAAATAATGAAATAAAGTCTCTATTTCGTATCAATTCAAATACTGGCGAAATATTTTCAAAAGAAGTATTTGACTATGAAGAAAAATCTTTATATAAAATTGAGATAATGGCTGCAAATCCAGACACTACAATGAAGAGTATGACTGAAGTATTAGTAGAAATTACTGGCGTAAATGAATTTTACCCGAAGTTTATTCAGCCAGTATTCCACTTCGATGTATCGGAATCAGCTGAGGTTGGCACAAATGTTGGCGTTATTCAAGCAACTGATCAAGATAGCGGCGATGATGGAATAATTTACTACCTATTTGTGGGTTCTAGTAATGATAAAGGCTTCAGTATTAACTCCCAAACTGGTGTTATTAGAGTAGCTCGATACTTAGACAGAGAAACCCAAAATAGAGTAGTGTTGACAGTACTAGCCAAAAATTCAGGAGGAATACATGGAAACGACACTGACGAAGCACAAGTAATAATATCTATACAGGATGGTAACGATCCACCCGAGTTCTTGCGTCATAACTACGAGGCAGTAATTTCTGAAGGTGCTAACATAGGACACCAAGTTATACAAGTTCAAGCCCTTGACAAAGATGTTCGCCCGCAGAATAATCAGTTCAGTTTTTCAATAATTGGAGGAAATATCAATCAAGATTTTAAAATAGACCCATTATCTGGTGAAATAGAAGTTGCACGACAGCTGGATAGAGAGACAATACCCACATATTCGTTGATCGTTGGTGCCATCGATACCGGTGTTCCACCCCAAACTGGTACAACCACAGTTATGATAACCCTAACTGACATTAATGATAACGGGCCTATATTTGATGTCACTAACTTTAATGGCGCTGTTTTTGAAAACGAACCACCAAATACTAGCATAACAACACTTACTGCAAAGGACCCCGATCTTCCACCAAACGGTGCTCCATTTTCTTATTCTATCATAGGAGGAAAACATCAAAATTATGTTAAAGTACACAAACATACAGGGGTTCTGTTGACTACTAAAAAAATTGACAGGGAACTGACGCCTTATTTAGAAATAATCATACAGATAGAAGATAGTGGGACACCCGTGATGTCATCAAATTATACAATACCAATAAAAGTGCTAGATCGTAATGACAACCCACCAACGTCAAGATCAGTGCATGTACTTGTTTATGCATTCAACAATAAAGTACCATCTGGAAAAATAGCCGACGTTAAACCGAATGATCCAGATATTGTTGGTGACTACAAATGCAAAATTATCAAAGACTCGACATCCGACCTCACACTTTCAATGTTATCTGTTAAAAAGGGGTGTGATTTACACACAAACGCAGTAAGACCAGGGCAAGGATACTCATTCTCTGTGTCCGGTAATGATGGAATTCACAGAGACGTGGTCTCATCCGTTAGCGTGGAATACTTCTCTTTTGAAAATAATACAGTAGAACAGTCAGTAACTCTAAGGATTGTTAATATGACGGCATCTCATTTCCTGACACACTATTACAGAAGTTTGCTTGAAATTCTTAAAACAGGGCTCAAAAACTCAGAAAGTATTTACTTATACAGTATTAATGAGGATGATGGCAACTTATATCTTACAATTGCTACTAAAGGGAATCATTCAGTGTGGAAGAGAGAGCTTACAGAAAAACACTTGAAAGCCAAAGAGCGTGACATGTCAAAGTTATTAAAGAGTCAAATAATTGTATCTTATATGCCTTGTTCTTTTCACGAATGTCAAAATAATGGTATTTGTTCCGATTCAATAAAAGTTTTAGACCAAACTAAAATAACAGAAAGTGCCGCTTTGATTCTGTCATCACCTTTAGTGCGGCACGAGTTCACTTGCCACTGTATGGAAGGCTTTATGGGCGATAAATGTGAAAAACGACAAGATCCGTGCTCTCCAAATCCATGTCGGTTTGGAGGTCAATGTCGAAAACAGGGTCATGACTTTGTCTGTACATGTCCCCCTCGCCGAGAAGGAAAAACGTGCGAATTGGAAAGAGATGATTTATGTAGTACGAATCCATGTAAAAACGGCGGTTCTTGTAAAGAAAGCGCGGATAGAAAAACATTCTTCTGTTTGTGCCGTCCTGGTTATCGTGGGAATGAGTGTGAAGCATTAGTAGATTCTTGCAGACCGAACCCATGCCTCAATGGTGGAATATGTATAAGCCTGAAGCCTGGATATAAGTGCAGCTGTACAAACGGCCGATACGGAGCTCATTGCGAGAGCTCTACTTTCGGATTTAACGAACTATCTTATATGCAATTCCCGGCCTTGGATGCTTCAACCAACGATATTACAATAATATATGCAACAACCAAGTCTGACGCGCTGCTAATGTACAACTACGGGGCACAAACAGGAGGAAGATCTGATTTTATTGCGATTGAGCTTTTAGGTGGAACCCCTGTATTTTCATTCGGAGGAGCGAGGACATCTATTGCTTCAGTTGCTATCACGAATACTAGGAAAAATTTCGCAGACGGTGGATGGTATAAGTTGACTGCAACTAGAAACGGCCGTGTCATCTCGTTGAGTGTCACTTCTTGCACTGACCATGGAGACGTTTGCATGGAATGCGAACCCGGCGACCGCTCCTGCTACAACGACGAAACTGGCCAAGCAGGGTACGTATTTGATCAATTACCAAGTTACCGTTTTTGGAATGTCATATTAAGGTTCATATTAAATCCTCCTACAAGCTACATAGGTTATTTTAGTCTAGTAGAAAATTGGATGTACCTATACAATATAGTTAAGAAAAACATAAAGGGATGACTGATGATGGATATGCAATATTCCTGAAGGAGTTATTCATTAGTGATATTATGTATTAAAGTCCTCTGTTTTATTTCAGGACATTAAACTTCAACAACGAACGCCTCCTCATCGGCGGTCTTCACAAAGCTGACCCTGTTCTCGAACGCCCAGGACAAATTCACACTGACGACTTCATTGGGTGTATCCACAGTATATCAATAAATGGACGCTTGTTAAATTTAACTAATCCCATAAAATCCCGCGGAGTTGAGCCAAATTGTGGTAGAGAAGAAAAAGGAGCTTGTTATAAAAAGGACGTGTGTGGCAACGGTGAATGCCTAGATCGATGGAAGTCAAATTACTGCAAATGCGATGGCAATGTTTTATCCCCAGACTGCAGTTCGTCATTCCAGCCCATATCCGTTGGTGGAAATGGATTTGTCTACTATACTATCTCAGAAAAACATCGAAGAATGCAGCTTTTGGAGACATTCTACATAGAAGACTCGGGTTGGAACAAAAAATCTGATAGACTTTCTGAAAAACATAGAAATCTAGCCAAATCACTGACTTTCTTTTTCAGAACATATCGTAAAGAAGGCATATTATTTTACTCTGCCACGGACAAGTATTATTCTTTGATAGAATTAATGGGAGGTAAAATAGTTTACACTTCAAAACAAAATACTATCGTGAATATGACACAAATAGAACAAGTGGATGTTGCTGACGGTACATGGCACAATGTCACTTTGTTCTCTTTGGGAAGGAGTATTCGCCTTATAGTAGATGATGCTAATGTAGGCGAAGAATTGGATGCCGCCGGTGTGCATGATTTCTTGGACCCGTATTTGACAGTAATTTCACTAGGCGGCGTAAAAACTGAATTTTTACCCGTTACCAGTAACAACAATTTTGAAGGCTGTCTAGCAAACTTTTCGATCAATAATGAAGTACAACCATTTACTGGAAACGGAAGTATATTTAAAGAAATAATTCGCAAAGGAAAAATATTGGCTGGATGCCATAGTAGCTTCGGAGTGGGCCTAGCTCAAAATCCTGATCCTCTCAGTATCGGCATTACCCTTGTCATCGTCTTCTTTATTATTCTGATTGTTGCGATCTTAGTATCCTTCGTTGTATTCCGTCTTCGAAAGCAAAAGAAAGAAAAGGGGAATATGCCAACTGGTAAAAGTATAATGCATTCCAAACAAAATGGTGGTCCTGCTATGTTGAATGCACCAAACTTGATAGCTGGAACCAATGACAGTATGATGAGTCGAAATTTACACAGTAACGAAACAAGTCTGAACAGCTACATGTCTGATAATGCCGATATTATGCGGAACGTCGGTCATATTGTTGGTCCTGAGTTACTGTCTAAAAAGTACAAAGATCGTGAGATAATGAATATTGACCCGCCACGGCCTCAAAGACCTGATATCATAGAGCGTGAAGTGGTGGGAAAAAGTCCAGCTCTAAGAGAAGATCATCATCCGCCACCGCCACCGTCTACAAATAATTCACATCACACACATGACCATCCCAGTGGAATGGATTTGAACTCAGAGATACCGGAGCACTATGACCTTGAAAACGCCAGTTCCATTGCGCCATCAGACATAGATATTGTCTATCATTACAAGGGATTCCGAGAAGCTGCAGGTATTCGTAAATATAAAGCAACACCTCCTCCGATAGCTGGTTACCATCACAAGCACCAAACACCTCAACATAGGCATTCACCTCATCATGCTGGTTATCCACCGAGAGTCCTACCACAACCGTCTCAGCCCCCGTCGCAACCAAGACAACACCAAACTACGCCACTAGCCCGATTGTCTCCTAGTAGTGAACTAAGCCAACAACCAAGGATACTAACTCTTCACGATATCTCGGGGAAGCCTCTACAGAGCGCATTACTAGCAACTACATCAAGCTCAGGGGGCGTTGGTAAAGACGCTCTTCACAGCAACAGTGAGCGAAGCTTA
This sequence comes from Leguminivora glycinivorella, assembly GCF_023078275.1. Classification (NCBI taxonomy): domain Eukaryota; kingdom Metazoa; phylum Arthropoda; class Insecta; order Lepidoptera; family Tortricidae; genus Leguminivora; species Leguminivora glycinivorella. The sequence goes on from NC_062971.1 coordinate 32,631,266, forward strand.
AACAGTCCAGTGATGTCTCAATTGAGTGGGCAGAGTTCATCAGCTGGGAGAAAAACACCCAGTGCCCCACCTCAAGTTCCTCAAGTAGTTTCCGTAGGCTCGGGGGCAGTCGGGCTAACCGCAGAAGAAATAGAGAGAATGAACGCACGACAGCGAACTTCAAGTCTAGTGTCTACCTTAGATGCGGTATCAAGCTCGAGCGAAGCACCTCGAGGTGGAGGGGTCGGTCATCACATGTCACACAGGCATCACTCGCCACCTGTTGACAATAGAAGTTCAACTGGCTCAGACGATGAAAGTGGTAATGATAGCTTTACATGTTCAGAAGTAGAGTATGATAATAATAGTATTAACGCTGACAAACCAGAGGATGTGAGAAGGCCCAACGTTAGTAACGGCAATAATTCAAAGAAGCCTATACTACCACCTCCGTATGAAAGTTTTGATTCATCTTTTCGGGGGTCTCTCAGTACTTTGGTCGCGTCGGATGATGACCTCGCGCCGCACGTGGGCTCGGCGCTGTACCGGCAGGCTAACGGGTCGCCTGCCCCAGCTACTTTAGGTTGGGACTATTTGCTCAACTGGGGTCCGAATTTTGAAAGTATGATTGGCGTATTTAAAGATATCGCTGAATTGCCCGATTCCGTTAACGGTCGAATATCTTCCTCCTTGAGACTCCCAAATGGCACCCCTAAGCCATCAGAAGAATACGTGTAATGTATAAAGTAATTTTTAAGGACATATATTGTAAATAGACTGGAGTAATTTTAAGTTTTGTACAAATATTTGTTGCGATCTTGTATCAAGGTCTCTCTAGATTCAATTCTCTTGCCATATCTTGTTGATCGTGTTTTGTAATTAACTTCATGCGAATTTGTAATGTATTAAATGGATATTGTGAATGTACATATAGAATAGAAAGTCACTTTGTACATAAGAAATGAAGTTAAGTTTCTGTCTTGTTTTAATAGTTTTGAGATTGTCATCAAGGATAAGCTTATAAATAACATTGCAGACAACAGTGATTCTTTAGATGTCAAATTATTCTTACATTTCTTAAAATGTTTGGTTGGTGGCAAATTACATAATTGTGGTTCTAGTGAAAAAGAGTACAAGTCTAGGTCAGACGTGGTGAAAAGGAGGTAAAATAAGACAATATATTATGAAATGTTACTCTTTTTTTCACCTCCGCTGCATGAGACATGTAACCCTTTTCACTAGAACCACATAGTTATTACGTATTTGCTGTCTTGCAATATTATTTATTTCAACATCAAATTTTATTTAAAATTGTATCGAGCCATACTGTTAGCAAACAAAGTGCCAAATGCCTTTTTGTTTACGATGACTGACTGATTTATGTTTATGTAAACAATAAAAAAATAACTCAAATAAAGACTCTTTTTTTACCAAAACCCCGAAAATCTTAAATTTTTTAAATAGCTTTACAGCAAACCCAGATAAATTCACTTCCCACTTCACTTTTTTATTAATGGTTTGTTCTTAATACAAAAATCGTATAAAGTGACAATTGGATTTAAGTATCTACTTTTGGACTAAGGGCCCAGAGCCGGGCCGAGCTAAAGTAAAATCCATAATCCTACGGACCAAATTGACAAGTAAGTGTGAACGAATGTTGCCACAGTTTGGCCAGTGTCGTTCTTATCGATATTAAAATTATGATTACATCGTAGATTTAAGGTACACCCAGACGGGACAATGACTGTAGACCGCTAATTGGAGATATTTTTTTTATTTCGAAGCAGCAATAATATTATTCGAAAATTATATAGATATTTATGACATACTTGCCATAGCGTGACAGATAATTGATTATCGTCGGACATGGTATTTTATTTTTTACCTACAGGCTCGGAAACCTTTTTATGTTTTAAAACTAGTGGGTAAAAATGCATGGCATCCATCCACTACCTCGAAGATACATAGAACAAACCAAAATGTGTACCTCTTATTTGAAACTAATATACTTATTCTTGATTTAAACTTGTCTGTTGTATGTACTTTAAAACTTGTCGATATATTGTTATCGACATATACCCTTCCCTATTTTAATTTTGCTGTTCCTGGTATCATTTTACCTGTCAGTCATTTGTCAATTTAGTCCGTAGGATTATGAATTTTACTTTAGGTAATATGCAGACATTAAACGTTGATACGAACTCTACATTGTCCCAAAGTTTCTCCTTGAGAAAATGAAAAAGGTCTGGCGACTCTGGGCTCCTAGTCCATTTGAATTTTAGCAATTTGTAGATAATTAAGTATATAAATCAAGCTTCTCTAGCTATTGAAATAAAACTATTTTTTTTGATCCGAGGTTTAAGAATGAAACATAATTAATAGAACTGATTTTCATATTGTATTTACTGTAGGTGCAGGTACACCGTAACTACTGTATTATGTATACAAACACAGAATATACATACAGACATACAATCACGCCTGTATCCCATAAAGGGGTAGGCAGAGCACATGAACTACTCAAGTTTCAGTGCTACTCTTGGCAAAAAGGGGTTGAAAGAAAAATAAATTGTGACATTGCAGTGACGGAATATAGGTATGTACTATTAGTAGAAATACTACTGAACGCGAAGTAGCGTAGAACGCTAAGTAAGAAGGTATAAGGGTCGATAGGTACGACTACAGTAGCCCCAACTGCGACGTATAATCTTACTAGCTTCTGCCCGCGGCTTCGCTCGCGTTAAATTCGAAAATCGCGGAATGCTCCATAGAAACTTCCACCCCTCATTTCAAAAAAGTGGGGGGGAAAGAAAGGGACAAAGTTGCCTATGTCACTCTCCATCCCTTCAACTATCTCCACTTAAAAAATCACGTCAATTCGTCGCTCCGTTTTGCCGTGAAAGACGGACAAACAAACAGACACACACACTTTCCCATTTATAATATTAGTATGGAATGGATTATACATCGTATAGTCTGGTTCTGTCGCGCCAATACGCAAGAGCGATAGAGGTAGATTGCATTTCGAATTATAAATGTCATTTGGCTACGGGGCCTGTTGGGATTGGGAGAAAAAAGTTTGTTCACGTTAGGTTACTGAAACACCAACCACCTTTCATCTTGATACTAATATCACACCTCGGACACTGGCGATCAAATATATGAAAGAGGCGCGTTCCTAGCACACAGTCTTAGCTCGTGTAGGTGAACGCGTACCATGCTTGTATGAGTGAAATATGACAGGTCGACTGTTCGCGTTTTCGACAGGCGGTAACTGTGAGGTAGCCGAGAGCCCACCCCGGGCGGCACTTTCAGCGGGGAGCGGGAGTGGCCATACTGTACGATAGTACTCTTTATTATACTGAGCTAATATCGGTCAACAAACATATTGGCACTGGAATGAAATTGACGTGAAATTAAATTTTTCTATGGAATAAACCTTCGCCCCTACATTTTCAATCAATTTTTAAGTGTTAGGTCTGTCTCGTCTACGATACTGCCAACGTCAAGGTTTAGGAAGGCACGCGTTTTATGAAAAGAATTGGCCGGAAAACCCTAATTTTTTTAAATTTTGCCGCCTTTTAGTGCCAATATTTGGTTGATCGTTTATTTATAGCTATTTATGCCAATCGTTTACGCTCTGTAGCGCTAGTGAATGAAATTCTAATGTATATAGGGTACTCTACGAAGCGTTTAAGGTACGCGTACTGGCTTTGTTCTATGTATTATTTTGAAGTACTGACTGTGACCTAGCGGTAAGAGCGTGCGACTTTCAATCCGGAGGTCGCGAGTTCGAACCCCGGCTCGTAAGTTTTTCGGAACTTATGTGCGAAATGTCATTTGATATTTGTCAGTCGCTTTTCGGCGAAGGAAAACATCGTGAGGAAACCGGATTAATTCCAATAAGGCCTAGTTATCATTTGAGTTGGAAGGTCAGATGGCAGTCGCTTTCGTAAAACTAAATCTTGCGATTAGCTGTCGCATCAGCGGACCCCACGCTCCCATGAGCCGTGCCAAATGCCGGGATAACGCAAGGAGGATGATCACTGACTGTGACTGAGCATTTCAATGGTAACAAAATAAGAAAAAATCGTATGGGACAATTTTTTTAACTACTAGGATTGAAAAGGCTTGTAATTCTGAGTAGAAATACCATTTTTTTTTTCAAAAATATCACACTTCATAAAAGTGGCAAAAAAAAAGAAATGCTCGACTAAGCATTCAGGTCGATAGCGCTACGAAAAGGCTGTGAGTTCTGCTAAGTTTCGGTGTGTGTGTGGATTGAGTGAGCACCTTCCGAAAATAAAAAAAAATATGCTGATCATTTAGTAAAAGTTCTAAAACAATTGTAAAACGAATCTCTGAATTTGTAAAAAGATAAATCAAAAGATACAGCCATTAACATGTGCTCACTCAGTTCTCACAAACTACCAACGAAAACAGTGAATATATTCATTTAACATATAATATTTATATACTAACATTTAGTAAAAAATAGGCCAACCTACCTCTATAAATATTAGATCACCTAGTGACGTATTTAATTTTTTACAAATAGTTTATTATGCTCACTCAATCCTCACACTTTTGAAAAGCCGAATTTTGATGAAAAACATAAGATTTAGACCGCTATTATATGTGTATAGTTTAGTAAAAGTGAAATGGGAATTTGTAAAATACAAAACGAACCACTAACGTGTCAGGTTTTTTTATAATAAATTTTTGTAAGTGCTCACTCAGTCCACACGTTTTGAGAAAGTTAAAAATGTAAATATCTTACGATTTGTAGCACCTAAGACACTCGAAAGTACTTCAACATTTAGTAAAAATTTTTACTAAATATCCACCATCTAATATTTTATATTCGTTGTCTGGTTTTAAAGATATTCAGACATAACTTTTCTCATACAAATGTATCAAGTAGGGTGACCACACTATGTCGGCTTCTGATTTTCCCCACCTTCCCATTGTCATATTGAGATTGGGGAGTTTCGTTCAACTTTGATAATAGTTTATATTAAACTAATACCATATTAATTCTCCATCTGCAAACTGTTTTTAGGTTATGTTCTTGGCCTAGTGATGATGTGTATTGTGTAATTTTTATCGACGTCAGGATAATAACCATATCGACATTCATGCATTAAAAAGGACATGAATGATAATTGGTAAGAAACAAAAAATATAATACTTCACTAGTAAGAAACCAGAACCTGGTAATCTAATCGTGCTAACAGATGAGCGTACCGGATTTGTAAGTGGGAGCGAGAAAATAATAACTATTTCTCGCTCCCATTTACAAGCTTGCAAGCATCCATATGGATGACCTTGGTGCGGTACGGTGCTCGTACGGTCATGTGTTAGCAGCTTTACAGCGTGCGTAGCCGAATGGCATTACTCCGACGCCAAACGAAAACGAAACGCCGTGCCAGTTAGTCTGGCTCTGTCGCGCCAATACGCACGAGCGATATAGATGTCGATATGGTTATTATCCTGACGTCGATAAAAATTACACAATACACATCATCACTAGGCCAAGAACATAACCTAAAAACAGTTTGCAGATGGAGAATTAATATGGTATTAGTTTAATATAAACTATTATCAAAATTGAACGAAACTCCCCAATCTCAATATGACAATGGGAAGGTGGGGAAAATCAGAAGCCGACATAGTGTGGTCACCCTACTTGATACATTTGTATGAGAAAAGTTATGTCTGAATATCTTTAAAACCAGACAACGAATATAAAATATTAGATGGTGGATATTTAGTAAAAATTTTTACTAAATGTTGAAGTACTTTCAAGTGTCTTAGGTGCTACAAATCGTAAGATATTTACATTTTTAACTTTCTCAAAACGTGTGGACTGAGTGAGCACTTACAAAAATTTATTATAAAAAACCTGACACGTTAGTGGTTCGTTTTGTATTTTACAAATTCCCATTTCACTTTTACTAAACTATACACATATAATAGCGGTCTAAATCTTATGTTTTTCAACAAAATTCGGCTTTTCAAAAGTGTGAGGATTGAGTGAGCATAAGAAACTATTTGTAAAAAATTAAATACGTCACTAGGTGATCTAATATTTATAGAGGTAGGTTGGCCTATTTTTTACTAAATGTTAGTATATAAATATTATATGTTAAATGAATATATTCACTGTTTTCGTTGGTAGTTTGTGAGAACTGAGTGAGCACATGTTAATGGCTGTATCTTTTGATTTATCTTTTTACAAATTCAGAGATTCGTTTTACAATTGTTTTAGAACTTTTACTAAATGATCAGCATATTTTTTTTTATTTTCGGAAGGTGCTCACTCAATCCACACACACGTTAAGTTTCGATATGTACTTCTATCATGATAATTCTCTTGTCTATTAGACTTGAATAACAGACGTATATAGTAATCAGAAGTATATAGACAGGTACCTACATGTCACCGATAAGTGTTTCCGAACCGTCGTTATAACAGAATTCGCCGTAAATGCCAAAACAGGCCCTAAAGATAAGGTAATACTCGTACGAGCTTGTTCTTTGCGTTAATTTGAAAACATTAACATATTTCAGCACAAACAAAAGTGGAGTGAATTAAACTTCAAATATTTTTTGTCGGAAATGTATTATATAAATACATAGATAACTAAAAAAAAACTAGGTATTCTAAATACCTATAGGCATTAGGTATTCTTACTTGGGACTCATAGGTACCAAATTTTATCTAAATCGGTTCTGCGTTTCAAGCGTGAAGTTCAGAAGTAACACACTTATTAATAATGTAATTAAGAGCGTTTTCATATTATCCAACTTGATATCGGATGAAGGACCGTTTGACCGGCCTTTTCCTGCTTGTGATATGTATCGGATAATGTGAAAACGCTCTAACTAGGTTTAGTAACCCTATTAATAATGTAATCAGTAAAATAAATATAATTACCCAAATATATCGTAATTTTAAAATAGACGTGTTGCGTGATGAAACGAGAGATTTCCGATTTAACGAATAAATATTAATTTATAATTGTAAACAAGCATCAGTTGTCCATTCTGGAACGTAAAGTAATGAGTGTCAAGTTTTGATCAGATATCTACATAGGTATTTGTTCAAGTTCATAAAGGTATCCAAATATTGTATATAGTTTCAAGTTTCTAATGGGTTGGCAACGCGCACGTGACACTCCTTGAGGTTGCAGACGTCCATAGGTGACGGTGACCGTTTCACATCAGGTTTCCAACAGGGTTTCCACGTATGCTTGTTTGCCACCGGCGACATAAAAAAATAGTTATTTGTTTGCTAGTTTAAACTTTAAATCCAATTGATATATGTACTTACTAAATATACCCAAGTCTTATAGTTATTGGTTATTGTTTACCTTCACACGCGTTATTTTACCTTCATACGCGTGAAACATGAGGAACCCGAAAGATTTTAACCATTTCTAAGTCAAAATAATGTAAAATTATTTTCAATTTATACAAATTTTGACAAAAAAATGTAATTCTTTTTTTTTAATGTATTGTCACTTGAAAAGAAATTTACTGTTGTAAAAATGGCTTTTTAATTCGTAAAACCTATTTTTTGAAATGTGATTCTTGTAATTTTTGACATGTAAGTATTTTTAAAGGTATTTAACTCTGAAAGTAGGAGAAATCCAGAAAAGTTTATACTTTTTATATGATCAGGAATACGTAGTGAAAATGATTCGATTTCCTCGTGTCGCACAGTACCTATGTAGTAAAAACTGTAACAAACTCGCAGCATGTTAATCGATTTACAAAATCATTAACCTCTTTGAATATTACACATACTGCAATATTAAATTGAAACATTGAAAGATATTCGCGTTTAAAATGCTACAATACACTACAAGTCCCCATTTCGATATGAAAACATTCTGTGAGCACACGAAAAAGTGTATCTAGTTATAATCTGGCAAAAAAGAGTAGAAATTCAAAAATGTCAGCATCGGGCTATCCATTTATTATCAATAGCGACTACGATGTTACCACTTTTTAATTTATACTATTTTCAAACAGAAGAAGAAACTATTTAAAAAAGCTATGCTGAGTGAGATTGACAGTAATTCAACTAGTGATGTGCAAGTTGCGGAAACTTTCCAAAAAAATCTTAAATTTCTTGAAAAATTCACGAAACTTTCACGAAAAATAAAGGGAATAAATGGAAAGTTTCCATCCATACAATTTTCCATACAAAGTATGGAAAGTTTCCAAAGCTTTCCTATGTGAAAATTTCAGAATTTTGGAAACTTTCCGTCGGCACATCAGTAAATTCAACAAATAATTAAGTGATAAAAAAAGCGTTTTAAGTGATTTTTTTAAACATGTTTATATTGGATTTAATATTAGCAAGTAAGTAAAGAAAAATATAAGAGTAAAATTAAGAGACAAACTCGCACACTTAAATAAATAAACAACACAAAAACGACAGACGGCTCCATGCCAATTACTGTGCTAAAATGTTTCAGTCGTCCCGCGTTATTGGGCGTAAGAGGCTTTTGAGGCACCGAGGCGTATCATGCGTTTCTATATAGGCGAGAGTTTTTCTACATTTAATTTTAATTGTATAGGCCTATCTAGTTCTATGATAATGGATTGTGCTATCTCTGTTTTTATATTTAGTATCGGTAAGTATTTTTTTTACACTAATGTCACAAAAATACAAATACAAATTAACACAGTCGATGTACCCGAAGTTTTTGAATTGGTTGGTTAAAAGCTTGGAAAATAACTCGTGATTTATATTTGTCGTATGTTCATTCTGTTATAATAATATAATATCTGGGCGACCGAGCTTCGCTCAGTTCTATTTTAATGTATCACGTCTTTAGATAAAAAAAACTCTTATAAATACAAAAACAAAAAAAAGACAAAAAACAAAAACTTAATTTCTGGCCGGGATTCGAAACCCTGACACCAACGATCTATCTGCGTACATTAGACCGACCTCGTACGACTGAGCTAAGCGGAATCGATGCGCGCGCGGCAAAATTAACGACCATATTTTACGTTTACTAACGCGAAAGAAAAACTCATGAAAACTCGAAAATTCGCGTTTTCCGGGATCTAAGGCTACGCTAGATCGATTTTTCACCCCCGAAAACCGCCACATAACAAATTTCAGCGAAATCGTTAGAGCGGTTTCCGAGATCGTCGGTATATATAAATAAATAAATATACAAGAATTGCTCGTTTAAAAGTATAAGATGCTTGATTATACGTGTACATTGTAGTATAAGGCAGAATTTCAACAAAAAAATATTGGCACAGCTGTAAATACCAGTAAGTAAGTACATTTAATTAGTTGCATCACAGCTGCATTTTGATGACTACAATGAGTATTTATTATAAATAAATATTATTGCTTTTCCATATCCACGCGGTCCTTTACTAGAAGGGGCCAATATAAAGTATAATAATTAAGTTTAGTTATCGTAATATTTGTAGTTATTAGTCGTAACTGAATTGAATAACACACAGCATAATAGTCTTACTTTAAATCAAAAATAAATTTCAATAAGTATACAATTTCTAAGACCAAAGTGATCCCACTAGGGATTCTCAATTTTAAGCACAAGCAATTTAAAAGTTATTTACAAAAAAAATATCTTTTTGACCGACTTCAAAAAGGATGAAATAAAAAATATCATTGTTTAAGTTTATGTGTTACCAATATATTTGAAGTGTAATAAATTAACATTTTTGACAGTTCCGTTTAACCGAGCCGTAACCGTCACAGAAGGTGCAGTCTTATCACGAATGTCTTCCGGTGAACTATTCAACTGACGCAAACTGCCGATTTCATTATCGTTTTAATTATGTCAACAAGAATTTACACATAAAACGCTATGGATAACAATTAAATAATAACTAATAATCTCAACACGAGGATTAAACAGAGGACTTGTGAAATTACTTTATAAGGACGTTTCGTACGGGTACCAAAATTACGGGAGCAAACTCAGCACAATGATGTCATTGTCAGTGGCATGTCGATCAGTGCACATGTCGTCGAGATAATAGCATTCAATAACATGTTATTTAGTTTTCAGCTATGCAAGAGCGCAACAAGGGTGCGTAACACCGCCGATGGAATGCCCTAATGAAAATATAACATTTTGGCTCTACACGAGGTAGGTAACATTATTATTGGGAGCCTATCATGTCCCACTGCTGGGCAAAGGCCTCCCCCCGCTTTTTCCACTCTTCCCTGTGTTGAGCAGTCCTCGGCCATTCTTCCAAAAAGGAGTCTAGCTCGTTCCGCCATCGCATACGTGGTCTGCCGGGTCCCCGTTTTGGCCTGGGCTGCCACTCTGTGGTGATCTTGGCCCATAGCTCATTCGGCATTCGGCAGACATGACCAGCCCAGTCCCACTTCAGCTTAGCCGCTTTCCGAACTACGTCAACTATTTTTGTTTTGGAGCGCAGCGTGGTGTTCCGGGAATCATCATCATCCTCCTTGCGTTATCCCGGCATTCGCCACGGCTCATGGGAGCTCGAGTAAAGGAATATCGCTAAGAAATATAACAACACTATAGATACATTATCTATTAAATAAAAATGTGCTAAGAAAGATGTTTTCCTGGTAAAAATACAGGGCCAACGAAGACAAGCCGCACCAAGTGCAAGCAATGGATGCGGACTCCATCAAGTCGGCACCGTGGGTCAAGGACGCCCCCGTCAAGATCCTCATCCATGGATACACGGGCTACAAGGACTACTCGCCGAGCAAAGAAATACGACCAGGTGAAAACAACAAATATATTTTTTTAGTTAAGATTTCTTTCATTGGCCCTGAATAAAATTTGTATCTACAGCACCTGCTCACGAAACTCTTAGATATCTATCTCTATCGCGTTCGTATAGGCGCGAACCGTTTTCGGAGAAATGCCATTCGTTGCTCTTATCCATTTGTTATCCATTTGTTAAGTAAAACGTGGAAAAACCAAACCCAAAGTGGGACCCCCAATTAGCGTAAGTTGTTAACAAAAATCACTGTCAGTTTTGTTACGATAAATTAAGCATGAAATTTCAATAAAAATATTGTTTTTGTGTTAATTACATAAACTTTAAGCGATAATCTACATTCAGGATGTGAAAAAAGTGCATTTTTATACAGAGTTTATGCTTAATTGTCACAAAACTGACAGCGAGTTAATTTTTGTTAACAACTTACGCTAATTGGGGGAGCCCAAATTCTGAAAAGGCCCACCTGCTAGAATATGAATCTGTTTAAATACTTACTTTATTTCGATTCAACTCGACGTCAATTTATGCACTGCATTTCCACTCAGCGTACATGAAATGCTGCAACTACAATGTGATCAGCGTCGACTACAACCCCATCGCGCGTGAACCCTGCTACTTCCAGGCCGCTCGGAACACCGAACTAGTTGGCAAATGCACGGCCCAACTCATCGATCAACTGGTCACCCAACACGGCTTCGATTTGAAGAAGTTCCACGTCATCGGGTTCAGTCTTGGAGGACAAACGGCTGGATTCATTGCAAACTTTATGACTAGTGGGAAGTTGGAACGGATATCCGGTAAGTCAACCCCTTTTGAAGCAACAAGAATACATGCACTAGAAATACTAGAATACATGACGTAGTAACTGGTCACGAGTCTTGGTAGACAAACGGCTAAACTTTAGGTATAACTAGTAATAATCTGGAAAGGATATTTGGTAGATGAACCTAGTAACGAAACATAGAACTAATGTAAAGTACATTTCCCAGCTCGTTAACCAACTGGTGACATTAACATACTGAATATTTGATGAACATTTACGGCATATTCGTAGTGGCTGGCTCTTGAGATGACCGAGGCCAAAACAACGACCTCAGGTTTTAACGCTACATTTTAAGCCCTCTAGCAAATAAAGCATAATACATATTGTCAATCGTGGAAAAACTTCGCACAGGTTTATCTAACTGTCAACTCTATATTTGACCCTAAACTACTATTACATCATTTTGTTATTTTTAAATTAACCTGTTAAAGCGACCTAAAATTATTGTTCCTATTTTGAATTTACCAATTTAATTTGATTTTTTTCAGCGCTTGATCCAGCCATGCCTTTGTTTGTTACTGAAGACAAGAAAAAGAAGGTAACCAACATACGTGTATATGATTCAGTTTATGTTATCAGATGATAATTTTTTAGTAACTAATTAACCCCTGGAACACCGATTTTAAAACATTGCTACTGAATTCCAAATAAAGAAATAAAGTCCAAATTGTATGTGACGGATACGGAACAAGGCATTCGAGGGTTAAAAGCCTAAAATAACGTCCTATCTCATATTTTCGATTTTTAAATGTATGTTGTAGATCGACTCCAACGACGCGAACTACGTGGACTGTCTACACACCAACTCGCTGGAGAAAGGCAAGCTGGAGACCTGCGGCACGTCCGACTGGTTCCCCAACGGGGGGCTCACGCAGCCCGGCTGCTTGCCCTCGAAGGAACAAAGCAAGTACTCATTAAAATGACTATAGTAGTCGAATGAGTCCTCAAACCCGTTGCTTAGCGTTGCAGTAGGTACCACTTTGGAGGTTTCATAAATGGTCATATTTAGTGGTTACAGGTTAAGATTTTACTCACACACTGAATGCCGCGCCGCCACAAAAAACGCCTGTAGATTTTCTCTGAGCAGTTCACCAAAAGCAATATTATCGACCAATTTGTAAATTATAAGGCCGGCAACAGACAGTCTTAAAATTCATAATCTTAAAGAAAACTTGCATGCAATCTGTCAGATCAATCTGAAAATTCATAATCTTAAAAATAAGAGTGTGTGTGCACGGTTGCGAAATTGTATGGAACTGCGTGCACTCGATCTGATTTATGATAGGGTTATGATTTTTTCAGATTATGAATTTTATATTATAATTTTTCTGTTGCCGGCCTAAAGGTTTTATTTTTTATTCCCGATTGGTTACTAAGAATCAATAATTTTTTTCGGTCTAACTCAAGAGTATATTCACTCGTACATGAATTACAACATTCGGACAGCTTAGGTTCTTTTTTAACAAATATAAGTGAGTGAAACAGTGACATACCTCTCAATTAGGTGACATTAACTATTTAAGTTGCGCTACTGATTACTGATTTTGTCTATTCAATGTTAGGGTCATTTTCAAAATGACAGAGTTTTGACAATAAGATTTTATTTATTCTAGTAGTCTTTTTAACAATAAGTATCCAACTCCGAACCCATTCTGACATTTATTTCAGTTTATAGTTAAAATAGTAGTGTGTCTACTAAAAAATACAAATTAAATTATTTTCTATGAGGATAAATTAATTTGTTCTATGAGGATAAAATTAATTTGTTTAGTGCGATAGGGACGGCCTGATGTTTTATCGTCTTCGGACCCGTTTTTGTGAATTCCAGCTAAATCAGGCTGCGACCACGCCAGGGCCCCGGCGTATTTCGCAGAGTCCATAACCACCGACACCGGCTTCTACGGCAGCAAGTGCAACTCGTGGTTCTCGTACTTGATCGGGTGGTGCATTGGCGTGTCTGATGACTACGAGTTGTATGGAGAATGGATGTCATTGAAGTAAGTGTCATAAAATTAAGACATGACGGTAGCAAGTGCAACTGGTGATTCTCTTACATGATCAGCCGACGTAGCCGAATGGCAATGACGCCAGACGTCGACAGAAATTCAGTCTGGCTCTGTCGCGCCAGAGAGATACAAAACAGATATTATTATCGTGAGCGTTTGTGCATTTTGGCTACGTACCCTGGTGGTGAATCGGGGAGTCTGCTGAGTCATGGGGAAAGATGAGCTATATATTATGGAGAATGGATGTCAATGAAGTAATTATACCTAGATAAAACGAATGACGGCGGCTTCTATGTTAGTATTACCATTTTGTGGATTTCCTATACACAATCGGATGGCGTAGCGGAAGGTCTGATCATAGATGTTACCCAAATAAGTAGGTACCATAAAGGTCGACAACAGCAAAATGGAGAGTGAGTGAGAAAAGATGAAGAGAGCCTGACCAAAACAAGTTTGCAGCGATTCTTTTTAGGCTGATTTTGTACATGTTCAGTATGTAAACGTCATAATTGTATAGAAGTTTGCCGTTCAAAAATATGTGGTGTTAACATCGTTGCACATTGAGCGTGGTCGTACTGTATTTATTTTTTTGAATGAATACTGTGTTATACACCGGGACTAATTCCAACAAGGCCTAGTTACCCTCCCTAGGGTTGGAAGGTCAGATGGCAGTCGCTTTCGTAAAACTAGTGCCTACGCCAAATCTTGGGATTAGTTGTCAAAGCAGACCCCAGGCTCACATGAGCCGTGGCAAATGCCGGGATAACGCAAGGAGGACTACTGTGTTATACACCGATATTGCCTATGGTACAGCTATTCAAACTAGATTTTCCGTAAATAAAAATTAAATGTTTAAGAAATGTACCTACTTGGCTGCCATAAAGTACTTCTGATCAAAATGTTGTCTAACACTTTTTTCAGCGCTTCAGGTCTTTACTTCTTTGTGACGAACGCCGAGCCCCCGTACGCCCGAGGCCGCAACAAGAAATCCAGAAGCATTTTCAATCGATAGCGTCGACTATAAAGTTACGAATATTTTAGTACTATCAACGTGATTATAAAATAAGTTATAGCATAGATGTACATAAAATAAGTACAGCACTTCAACGGGCCCTAACAAAAAAGTATCTGTAAATTGCACGAAGTTATTTTAATAAAACCATCCGTACCTACTTATTTTTTATTGTATTATTCTGTGCTCTTAAGCCTGACAAGATTTTATTTGACCCTGAAAGAGTGTCGCTACAAACCGTTTTCATATGGCAATAATGTGCCGACGTCATATGTAATGGGGACAGCGTGTACTGGTTACCCGTTAATATTTGTAGAAAATTAAAACATGGTTTTACAGTATCAAATTTAACGAGCAAGGTTTTTAAAGACTCGCTACTTCTTTCCGCACAGCCGAAAATCCATGAATCTTGTGCCTTAATCGAAGTCATCGATGTTTATTTTCTTTTTGCGTGGGACCTTGTTTTGTACTGGTGGCAATTATGGAACAGCCTCCTTATTTCTATGTATATTTTTCACGGCAGAGCTACATACATCTTAAATAAGAATAAAAAATATATTAGGATAAATCGAAACCAACTAATCATTACAAGGGAACCGCACTATAGGTTGTCAGTACCGGACATGTCAACAACCGATTTCAGAACATTGTTATTGAAATGCTGTGAAATGCTTCATCCTTTTTTGTTGTACGTAATTTATCACGTTCAGTATAATTATTTTCACTTTTATTAATATAATTTTTGGGCAAAATTGCTATGCAACCGTTAGAAAATTTAAAATATTTACTTCTTGTTTACATCACTGACATTCGATGACTTTCGACGACGGGTGTCAAATAGTAATCCTTGCCAGTAAAAGAAATTAGTTCAGCTGAAAATCCGCAACGTGTCGAGGGTCAAATAAAAACTTGTCAGGCTATAATTGTTAGATTGTTACAAACTATCTCGTTAGAGTCATTTTCTTAAAGCGAAAAAAAGGTGGACTCTATGACATTCAGAAACACACTTTTTATTTTATTTTACTTCTCAGACGAGATACTATAATGTCCTTATGCTTAATTTCCTAGAGCTACTGCTTAATCAGATCTAAAGGTCAGGGGCCCCTTTCTCAAAACTGAAAGTTACAAGTTACAAGCGGAAGTCTCTTTCCAACTTGTCGTATTAGACATTTACAACCACTTGTAAATTGTAACTTGTACTCGTAGCTTCGAGAAATGGGCCGCTGGTCTTATGATATTATTAACTTATTACTAATGATCATTCAAAGATCTATAATTTACGAGTCTGAAATAGCAGTAATTGATACTTAATACTTCATGCTCGCGTGCATAATACGTAAGTGTTTCAATGGTACCTATAATGATATCAATTTAACAGTATTCTAAATGATGACCAGTGGCCTATTTCTCAAAACTAAAAGTTACAAGTTACAAGCGGAAGTTTCTTTCACACTTGTCATATTAGAACTTGACTACCACTTGTATTATTTTGCATATATACTTTGTTCAAACATTGAAAGCAAAAATAAATAACTTGAATCAAAATTACAACTAATAAAAATAAACATAACAAATCAAATTATTTTATTGAATATTTTTTGATTTGTTCTTTTTCCAAGTAGCTACTATATTATAAACCGAAATGCGGCTAACGACTTTACCACCACACGCCCGGCGCCGGGCGGGCGTGTGGTCTAGTGGTAAATTAAATAAGCTGAAGACCCGGAATTCAAACCAGTGGGCCTTGCCGTTTTTTCTTTCGTGTATGATATATATTTCAATTTATGAATCAAAATTGTTATTTGATACAAGAACAGATGTTTATAATTTGCGCTATGGCATGGGGTTCTTCAAGAAGCAGGTATTTAGGGTTCTTAAAGGTCGGCAACGCATAGGTGACTCCCCTGATGTTGCTTATGTCCATGGGCGGCGATGACTGCTTTCCATCAGGCGGCTCGTCTGCTCGTTTGCTGCCTATTTCATAAAAAAAACAGTGTGAGTACCGCTTAATAGAAGATCATAAATATCTAGTAATAACGAACAAAACCAAAATTACCGTCCCGATTCCCTAATGTACCTACTTATTTATCAGAAAATGAGAAAATAGAACAGATTGAGGATAAACACACGAGGAAAAACAACGTCCGAGCCTAGAAGAAACATACACCTTGTAGGCACAGGCAGTACATTCTTCCATCGGACAGTGCAGTACTTTCACTTGACATTTCCCTTTTAATTCGAGACGCTTCCTTGAGCTCGAGTTACAATACAACACTTAACACTCTTGAACAATGTATCATCAAGTAGGTAACTAATGTTCCACTGACGAGAACACCTCCAATTGGTCAACTGGTCAGTCTTTTTTAAAATAACTGGGTACGTAGCCGAATGGCACAAACGCTCACGAAACGAAACGCGCGACAGAGCGGCGTTTCGTTTTCGTTTCGCGTCGCAGAAATGCCATTCGGCTACGGCACCTGAAATTACAATATTTTAAATATTTAAGGTACTTACATCGGGAATTAAAAGGTTTATATTTAATTCCAAAACCAGACCAGATTTCCGCCTAGCCACAAGGCCTCGTTATTTACTTTAATTGCCTCGCTATATCTAAAAATTAAACTACTGCTGTGTTCATACGCGGTGGTTCATCCAGCAGGCGGTTTTATCGCTAAAACGCGTTCCTTCAAATTGAGTTGCAAAAATGCGGAAAAAAATGTCAAGGTCGATTCATAAACCACCACCCAGTCAATAACTAATAATAACGTATAGCTACAATTTTGGAAAGGACATTTGCATCAACATCCTCGAGAGACCATCCTATTGGTTTTGCAACTCCGGCGTTGCAGCAACTTTAGCATCCGAAGCTATTAGGACATACCTGCTAAGTATTCAGTGATAGGTAAAGGCATTTGTTGCCACGTGTCTGGGGATCGAGGGTCTTGGGCAGGTATCGGAGAGAAACGATGCTGCTTGGTTCAGGTCTATATTAAAAGTGAATGTACTTATTCTAGTTATACAGTTTTAAGGGATTAGCATGACGTTATTACTATTGATAATACCGCCATCTATCGGCGGTATTGGGAACTACATAACTCTTTAATGACCTATATCGACTGGGAACATGCGATCCTTGAGTAAAAGGTGTGGGCTTATTTGATTTCAGGATGGAGTTTGGTGGACATCGGGCACTAAGATTACAATCGTTGATATAAAACGCCAATTAAAATATAAATAAGACATGAAAATGGGCATGCGACTTTTTTAGTAGGCATGTGGTCCTACCGTAGTTGTGTAATAATACATGACCACTACTATGTGTAACACATATTAACATGAACAGATGATAGCCTCCATAAACATGAAATATTTAAAGCGCATGTGCATGGAGCGGTTTAGGTATCCATCCGGTAAACGGAGGACGCTGGTTCGATTCCAGCTCGGGACACTTGGAGGCCTTGATCACTTTTTCCTTGTATTGGCTTCGTGCGAAGTGCATGGAGGGGGTAAGCAAAGCGATCGCAGTGCTTGCGGTGGTCAAAATTGACACTGATTGTGGTTGTCATCTATCAAAACTCATAAAATATAATACAATGTGTAATGTTTGATATGGGGCATCAATGTTGTTTCGTTGTTAATTGTAAAAATAATGGCATAAATAGTTGTTGCACGTTCTATGCGTTTCTTAGAGCACACTGGAAATTGGATTTTGAACTAAATGGATAGCTACGGTGAAAAGAAAACGTAAGTGACATGTCAAAACAAAACATTATAATAAATTATATTTAAGCTTTGTTTACCTAATATTATTCAATACGCTGTTAGTATTTTTCCTACCGTAAAAGATTATGCTTAAAGATTCAGGCCTAGCCTGGGAATAGGCCCGTGTCGGATATTTCTGCGGCCGCGGACATGACTAGGTACTTACGTTTAGATTTGTTTTATGTGGCATTAACGGGACGGAGGTTTAGCGAATACCATATCACTAGCTCGAAGAACTTGTACCATTACTCCTATGTTCTTCAAGATTCCTTATATGCCCGCCCTGCCAGCACCAATTTATTGACTCTTTCTGTAGTCTGGGGTTGGAAGTTTATACCGTGAGTAATGGCTTTGGAAACTGATTTTTGGTATTATATCCATGTCTTTATAATCTATCTACCTAAATTACACTTGAAATAGTAGCTCTTGTTATTCGATGTATTTAAAATTAACGAAAAATCGTTAAAATATAATGTTTGTTTACATGTCATTTTTTGACATTTTCCACTTCAAGTTCACATGGTAGTGGGCGTAATTGTCGTGCACGTAGCCAATATGACATTTATTTCATGTTTATGAAGTATAATAATAGTAGTGTGACTACTTAAAATACAAATTAAAATATTGTCTTTGAAAATATTTTAATTTATTCTAATAGGATTTTGATAGCCTATTTATTTATTTCATTAGGTATTTATTTTAGGGTCCTTTGTCCAGGAGTAGGACTGTTATCAATTATGATTTAAAAAATGTCAACATCATCATACGTCGAAAAAAAGCTAAAACGCAGGCTTCGTCAGATGGGCACAAATCTAACTTATATATTGACGAAATTTGGCAAAAAGAGACCTCAAATTCTAAACCACTGAGACAACAACAACACTCTAACTGACAACTCACTCTCACTCACTCACTCACTCTGACTGGTTCTGAAACATACGACGAAATTTGCATGAAATATGACCGTCAGCCAGCTGTGAAAATCATTCAAGCAGCTCAAGTGAAGAACAACAATCCATTCATCATCCATTTATTGCAACACCGGTCCTTAGTAAAGCTAAACATGTAATAATGATTAAATACCAGTTATACAATAAACGTCATTAAGGTTTTAAAATATTCGTAAATATAATTTTGCCAGGCATCCACTTTCGAAACTTTATACCCACGGAGTACGAGTCAAAACTGCTCGTGGTTTTCAAGCAGGTACTTTACTAGATGAGGTAATTCGTAAACCTTTACGAACAGTCACTGCACAACCTTTCATTTTTAACGTAAATGATGTGTCTCTTTCTGTGATGGCGATCCTATCGTAACGATGCACGATGAAGTGCTTATCGTGCTTACTATCTCACTAATAAGTAACATAAGATAATGAGAAGGTAATTAGGTACTAAGACCACTAAGTAACTTATGGCAATCAAAAATGAGTTGCATGTGAAAATTTTTACGATTTTTATCAGCAAGTCGTAAACAAGATGACAATTGTACCTATAGATAAAACCGCTACCTGTAACTAGTGAGCTAGTGACTTAGCTTAATTTGATTACCTATTCCTATAATAAATGAAATAAA
Organism: Leguminivora glycinivorella; assembly: GCF_023078275.1. Classification (NCBI taxonomy): domain Eukaryota; kingdom Metazoa; phylum Arthropoda; class Insecta; order Lepidoptera; family Tortricidae; genus Leguminivora; species Leguminivora glycinivorella. The sequence goes on from NC_062971.1 coordinate 32,651,193, forward strand.
CAAAAATCTACATTGGTCATGTTAGGAATTATTTTATTAATGTCAACAGGGTGACCCTTAAAAATCTTTGCTGTCCTCTGACATATTTAGACACGATCGCCTTAAAAAGCCGTCAGTGCGGGCAAGACCAGCATAGTTTATTTGAAATAAAGTTTGAGTGGATAAAACTCTATAATTAATGTAGTCTGGCGTAATGCGCATGGTCCTATGAGATAAAAAATATTATATTTTACAAAGCTTTTATAATATTTTGGTGAAATAAGGTACTTTTAAGTCACAAAAATCACATTTTATAAGGCTCGGCGGGTTGACTGTCCTCCCGCGATGAGTACAGAAAGACCGTCTAGTGCTTGTTGTCGCGTAATTTCATATGAGACTGGGTTCCAAAATCATGATCATTGTTATTTTACGTAATAACAGGGCAGAATGTGCTAGATAATTAATAAAATAATGTTAAAATTTTGAACGTATAAGCATTTAATTTTTTATTAAGCAGAAACGTCTGCTAACGATTCTAAACATTTTTATATTAAAGAAAAAAATGGAAAAATTTACGCCTCCGTCACCCCAAGACGTGTGTACAAAAGGAAAGGCATGGAAAGATTTGCGAAGTCCGGCGTGGCTTCCGTAGCTCAATTGGTAAGAGCATTGCCCGGATTGCAAAAATGGTGCGGGTTCAAGTCCCGCCGGAGGCGTAAATTTTTCCATTTTTTCCTTTAATATAAAAATGTATAAGCATTTTTCTATTTATAAGGCAAGACCGGCATAAGTCCCGTAGATGGGGTTCATAACCTTTTTTTTTCAGGTCCAGATATTGCATAATACTGTTTTTACAACGAACACCTGCGATACAATTTAGTCACGATATTACAGACTCATATAAATCCAACTACTTATCTGTTTTTGAAACTTTTTTATTAAGAAAAGGTAATAGGATATTAAGATGTCGTGAATTGGTTTGGTAACATTTCTTAGCAATGCTTGGTTTTTCTATAGTTACTACCAGAGTTACCACCTACCTGAGCTACCACCCCCGAAAACCTATTTAATTGACAACACCCATGACGACTTTTTGTCAAAGTGACAGCCAGCAATGTCAATTAACGGTCGGGTAGCCGTAAAATAGTCGGCCAAAAGTGTCAAAACCGTTTTAAAGGGTACCCATACGGTCCCTGTTGGGTAATGCTGATTATAAAAATAATAACCAACTTGAAACCCTACTCTCTTTTGAAATATTTGTCGCCGCATGTTGCACAATCTAAATATACTTAAACAAAAATAATAAAAAACGGTTAGAGCTTACGATAATTCTACCAACTTAAATATGATGATGAATAATGCAGTGTAGGCTTACTTCTGTTCACCTCTTATCATTCTTCACAACCATGTCACATATATTTTATTTTTACTTAATACTTTCGAATGATTTTAGTAACACCATACGAATCATTATCAAAACTGTATTTCGAAGTTAAAATCAAAAACGGTACAACTATCATAAGCCAAAAACGTACCTATACAGCGTGTGGATTCCATACGGGCGAATAATGTATTCAGTTATAGTATCTAATCATACGAATCATATAGGATAATCATTTTATTAAAAAGTGTTATTAATTAAGAGTAATTATTTTTTTAAATCTGACCAAGCAGCAATGTACGCCGTCCATATTAACTTGACATGACATAAACGTCATGTCGTAATGACGTTTAAGTAGGTACGCTAATTGATGTGGACGTAATACATTGCGTGCTGAATTATTATGTATGAAAAAAAATATCTCATCTATTCAATATAAAAACCATGTAGTTAGGCTCCTTAGGTCCAATACTAATCGTTATTCAAATATTCGCCCGTATGGAATACACACGCTGTATATTGATATTGTTTACACTCTACTTATTTCCAATAAAGCCTAAAAAAGGTTGGCAACTCCTTGTTTATCATATGCCGGTCTTGCCTTTCTCTTTTATGCCGGACTTTCTGACTAGGCACAATTTCTAAGTTACATATTTCAGAACATAAAACTAGAATATGAGCGCGTTTTGAGTAGAATAATAGTACTAGTCAGAAATAATGGTTATTAAATGACTGCGTTACATACATGATATACAAATATTCCGACTGCTTCTATTTTATTTTATTTTTTTGCGGAACCATGTTGAACTTGATGTTCGAGTTCGAAACGAGAAACAAGTTTATTGTTAAGAGGGCTTTCGTGTTAAAAATAGTGAAATCGCAACCGAGCGCCCGATCATACCGTGTGTGGTATCAAATTAAAAGGCTTTGCGAGTAGTTTATAAATATATATAACATTATAGGACTTTTTCTACTTGGTCTAACAAAATATGAGAAAATGTTCAAAAGTTGTAATAATTGTACCGGTGAAGGCTCGTTTTCAAAAAATTGGCAAAAATCAATAATAGCAATTTATAATCACTAAAGCATAACAGCAATTTAAGTAAACGTTGCAGATTAATTTAGTACAAAACTTACTTCGATGTGATGTAGATTTTCAAAGAAATTGTCACTTAATTTTAGGTAATTTCTGAAAAAAATTGAATTCGCCTTAGGCTAGTTTACTCTTTTTCAAAAACTTAAAATAAAAATCTAGTCTGAAATGATTGTGGTACAGGATATACGAATTATAAATTTACCCGTTTTAATATTCAAAATTGTCCAAATTTTACAAATAAGATCGACTGATTCAGCTCTATACGTGCGTTTTTCTAAACGTGCATTAGAGAAAAATTCATAATTAATTTAGTGAGTTAGTTTTCAAAAATCCAGTCTTATAAAAATCAAGATAATAAGATGCTCTAACTGGAACTTGAATTAAATAAATCTATTGGATAACGGAAAGTGTAGTATTTCACCGACTAAAACTATTAATTTTACATTCTTTTGACGTTTTTTTTGAAAGCAGCCTTAACTAGTGTTCGTCCTAGGGATATGTGTTGAAGACCAATGGATTAAGGATGAAAAACTGCTTGTACCTCCAGAGGTGTGAGAGGCGTAGATTTAGGGAATGCAACCGAGTAGTGAAAAAACCGAGTTTCGGTTAAAACCGTCCGGTTTTCACCGATTTGAAACTCGGTTTTCAATCGAGTTAAACTCGAGTTTTTTCGTTGAAGGATTTTTTAATAAAAATACTAAATACATTAGTTAAGATGCAAATTCTCACCTAGAAACTGACGTAAAGCCAATGTAGATTACTTTACTTGTTCAAATACTTCAAATTACAGTGATCACTTTACTTTTTCAAATTACTTGTAGGTAATTGTTATTTGAACTTCTATCAATCTATCTCTAATCTATCTTGCATTATCCCGGTATTTGCCACGGCATTCATTGAAGCCTGGGGTCCGCTTTGACAACTAATCCCAAGATTTGGCACATGCACTAGCTTTATGAAAGGCTTTGCCTTCTCACCTTCCAACCGGAAGGATCCTATTGGAATTATTCCGGTTTCCTCGTGATGTTTTAATTCATCGAGAAGCGACTGGTAAATATCAAATGACATTTCGCACATATGAACTCATTGGTACGAACCGGGGTTCGCGTTCGCACTCTCTTACCACAAGGCCAGCAGCACTTTTTGAACTTTAACGAACATTTTGTTTTTGTAGTAGATACTTACGTTGTTCAAGATTCACCTAATATGCCAAATATCTAATATTTTATAAAAGGCAACTGAACGGTGTTTAAGAGATTTGTAATTGTAACATAATATGTTATTTTCACGCAATTGTAGGATGAAAGAAGAAATTTCGGTGCTTTTTTTTCTTTTGCGGAGACACTGTAGGTAAAATTAACTAAAAGTAAAGTTTTGCGGATGCGGTGTCGGGTCTGGGTTCAGGGGGGGTTCTGGGTCGGAGCCAATCGGGTAACATGCTTAACAATCATATAAAAAAGTTTTGAAGGAGCTTATCTTTTCCACTTCATCAAAAGCGACTGTTTTATTTGATAAAAATACAAAAGACAATACACGTATACCGTTAAGGTTTATGGAATTCCCTGGATTTATTTATTTTATTGGATTCCTCATGAATCCCATTATTAGAACTCGAGCTTGACAAAATTACGTCTTGAAAACCCAACATGCTTAACAAACATAACGAAGAAAACAAATCAACGCGTCATGCGTCTTTAAAACTTTCTTTCTGATCATCATCAGCGATTCCACTTCATCAAATGCCATTCTTTTTAATGTTATTCCTTTTCTGATAAAGATACAAAAGTCACTATTGGTGTGCCGTTTAGATTTGAAGAGTTCCCTTGATTCTTCATGGAGCCCGCCACCAAAACACGAGCTTGACCTAGTGTTGTTATAAGACTAGTCTTGAAGACTTTTAAACCTTAAAGACTTGCAAACCCTAAAGGTTCATGCTTTAAAGACTCAAGCGTTAAAGGGTTTAGCTCAGAAACGGTTCAGAACCTTAACGACTCAAGCTTTTTATGAGCTCTTAAGAGTGAGTCTTTAAGACTCGGGCTTCATAGAGAGCTCAAGCCCCCTAAACCTCGAAGGCCTGTGTCAAGCTTTAAGAGCTCAAACAACGAGCTTTATAGGCAGATAGTATTTATATTTAACCCTTAATTTGACGGTGTCGGTTTGGTAGATTATAGGGTTCCGTACACAATGGGTAAAAACGTAAGTCTATTACTAAGACTCAGATATCCCTCCGCCCGGTCACGTCACCACGCTGTATCTCATGTATCTCAGGATACTAAAAAGTACGGAGCTCTTAGTGGGCGAGTCCGACTCGCACTTGGCCTGTTTTTTTACTTCTGTTGACCTTAGGATCTAGTATATTAAAAGCTCTTAAGACTTAAATGCTACAAACCTTATAGACTTAAACCTTCAAAGCTTAGGAGTCTTTAAAGCTTGAGGACTAAAGACTCGAGGATTCTGTGCTCGTAAGCAGCAACGCAAACTTATAAGGTTGAGGCTTATATGGTCGAGGCTTTAAGGTTCGAGGCTTTAAGACGCAGAAGTCGCGACTCGAGTTTTGTAGTTTACGCCTCAAAGCTTAAATTCACAACACTAGCTTGACCAGAATGTGGCTTAAAACCCCAACGTTCTTAGCAAACGAAAATCAGTTTACCTTTAAGATTTGAAGAGTTTCCTTGAATTATCCAGGATCCCATCATCAGAACTGGACTGGACACCACTTGATAAAAATAGGACCAACCTATATATACATTCGATAAAAAAAAATCGGTTCAGAGTTGAGGGAGATATCAAATAACAAATATTTAAAAAAATACAGATGAGCTGATTACCTCCTCCATTGATCTCTTAGAATCAGCTTTGGACACTTGGAGGCCTTGGTAATTTTTTTCTTTTTATAGTATATTTATTTCATTTTACTCCTCCATTGATATTTGGAAATTGGTTAAAAATGAAAGAACTCACCAGGACACAAAAGATGCTAAAACGATTACTTTCATCATTTCAATTATAGATGAGTTTCGTTCTCAGAGAGTTGAAAATAGAGTCTTTTCATCCCATTTTACATCGCAATATGCTGCGTCTAACATAAAGAAATATGTAACATCACTTACGTTACATTTTTAAATTGTTCATGTCGATTGAACTTCAGCTATACTTTTCAAAGCAATAATCTTCACCAATTCCTAAGAAAAACTGGTCCCAGCAGTCAAGAAATCGTCCTATGAGGTTTTTATATATATACTGTATTTACAAAGTCCATAAAAACACAATATAAGCGAAAAATCTGTTTTATTTAACAATTTACCTGAAGGTAACAAAAACTCGGTTATGAACCGAAATTCGAATCGGTTTCGAGTTTCACCGAAAAAAAACCGATACTCGGTTTTCGGTTCTAGCTGCATTCCCTAGTAGATATATAAACAAAAAAGTTATAGTCAATAGACGGTCTTTCCGGGTAGACGGTCTTCACCACACTGACCTTACTAACATTTTGGTATATTTCAAATACCATTTAATGCTGAGTGTAGGTATCTAGATTCAAGTCTGTACAAACAAGTTTTGCACTAGAAAAAGTGCGAAATTTAACTACGCAATAATATAATAAGGTACAGCGGGGCAAATCTCGACTAAGGGCCAAATGTAAATCGTCCATTTTTTCCATGTTTTACAATGTTTGCATTATTAAATAAAGTGCCCACCGGTTATAATTATATGGTAGGCGTGTTCAGTGGATACATGTAGAACTCAACATCATAGTGTAATTATGTAAAAAATGGATTAGTTACAATTGTCCCCCAGTCGAGATTTACCCCGATGTACCTTAGATTTTTTTGCCCCTAATGATTTTTAAAATTGTATTATTTCGTGTTTTCGTGTTATTTTTTTGTGTTATTTCGTGTTATATAAATAAACAGTAATTGAATGGTTTTTGGCTTCTTTATTAATAAATATCTTAAAATAGTACAAGCTTTGCTTAGTTTGGGGCTAGGTTGATCTGTGTAAGGTGTCCCCCAATAACGACCATTTGAATAACGCAGTTAGAACGTAGTTTTCTAATTCTTTTTTTAACGTAGAGTCTATAGGTACTTATTCTACTAAGACTTTTGGAAGCAATATTTAATTATCTGAAGAACATAAATATTTACTAGATATGTACAACAGTAACGTCTTAATTACATACATAATAAATAAGTTACTCTTGTCTCGCGTGCCTACCTCAAACCGGACAGAGGTTTACGCAAATACGCGTGCACTGTTACGATTTAAGCTGTTACATAAAATAGCCGCTGACACGGATGCACGCTGCAGATCCTGGGCATCGTTGTTCGTAAGTTTGAAATCTTAGTAATATATTATTAGGCAGTTGCCGACGCAAATTTTCCTGTTAAAGATTAACTACATATTAACTAAATTGCTTACTCTACAGGATAAAATTTAGCACTTTAAAGATATAGCTTACAGACCAAAACTCGTAGAATATGTAGAATAGAATTGACTTCCTGACCCATGCATTAAATTTGTAGATGTATGTAATTTGTTATACTTAAATATTTTTCTGGCACGAACGTCAAGTTTTGAGTGCTTGACAAAATAAAAACATCGACAATCCTTTTATCGATAAAATAGCCTTACATAAGGTTACTAATAATCCCTAATAATAACTTCTAAAATCTTGAATAATAATGTAAGAACTTATGTAAACTATTACAATATTTTTCGTTTTATTATTATTGTCCATTTATTTTCAAACATGTCACATTTGTATAAAACATTAATGTTATAGAGGTATACACCTAAATTCAAGTCTATATTCCCTAAACGGGGTTGGAAGAGCACATGGAACTTCTCAAGATCCAGTGCCACGGCAATAATTAATGAATAATGACATATTCATATTCATATAGTATATTCATAGTTATAGGTTAGCTTTAGTTATAGTTTTAAATATACTGTAAGTCTTTAGAATATTGCTTCAGCGTAGGAAAAATGTAATGATGTAAATGGAAATGTTTGGACTGACTCCACGAGACAGGCCTAGCCTAGTGTGGTGGTCAAAGGTGTAAAACTTTTTTTGGCAAATAAACTATTTTTATTTTATTTTATTTTCTTTTTATTTTATTCTAAAATACTTGCCAGTCGCTTTTTGGTTCAGGTAAACATGGTGAGGAAACCGAACTAATTCCAGTACGGTCTAGTTTACCCTTCGGGTTGGAAGGTCAGATGGCAGTCGCTTTCGTAAAAACTAGTGCCTACGCCAAATCTTGGGATTAGTTGTAAAAGCAGACCGCAGGCTCCCATGAGCCGTAGCAAATGCCGGGATAACGCAAGGAAGATGATGATGATGATGACTTGTATGTAATTTGTCTAGAATAAGTAATTCGAAAAATGACCGTAAAGTTGTTCCATCCGCAACCATCGACGGCCATTGGCCTTCTCACACCGGAAAATATTAAGTGGGGTTACGACACTTCCCGGTCAACAGAAAATGCTTGGAACTGCTAATAAGCATAATTTTGCGGTTATGCGACATAGGAGAAGTAGTCAAGTACGAGAATAAAATATTGTTGCAATTTGCACTTATCAACCACAAGAACTCATCCACGGTTACCATATAAATTTAAGCAAGCAAAAAATTAAATATAGCTGCGCTTAATACATTAGGAATAAATAGTAAATAGTACCTATCATATGGCCTGAAATTTTCGTTTTAAAGCCGGAGGGGTTTTATCCATCTGTTTTGTATGGACTTCTACAGATACTAATCAATTTTGTTGAACCCGTTGGGAATCGAGTTGTATCGACGCTCCGCCACTGGTACCTATACATATCTCCTGAATATTGTAATTTTATGAAGAAATATTATCCGATTGGGATAATATTATGGCATTACAAAAGCGAAAAGTCCAGTCAATCTTTGTTGGTTGTGCAATTTTACCGCCGTCTAGATACTGTTATTGTTTGATCAGTCTCTTATTAACTCCATAGTTTTTACGAAAAACTAGGGAAAGAGAACATAACCGTGTTACCATACGTGTAGGTATGTCGTAATGTATATTTTCCACCTATCTAACGACCATGTCAAAACTCCGAAACCATGAGGGTATTTTTTTTTAAAGGTAAGTACAAAAAAGTACATTTTTTTTCGTGAATTTGTACTGCAATAGAAATTTAAATTCTCATTAAATATAGTGTGGTCGTGCCAGGGAGTACCTACCTAGCACGACCACGGGCCCTATGTCGAAACTCCAAAATCATAAGGGTACATTTTTTTTAAACGTCAGTAAAAAAAGTACATTTTTTTCGTGAATTTGCGCATCAGAATTAATAAAATCATCCGTGGTCGTGCTGTATAGTATCACACAGAAATGAGTGTTTCTGTATTTTCTGGTAACAAGATATTTTTATTCATCATCATCATCATCATCATTTCAGCCATTAATCGCCCACTGCTGAGCATAGGCCTCCCTTCGTGTACGCCACTTATCCCGGTCCTGGGCTAATCTCATCCAGAAGTGCCCCGTAGTTTTTCGGATGTCGTCCACCCAACGAGCCAACGGATGCCAGGCGCTTCTTACATCCGATAGCGGCCACCATTCGGTCAACATTTTAGTCCACCTGCCATCACTCTGCCTGGCAATATTTTTATTAATAAGTTTTAAGTACGTATAGGTATGTCAGGTATTTTTAAATAATGTAGGAAAACACCAGTGGCATAAAAGAGCAACTTTCGTTCGTTCAAGGGAGTTTTGGAAACGGAACCGGTTGTCGAACGACAGGCGACGCTCGGAAGCCAATTTGAAGATAAAATGCAATTTTGAATTCATTTTGACATCCTTCGCCAAGATATCTCACTTGATCTTAGCTTGGCAAATCTACCTTGGAGATCTTTATGACTAAAAATAATGTCTGGGGGCAGATCTTCAGTAAAAAAAAATGTGTAAAGTAGGAACGACAATCAAAAAGAATTTCGTATATTGACCCACCTAGCTCTCTATCTCTACTGCAGGCATGTAATTATATTGTTATATCTCTCGCACTGTTGTGATTACATGATTATAATAAGTAGTTATCATCAGTAATCGGAACTATAGGAGTAAAACTTTACCAAAACTTGCTAAGTGGATATTATAGAGTGCTTACAGACATAAAAATATAAATATCCTTGGAATAAAGTATTGGAAATCTAGGATTCAGCTATAGAATTCCCTGAAAATAATAATCCAGGTTTTTTTTTTCAATTTATGTCAACGCTAAGTTTTTGTTAAAGTTTTACTGCCATAGTTACGATCACTGGTTATAATATATCAATCTTAACAACTAGATAACATAAATGACAACCGTTGACGCTATACCTACGCAGATCAAAAGTATCGAAACGCAATCTGGCTCTTTCGCGCCAATACGGAAGAGCGACAGAGATAGCTACAACGATATTATCGTGTTTATGCATTTGACTTCGCACCCTGGTTAGTAAGTTCGAATAAACATACTTGGAATTTTAATTAATACGGGTAAGGTTGCCAAACAGTTTAACCGACATCCAAAAAAACGACCACTGCAACCACGAATGCATAAATAACTGTTATGATTTTTGCGCCTTTTCGAATAGCATCTTGCAGGAGTCCGAACATAATAATATGGTTTAGATATTACGACATGGGATGCTATCTGTAGGTACGTTATTATCTTATTAATCTTATTTTAAACAGTAGCTGATCCTACCGAGAAAAAGCAGGTCTAAATTTCATTATCAGCGTGTCTATCGCTTTTTCATGTTTTTCTAAAAAATAATAGCCTGTCAACGAAAAATCACAATTACTATACAATTACCTAGATCAATAAAAAAAATAAAAAAATATAATCTATTCATTGCAGAAATGAAAAAAAAAAACATTTTTTGTTTTATAATTAGTTGCAAAATTAACATAATCTTTATACATTGAGATTATGTGAAAGCTCTAAAGCTTATATCCACTTTTTGTTACTAATAACACTTTAATATTTAGGTTGGTCCAACTCTAAAACTTTCAACTTGAACTATATCTACTACATACATATAAGATACGTCTCGGCTCTCGGCTTACAAATGTAACAAAGTTTTAATTTAAATAGGATATGTAGGTACAGATAGTAAGTAGGTATCAAAATTTCATAACTGACGTTTTTGTTCGAAACAACTAGGACAAAAAGGGATCAGAAAACTAATAACGTTTGTTTGGAGATGATGAGTTATTAAACAAAGTATGTAGGTAGCCTCCAGCCCCACCAGGTGGCTAGCCGAATGGCACAATCGCTCACGAAACGCTCACGAAACGAAGCGCTAGTAGATATCTATCTCTATCGCGCTTGCGTATTGGCGCGACAGAGCCAGCGGCGTATCGCTTTCGTTTGGCGTCGGAGAAATGCCATTCGGCTACGGGGCTAAGGGGGGGTTTCGTGAGCGATTGTGCCATTCGGCTAGCCACCCTGTGTGTAATTTTATTAACACGTAGATATATCCTATTGCCCCATGAATACCTGTCAAGTATCTGAACGTAAATGTGCGATTGGCATTTATAGTTATTGTGTAAGCGATAGACAATGCTTAATTTGCGCAAGGTAGCCCTAGAGAATTATGTTCAATAATGCGTATGTTGAAAAGAACTTCAATTGACAACAAACATGATAATCCTAACATCTATTTTTTATTTAAAAAGTAAGTCAATTGTAAGGGACTTCTAATAGGAAGCGGCAGTCTCAACGAGCAATGCATGGAAGAAATTACACGTTACATGTGACAAAAGTACCTAAGGAGAGAAAAATCGTAATTTTACGCGACGTGCCGAGTAGTAAAACTAGTGTTACTGTTAGAAGAGACACGCTGTAAGCCTATATCAGAATTTTTCATATGGGAATAAATATGGGTTAAATATGGTTCTACATTTAAAAAAACATAGCGAATAAATAAAACCTTTATCAGAATTTTTCATATGGGAATAAATAAATATGGGTTAAATATGATTCTACATATAAAAAAACATAGCGAATAAATAAACACAGGTATAATTTCTTATATCTGAAATCACGTTCCTCAACTTGTCATTGCAGCGGCAGCTGACGTTCAAGAGGCTTCATGAAACCACTAGCTCTGACTCATTGTCCTAAGATAGAATATCAAGATCAATTTAAAAGCGTAAATATAGCATATATTTGAAGAATATTTGACGACATCTAATGAATATTAAATACATAAGCTATAATATAATGATAACATAATGTTGTTTTTTATTTATTTACTCAAAAATCCTTCAACAATGACGCACGAATCCGTTCCTTTCTCAAGGTAGGCTGTTTATCATATGGCTATCACGGCACAGCGCAATAGGAAGCCATTCAAGGGTCGCACTGTCCCAGCTCCTCCACCACTTTCGCTGGCAGTACCCGCGAGGAAACCGACCTGCGCACACGCACCCGTACGATATGATCACGCGGTAACAATACTAAGTTATGGTCTGTGATATTATGTCTTTGTGAAATTGTGATGCTTAGTTAAATTATTTATTTGGAAAATGGTTGAAATGAAGTGTTTGCTGGTTGTCGGAGTAGTCCTTTTGCAATTTCCTGGTGAGTTACGAATAAAAACGGCGTTTAGTGATAGTAATCGGGTTTGTTTGTAATAATTGCACGTTAATGATAGTTAAGACATTAAAACTATTACAGGAATTTCGACTTACACAGTTTTAAAAACAAATCTGCATTTGTTTATTTTTCCCCTTCCTTGAAGACATGGTCTATATTTTTATTTTATGGGATTTAGAGTCCTGCAATTTCAGTCAAGTAACGCAGTAAAAAAATACATAAATAAAGCGCATGAAAGCATTATGTTATGTAGGTCTGTTGAGCTGCATCAACGCTAGACAGTAGAATCAACCAAAGAATACAAGAAAAAAAATGTCAGGATTATGCAAATTAATAAGCATGTAGAGCCGAACTGATATCACCATTGCCAATTACCTCATTACACAGCGTCTGACACTTCTGGACTTTACGCAAAAATAAATTTTGCGTGTCAGAAACTGCCGCAAAAACAAACCGGACAATCGAGTTTGCGTGCACTCCTGGCAGTAAATGCAACAAACTTAGCGCACTTGGAATAAGATTAAAAAAAGGGTTGTGGTCAATGTTGTGGTAATGCTAAAAAGTCAATAAATTATATATTAACATTGTTAACATTACAACTTAGGGTAAGTTGCATTTACCACAATTAACAGACACATCAAAGTCAAGCAGCAGAAGTCTATGGAAATTGCAATACAAAAATTTTACGAATGCAAAATTTGGTTACAGACTGTTTGGTGACTTTGGTGCAACCGACTCGACCCTAAGCCTTAACCCGTCGAAAGCCTTGCCTCGCATACGTTACTGACAAGTTTAACTGTAGGAAATAACAAATTTTTATTTGGTAGCAGTTTTTGACAACAGAGTATAGTCAGGAAATTTAGAATTATGAATGAACTCATTGATAAATTCACCGTGCACTTTTGCAGCTCACTGTACATGTGATCATTTTTGGACCAAAATTATTATTTCGTGTATTCGGTAAATGAAAACAAAAGAAAATATAGGACGATATTTCTTAATACCTACTTACCTATTTTTTAATTAGGTAACTTATCCATACTAATATTATAAATGGGAAAATGTGTGTGTCTGTTTGTTTGTCCGTCCTTCACGGCAAAACGGAGCGACGAATTGTCGTGATTTTTTAAGTGGAGATAGTTGAAGGGATGGAGAGTGACATAGGCTACTTTTTGTCTCTTTCTAACGCGAGCGAAGCCGCGGGCAAAAGCTAGTAGTTTATATTTTAAAATATAAATATTACCAATACATTTTAATCAATAATAAGCCATTGATTAGATTAGAAAAAAAAATAGTGCACAAAGGGGATTCAGTTCATATAAGTTAACAAATCGCGGTCGCTAGTATTATTTTAAGTCAAGGTCAAGTAATACCTACTGGTTACTAGGGCACATCCGAGACAACCTGTTTTGCAAACATACAGACAAAACAGACTTGACCTACGTGACCATCGTTTGCACATGGGGCCGAAATATTTGTGAATATTTACATGACAATGCATTGTATTGTATCTGTGGCGTAATATTTTAGGCTTTTTGTAATATGCTTCTTCACTTTTCGCGTTAAGAGAGCGCTAACACAAAGCCACATAGGGAAAAATCAGTAGCTGATCTTCATTTGTTGAAATTCTTTATTAAGTACATTTTTTTTAAATATATTTCGATGAAATTTATATTAAAGAAAGATTTTTCCATACAAATATAATGCTCATTTAAAGTTGATTTAAATAAGTTTGATATTGTTTTCTATTGTTAGCGCGATACATAGTTACTTATGAAATAAAACCATGGAAACGGATTATATCGCGTATCCCGACATTTCGAACACTTTACTGCGCTTTAATTTTTCCTCAGTCACCCGTTGACCATACGAACGCTGTAGTGTTCGAAACGCCGGGATGTAAATTCATTATACGCGATATAATCCGTTTCCATAGTTTTATTTCATAAAATCAAAATTAACAATCTCTCTTAAGTACACTTGTCTGAAAAACATGTCACTAGTAAAAAGGTCAACATTCGGCATCCTCAATCGAACAAACAGAACATACTAGAACTTCCTTACGCATAACACTTCCACTGCGCCACTTCCGAACGCAAGCGCAGACCACATTCAATTGCATAATCCCAAGCATGCGCGCGCCGGAGAAAGGCCAACCACATGCTCCCAACACACAAACATACGCCCTTCTGCCACCGTTGTCTCGGCTTACCTAACTTTGATACGTTACATTGTACGTGACTGACTGATTTGGGACAATTTTTAACAGATTCACTTCTTGTTATTGTCACGATTCTCTCGGTAGATGGTATCGCGATTTTGGTAATGGGGTTAGGTAATAAGAATGACAAATGTTATGAATGAAATTGGAGAAAATAGACAGATAATTTGAGAAACAATAAAAGGTATCATTACGAACTAGCTCACAAATATCGTTTTTGAATCGTGATTTGTCTTACGAATCAGCCAAATTATCAACTACAAACAGTCAACAGTCAGCATCCACACATACAATACTATTCGACCACTCACTATCATAGTCCTATACCAACATGTCGAGTATCTTCTATTTAACCTTCCCTAGGAACACAACTACGAGAATTTTGTCAGAATTTTCGATGCACCTCGCGCGCGCGCGTAGAAGTCTTTGCCAGCCAAAAAGTTAACAGCCCTACTAGGATAACAATAACTTTTCAGTCAGTGACTGATCTGAGAACCTTAATAACTTTTCAATGCCTTTTCTAATAATTACTTAGGCAAACATGCGATTAATAACGTCAATAAATGTGAGCAGCGTAGTTCCAATCTTGAATCGAATCTCAAATATCAAATTCTCTACAATCGTATCAAACATTTATAACAAAGTGACTTCATCAGTCATAGTTATAAAATTTAATTTAGACTTTTATAAATTGCCCCCACAATTTGTTGTATTCGACGTTGGCATAAACGTACTCGGATACTATGTGTGTCATGTTGTTTGCTCTTTATCCCAATCACGTTCTTTTGCGCACGCATTGCCTTGGCTACTAGAAATACTAATAGATAGTGCAGAATGCAAGTCTTACACTAAAAGACAGTAAAAGGAATAAGTACAAGCATCAATCAGTTGACAGTCTGTCACAATGTAAACAACGTATCTTTCAATAACGTGGGCTTGTGGGATTATGAGAGGAGGGAGATAAATATTTGATGTAGACCGTGCTTAAAAATCTAAAATATACCTAAGTACTAGAATATCGACAATATAACATTCACCTCTCCTACTGAATAAAAGTGTGACAGTATAGGTAATGAAACTAATGAAATAAGCACTTAAATTGTTCAATAAAAATCATACATGTACATTTAGACATTGATGTCTGAACGGAAAGCATTGTGTCTTCCATTAATTTGACGTCTCTATTAATTCCAAACGTTATCTAACATAATAACAGTCATTATACTCCTTTAAAGCCAATTTTGCAAATTGCACCGATCTTTTGACACAGTATCATCCGAGTTGCGTAAGAGTAGATCCGTGTCAGAGATCGAGTATCGTACAGTGGCGGCGTACGAGTACGGTATTATGACATGGTTCGAATGTCCTCGTTACACATTTTCCCTTGTACAACTTTGGTTTGTATTCATTATTTATCGGAAGAATATTTACATACAAAGTTTATTATAATCTAGAAATAATGAAAATTACTGACCAATTGCAAAAGTTAATAAATAATATAGATAGATAATAATATAGGTAAGGCTTATGTATAATTGTATACGCAATTGTCGGTGCCACACTAATACAGAAGAGCTCTGCTGTACAGAATGTTGCGTATTATTCATCTTGCGGGTCTTGAAATGAGCTCGACTTTAGAGATTAAATTCTACTTATTCTAACGCTACCCAGTGACCTCTCATACCTTCGTCATTATCATTTACTGTTCGATAAACGGAAATTAACGAGTTATCGTAATACAGAGCACAAAAAGTACTTACATATGTATTTTATAAAAACTTGTAGGTAAAATAGTGTTTAAGTAATTGCTCCGCGGGCGTAGCACACTAGTGTGATAAACTTTATCGCATTGGGGCGGATTATCGCAGTTACAAATAGTGCGAAAAGGACGGCCTGACGTTAAATATTATATCGTTGTTCACGCGACCTGACAGACAATTTGAGTCACCAAATTCAAAATTCAATAACCTACATTGTTTGTAACGTAATTCGCTTCCTAAAGATGATGTGAAGATCAATTAATTGGTAATTCTACAAAACCTTGAATCTGGGCTAATTAGTCATAGATGGCAAAATATTATAACCTGATTATAATTTGAAATGTTATTAACTACGTATTTAATCATTAATTACCATTGTACAACCTGTGTTCTGCATAATTTGCAATACTTTGACTCAGTTTTTTATTAAAGTGTTATATGCACGTCTTTGCCTTTGGCTAGTCTGTGGCCAAGAGTAAGCCCATTTATATTTTTTTTTAAATGGACCAACGAGTTCAGGTCGCGATCACAATACAAAGCCAGTGTGATTAACTAAGTAAATAATCTCTGAAATATGTTATAGACACCACGGTTTCTCATGGACAGGACAAGATTGGACTAGACAGGACAGGACAGTAGAGTACTATGTACTCGTATTACCTGTGGACCCATAGAACATATTACACTTGTCTTATTTGGTCAAAAACTCGAATGATAGCCCATTAAAAGGTGCGTTACCTACGTGTATTCGACGCAGACTGTACCATTATTTGTAAGAAGACATGTTTGTCGAACACTTTCTGTTTTGTTAAGTTGAACCACGTCTAACAATGGGGGAGTTACTTAACAAGCTTTTTCTCGTGAGAACGGGAGCAAACTATAGTAATTCGCAACATCTATGAGTATTGACCTGGGGGTCTAGCCAAGATGACAATCTTTGGTGGAAACTCCAATCTCCATTTTAACAATGTTTGCAAATACATAGTCAAGTATTTTTTGTAGCTCGGTTCATTTCGATACTTACATTTAAATATTTCGTTCAATGTTTGGTTTTGATACTTTTGATGGACGTTGGTTGAGATCTTTTTATGGCGTTAAGATGAGGCTGATAAACAATAAACATACATAAGTTATGTACGACCGGGACCGGTATTTGACGACAGTTCTGGCCTAGTAGGTAGTGACCCTGCCTGCTATGTCGCGGTCCCGGGTTCGAATCCCGGTAAAGGCATTTATTTGTGTGATGAGTACAGATATTTGTTCCCGAGTCATGCATGTTTTATATGTATATAAGTATTTGTATTATATACTTATATCGTTTTCTGAGTACCCACAACACAAGACGTCTTACCGTGGGACTCAGTCATTCTGTGTAAGAATGTATAATATTTATTTATTTATTTATGTATGTACAAACAAGACTAACTGCACACATGTATGTTCGTATGTTACTTAATGTCATACAAAAGCGGCTAAACATGTATAGGTGACATTTGATTTGATAAATGCAAGCTTGTATGGTGATGTGATGGTGTCATGGGTTACATTTAAGATAGCAATATAAACGACAGTAAACAGTTGTGCGGCGGCGACGGCGGTCAAATTTCTGCCGTCGGAAATGTTGGTGGCGTGTAACATCCTCTGTTTCCTTCTAAATTACCGGTTTCATGCCCTTTCTTGTGCCAGCGGCCCTACCATTGTAACCCCTAGATTGACATGTAAAAATGTAATGAGGCAAGCGACCTCCGCACTCCTCAAAGGTGGATGTTTCTCAATACATGTCAACCGCAAGCGATGGTATTGCACGCCGGTAACGATTATAATACGTGGCATTTTCAATCAAAAGGAACCGTACAGTTGGTTGCCAATAAGTTGTTATCTCCGTAAAGCTTAGATTTAAAATGAACCTTATCGACAACCGACAAGGTGGCACCTTTTAGTTGAAATCGTCACATATTATAGACTCATTATGGTCGTTAGATCGCGCGACCACGCGTGTCGGGCTTACGATGTCTTCCTTCATTGTAAGGTATACAGATGCTTACAATTACAAATGGACACCGCTACTTTGTTTGGTGGGCTTGCATTTATTTTGGATTACTTAATCGATTGTTGGAATTACTTTCCAGGTATTTTTCATACTCTGGTAAATAGTTTAATGATTAACTTATACGTTCGCAAAAGCAAATTAGGAGGTTATAAGGATGATAATAGTAAACTTTGAAATAACAAAGCAAACGAGGGCATTTATTGAATGTCTTGACGTATTTAAGTGTATGTTATGTATGCCCAAAGAAGAAATAAATAATGTTATCATGTGACAACTAAGTAGGTACGTATCACGAAACGTTAATTTATGTTTCAAGACATTTTAATATAAAATAATGAGTCTATAATATGACGACCGGTCTGGCTCAGTCGGTAGTGACCCTGCCTGTGAAGCCGCGGTCCTGGGTTCGAATCCCGGTAAGGGCATTTATTTGTGTGATTAGAGTTGTGCCGTTCTCGAGAACGTTCTCATTTTACTATGGAGAATATTCTCTTGAGAGAACATTTCCCATACAAACGGGAGAACGTTCTCGGGAATGGCACAACTCTATGTGTGATGAGCACAGATATTTTTTCCTGAGTATATAAGTATGTATTTATATGTATATTTAAGTATGTATATCGTCACTTAGCACCCATAGTACAAGCTTTGCTTAGTTTGAGGCTAAGTTGGTCTGTGTAAGGTGTCCTCAATATTTATTTATTATTTATTTATTTATTTATAAAATAATGCACAAACACTACTGTAACATAATAACCTAGTGTTAAAAAAACTTAATTTGACCCGCTTTCAAGAAAGAAAGGCGTGATATGAATATTAAATACCCATGAAAAATTATGTATTGGATTTTTGGCGGCGGTCTCACGCGACTCTTTAAGTATGTAGAGTTAGAGACTCTGTAAGTATTTTTACAGTGCAAGTATAGCCAGGCATGCGGAAAACTAACCGCTTTTCCCGCTTACTTATTATTCAAAAATTCTGAATGTCAAGACCAATTTTACTAGTTAGGTACGACATTACATAAGCGATGCGTAACACTCGTAACGCGTCCACACAGCGATCCGATCAGTGAAAGCGCACCGACTCATTCGTATACAAACCGTTACTTGTTGACTCTTGTGATTCATTATCGAATGGGTAAATAATGGATCAGATCTTGTTTGCTAATAGTGCAGATTTGTGAGAAAAGCCGAGGTTGCGTCAAGACATGTTTTTGTAAAGCTGTGTAGTAGGGTTTGCTTAGCGAGTAACGAGTATATAGTTAAATAAATCTATAAAATAAATTCATGATCAATCATTTAAGAGTTAAAATATTATTATATTTTATAAGTTCTATTGTTATTTGTTTGAATGTTTGAATTTGAACCCTGTGTGGTAACAGAAAGCTTTAAATTTGTTACATATAAGCGAAAAAATACATTACGTTTACTATATACTTGTGTGACTGCGTGTGTGCCTGCTATTATAATTTGTATGTCACATTATTAAAATATTGATGCCATGACTTACAATAAACATTTAATGAATGATGTCAGCAAAGAAACGCATTCCGCTAATCGCGGCAGCAAAGCCAAAGCGTGACTTTATCTCATGACAACTTTTTTATGCTCTACAAAAAAAATAACAAGGAGTAAACTAGACTACCTACCTGCACATTCGTAATATTTATTTATTTATTTAAAAGTTCAACCGATACCTCACCTGATTGAGTGTCGATCGATAAACAATATCGGAAACCTCGGTTAATGCGCTTTAATATATTCAAAAGTATATTTCCAATAAGCCGTCAAGGCGAAGGTTGCACTGATGTCGTTTGAAGGGAACCTAACCTAATTATTCCAATTAATGATACCGGTTGCTTAAAATTCAAAAATGTGACACCTAATTAGATTTCTCATTGTTATTTTTATATTTAACTGTGCGAAGATTAGTTGCAAGGTTAATTCATAAACGAATGAAGTCTCATTATCTGTAGTGTTTAAGTGTACTTAATTACAACATAATATTAGCGATAAAAGTAAGTGACATGTTATTATTGAAATAATACTTACATTTTGATTTTGGTTAAGTTTGATACTAAGGGCCAGTTGCATCACCCACATTTGACAGACACATCATCGTCACGCAGCAGATATCTATGGAACTTCAACTAAAATTTAACGAACGCTTTAACGGTGACAGACGGTTTTATGCAACCGGCCCTTATATGCCACACTACTGCGCGAACTGAGACTTCATGAGCAAGTTGACTAAAGTGGCTTGAAAACTTTGTAATCTTCACATACACCTAATATTTACGCGACTGTAGATAAGCAAGTTTCCTCATTCTATATAACAAAAAAAAAGAATCAAACTACATTTACATACTACATACATAATTTTATCGACAAGAGCTAGAGTTTTGTGACCAGTGGCCCGTTTCTCGAAAGGTACAAGCCTTGTATTACAAGTGTGTTTCCATGACAAGTTTGACAGTTCGCGCACTTGTAACTTGTACCTTTCGAGAAACGGGGAACTGGGGCCCATTTCTCGAAGATACAAGTTACAATTTACAAGCGGTTGTCAATGTCTAATAATATTAGACATTGACAACCGCTCCTAAATTGTGTCATATTAAGACAAGTCGGAAAGTGACTTCCGCTTGTAACTTGTAACTTTCAATTTTGAGAAATATATTTTGGGAGCTTAAGTTCCTCTCGGAAGTTCCACGAACCGATAGTAATTTGAAAACTATTTGGCCTTACTAAAACATAAATAATATAATTTAGATATTTTGATAGGTAAGTATAGACTTGCAAAACATTTCGAAATTATTTAAATAACGCGCTTATTTCCTCAGATGTAATTTGTAAAATTACTAAAACGCCTAGTATTTGAGCTGCAGTCAACATCATTTTCTCAAGAGACCATTTTAGATAAACGAATCATTGCGCAAAACCACTGCAACAAGACGTGGAATAGATATTAAGAATAATATAATAAGAATAGAATAAGATATAGAATAATATTTGACATTAAACTCATTGAATATCTTTCGCGCATATACATCAAATATGGGTGCAAGAGCCAAAGGCAGACAATATTAAATTACTAAATTGAAATAATAATAAGATTACATCAATAGGTATCTCCAGCCGAATTTTCCCTGCTTTTGTTATAAGAAAATAAGAGATGTCAAATTTGGCACGTAGGTTCCTCATATAGTGTAGAGGAGTACTAAGAATGGATTTTTCAAAATTCGCCTCCTAAGGGGGTCAAATGGGGGTTCAAACTTTGTATGGGGTAACAATGTTAGTTTCACTGTTTTATTCGAAACTTCACAGGAGGGATCCTAAAAACATATGACTAAAGACGTGTTTCAGGTTTTTTGAAAATTTAACCTCTAAAAGGGTGAAAAGGGGGTGATAAAGTCAAAAAACTAATATGGGTATCGTTTTTACGGTTTATTGGGTCGCTGATCACGATAAATACAACGTTTTTAAAATCTAACGAGGCGGAAATGAAATACCTTCTTCCCTGTTGTGGTGCAATGGGGTTAAAATATCAAAAAAAATATATAAAAGAAGAAACTTACTGACTGACTGACATATCAACGCACAGCCAAAACCGCTGGTCTTAGAGATTTCAAATTTGGCACATATGTTCCTTATATAGTGTAGAGGAGCACTAAGAAAGGATGTTTCAAAATTCTCCTCTTAAAAGGGTGAAATGGGGTTCAAAGTTTGTATGGGGAAACAAGATTAGTTTGACTATTTTATTCGAAACTTCACAGGAGGATTTCTAAAGACATATGACTAAATACATGTTTCAGGTTTTTTTGAACATTTTACCCCTAAAGGGGTGCAAAGGGGGTAAAGTCAAAAACACAATATGGGTATCGTTTTTATGGTTTACCGGGTCGCTGATCACGATAAATACAACGATTTTAAAATCTAATGAGGTGGAAAAGAAATTTCTCCCCTGTTGTTGTGCAATGGGGTTAAAATATCCAAAATAGCCATAAGTATAGGTTTAGTTTTTATCTTTACTTCTGGTTCAAGAGATTTCAAATCGACACGGAAGTTCCAGGAGAACTAAGAAAGGATTTTTCAAAGTTCACCTCCTATTAGCATGATAATTTGACAGGGGCAAGGACAGGGACAGGGACAGGGACGGGACGGGACGGGACGGGACGGGATAGGGTTAGGGATAGGGATAGGGAAGGGATAGGGATAGGGATAGGGATAGGGACAGGGACAGGGACAGGGACAGGGACAGGGACAGGGACAGGGACAGGGACAGGGACAGGGACAGGGACAGGGACAGGGACAGGGACAGGGACAGGGACAGGGACAGGGACAGGGACAGGGACAGGGACAGGGACAGGGACAGGGACAGGGACAGGGACAGGGACAGGGACAGGGACAGGGACAGGGACAGGGACAGGGACAGGGACAGGGACAGGGACAGGGACAGGGACAGGGACAGGGACAGGGACAGGGACAGGGAGAGGGAGAGGGACAGGGACAGGGACAGGGACAGGGACAGGGACAGGGACAGGGACAGGGACAGGGACAGGGACAGGGACAGGGACAGGGACAGGGACAGGGACAGGGACAGGGACAGGGACAGGGACAGGGACAGGGACAGGGACAGGGACAGGGACAGGGACAGGGACAGGGACAGGGACAGGGACAGGGACAGGGACAGGGACAGGGACAGGGACAGGGACAGGGACAGGGACAGGGACAGGGACAGGGACAGGGACAGGGACAGGGACAGGGACAGGGACAGGGACAGGGACAGGGACAGGGACAGGGACAGGGACAGGGACAGGGACAGGGACAGGGACAGGGACAGGGACAGGGACAGGGACAGGGACAGGGACAGGGACAGGGACAGGGACAGGGACAGGGATAGGGGACGGGGACGGGGACGGGGACGGGGACGGGGACGGGGACGGGGACGGGGATGGAACGGGGACGGGGACGGGGACAAGGATAGAGATAGGGACAGGGATAAGAATAGGGATTGGGGTCGGAATAATCGGTCGGCAATCGATATCTAGGCAGTGTAAAATGCAGGTGGCTCAGTGGGAAGGGATTAGTAAGTAGGCATCGGCGAGTATCCTGCATCTGTAGACTGTAAAGACTGTATCGTTAAGTATGAGGACAACTTTGAGTAGCCGTATTTATTTGCTATTATATTTTTTTCTTAAAACAAGACATAGGCTTAATAAGGCACATAATAAGGTTCACATTTTGTCCTAGAAACTCGACGTAAAGCAAGTGGTTTAGACAGTATTGACTTAATCCTCCCGAGTAACAATTACGATTCCGGACAAATGCTACTAGAAAATTCACAAAGTGCGTAAAAAACGATACGATTGCGAAAAAAAAATTGTACTGTGTGAACCTCAACGACATATGATCCACAAAGCAGAATATCTGGACATAGTCTAGCCATAGTTATTTTTAAGAAATAAAGTTCAGGATCTGTGTATGGCGGCCATTTAGAGAATGTGGCATGTTGCTTCCTCTAACTCCGACTTTGATGTCGAATTTAACTATCATACACTGTTTATATCGATTTGGTTTAGGCACTGTTCAAACACCGTGAATGTCAATTAGACTTTGGCCTATGGCTAATTTTTTTATCTGTTTCTCTCATCCTGCTTGCATCAAAAATTTACGTACTACCTACGCTGTGGTCGCTGTGTAAAATATATCGTTTACCAACTAGCGTGTGGGATTTTATATACATTCACGACAGGCTTAAAACCGCCCAAGAGCGTGTCGGGCCACGCTCAGTGTAGGGTTCCGTAGTTTCCCGTTTTTTTTTTTCAAAAACTGTTCAACCTATCGAGTTCAAAATAATAGAGCGATTATTTCCGAAAATAACAATATCAAAAAATTATTTTCGTAAACCCCTATTCATTTTTCAATAAGTAGGTACCTACCTATCCAACAATATATCACACGTTAGGGTTGAAATGAAAAAAAAAAAGTCACTCCCCACTTTACGTGTAGGGGAGGAAGTACCCTAATAAAACATTTTTTCCACTTTTTCTTTTTTCACTTTGTCGGCGTGATTGATATACATATTGGCACCTAATTTCAGCTTTCTAATGCTAACGGTCACTGAGTTTATTCGCGGACGGACAGATGGACAGACAGACATGTCGAAACTATAAGGGTTCCTAGTTGACTACGGAACCCTAAAAACGCAATGTGAAAAAAACTTACGGGAGTTTTTGAAATCGCTATCACAGTCAAGTCACGTCGGTCATAAAGCGCCATATACGCTACTATTGGTCCTTAAATCATTGGCAATTTCCACAGTTTGAAGACTTTCCAGAAACTCGTCTCGACTCGTCAAAAAAAAATGTCAAAAGTTGAAAATTGTGACTTGTAGTGACTCCGCTCAGTTATTATTTATATTTATAAAAGTTTTTCTTTAAATGACTGAAACCTGTGCATAGATTGGTAGGTACAGTCAAGTGCAAAAATACGTATCGATTTTATCCGCTCAAAAATATGTACCGAGACCTTATTCCGTCGACATAAAGTGCTATGGGACATATTTTTGATAAGTTGTACGCACCCATATTTTTACACTTGACTGTACCTACTCAATTGCGTAGATGAAATTTATCAGTAAAAGTGCTAACATAACAGAAACAGTGTAACGACTTGTTTCTTTATGCTCTGTTTATCGGATAATAGCTTACGCAGAATAAATTAAAACGAATCTAAATACTGTTTACATTAGTAGTTTGTTACATAAATAATTAAGGTGTTCCTTTATTTATATTTTAACATCACTGGGTCCGTGCACAATTCATTCATTATTTATAAATGCAATTTTAATCGGTAATAACATTAACGTGACATTTTATAACTCAAGTCGGCAAAATTAGAAAAAATCATAGTCTCAAACCATATCGCCATTCACCAGTCATAGCAACCTAACTAAGGACCTATCTTAAAAGTACATCTTTATTTTTGGACGATACAGTAGGTATAAGGTATTACAATTGGAAGTAATTATTCGTGTCTGCATTCGTAATTAACTTGTTTGGCTGGTTTAGTACATTCATATTACAGCATTACATTACATTTTTTACAGTGATATAGAGCTATGTATGTGCATTTGCTGTGACAAAGTTTTAACCTGTCATCATTAATTTCTGTTCAAAACATGACCATTGACCACTATGATGAGTTGATAACACTCACTCTCCCTTCGCTCCATCAGAGGGTCAGTCGGTCACTGTCAAATAAGTAAATATGGTGCAAAACTCACCTTTATCAGCTCCGAAAGGGTACCTAATTTAAATAAATAATGAATATCCTTGAGTACAGTTCCAAGTTAACACACCCGAATACATAGTTTAACATTTTCCCCTAGAAACGAAATTTTAGCACATGAGGACGTTGCAATAGTTTTATTTTGACACTGACACAAAAGGATGTTTATGTCACAGAGCAGTTTAAGAGGTCATAGATAAACTAGTTACAACGTAGGTTAGGCCGATTTATATCTTGTTAGGTTTTGGTCTGTCAAATGTAACGAAAAACCAAATAAAAAACCAAACCAGAGTTTAAGATGCGCTCCTCGTTCTGTGTGTATAATAGATACCAAATAGATACGAAAAATAATATAAGAACTTGTTCAAAAATCTGTATAACACCTACGTTTTATAACGATTCTAACAATATTTTGCCATTGCAGCATCCGAGAGCCAACGACAACGCAACCCCAACAAGCTACGCGTCAACCCCGGCCCTCAGCAGCTACAGGACATATTTAACACCACCTCATGCATTCCTCCGCCTTACCGCTGCCCGCACGCTGGGATGCAGTTCTTCCTCTACACCAGGTGAGTGAGACAAAGATGGAAATTTAACGCAACCCCAACAAGCTACGCATCAACCCCGGCCCTCAGCAGCTACAGGACATATTTAACACCACAACATGCTTCCCTCCGCCTTACCGCTGCCCGCACGCTGGGATGCAGTTTTTCCTCTACACCAGGTGAGTGAGACAAACATGGAAATTTAACGCAACCCCAACAAGCTATGCGTCAACCCCGGCCCTCAGCAGCTACAGGACATATTTAACACCACAACATGCTTCCCTCCGCCTTACCGCTGCCCGCACGCTGGGATGCAATTCTTCCTCTACACCAGGTGAGAGAGACAAAGATGGAACTATAACGCAACCCCAACAAGCTACGCGTCAACCCCGGCCCTCAGCAGCTACAGGACATATTTAACACCACCTCATGCATCCCTCCGCCTTACCGCTGCCCGCATGCTGGGATGCAGTTCTTCTTCTACACCAGGTGAGTAAGGCAAAGATGAAACTATAGCGCAACCTAACCCCAGCAAGCTATTAGCCGATAACACCGGCCCATAGCAGCTACAGGACATATTTAATACCACCTCATGCGTCCCTCCGCCTTACCACTGCCCGCACGCTGGGGTGCAGTTCTTTCTCTACGCCAGGTGAGTGAGACAAAGATGAGACTATAACGCTACCCCAACAAGGGCAACAAGCTATCCGATAACCCCGAACCCCAGCACTACACATCATATTTAACACCACCTCATGCATCCCTCCGCCTTACCGTTGCCCGCACGTTGGGATGCAGATGGGATCTTCATTTACACTACGAGTAGGTGAGTGAAACAAAGATGGAACTATAATGCAACCCCAAAAGGATGTGCGTAAAATCGAATACCGGTTGAAGTCTAGCCTTTTTATAAAGTGATTGATTGATGCGTCAGCCACAGCGGAAGCCGCATAACCACCAAGTATACCACAATCTGGAATCGTCGCTACACAAAACGTTTTCAACTCCTTGGAGCTTACCGTTAAATCGCTGTAAGCAGAACTGTTACAAAGGGCGCTACAACGCAACCTCGTTTTCTCCATTATGTCTGCTTTGCTATATCAATATTACCTTAGAAAACTTTACATGCAAAGTTCACATTTATTTAGATCAATACAAATCAGACAATTTAAATTATCCAAATGCGCTTTTTAAACGCGTTTAAGGATAGCCGCTTAAGAAATCGATATTTTAAAATGCCGTCAATGCCGAATGCTAATCTGAGATGAGACCCTCGCATCCACCTTTACCTCAACCTCTGCCGAAGGCCGATTACCGTTTTGATTGCTTATTTAAAATATTATGCGCATTTGAATTCAATGGGAAATGCAAATATTTAAAATTATGCACTTTGGTTGTTGTGTAACTTTGATAATGATAAGCGTCATCAGATGGAGAAGCGACGTCGTGATTATTTTAATTGATGTAATGTTGAATTCAACAATATTAGTACGCAAAGATTATTTTAGATTGTGAAAATTAGAAATACTTATAACAAGTCCAATTGAATAGATTCGAGAGACTTATACGAATAATCTAGATGAAATTGTCTTAAAGGGCCTCTGCGCTGTTGGCTTTGGCCCCACGTATCTACGCCTTCCAAATGTCCGGGACCCCATGGTTCCGAGATATATGAAAGATGGCTTTAATAATAAAATAAGTCTATGCGATATGCATTTAATCCTTTATTGGTTTACCTCATTTCATTTACTACGGAAATCACTTTTAAATGTGAAACTCTGAATGAGATCATTTACTCAAATTTTATGTTAGTGGTCTATATAATTTATTAGTCTTTCACCGTAGTAACTAAAAACAATTATTCCGTCTACTGCATTAATTGCCATTCTACAGCTACCTGCTCGTTCAGAGCCGAATTTGAATAGTTAAATAATCTTCCGGTATTTTATCTCTTACGTAAATTAAGATGTATGTTTAAGTCATTAATATCTATGTATGCATACGATTTTGCTTACAAAAAAAAGACATTTCAAGGTTTCAGGAACTGTGGTTTTAAAAGAGCTGGTTGCTTTATGTCGTCATCAAAATGATAGGTATTCTTAAGATGCAACACCACGTTTTAGATATTAAGAACCATTTAGAGCATTTTGTCTTTATTGGCGATCGAAAACAAGAGCACACGTCACTCGTAGGCCTATTGGGAAGGTGCGTGGAGGAGTGGTGCTGATTATCACATACATCTATACATGCATCGCATAGGTACACTAATCTTATGACATGCTGAACATGAATGCTAGCGGCGTTCGCCAGGCGTTGGAACTAATTATATTCATATCCTCCTTGCGTTATCCCGGCATTTGCCACAGCTCATGGGAGCCGAGGGTCCGCTTTTACAACTAATCCCAAGATTTGGCGTAGGCAGTTAGGCACTAGTTTTTACGAAAGCGACTGCCATCGGACCTTCCAACCCGAAGGGTAAACTAGACCTTGTTGGAATTAGTCCAGTTTCCTCAGGATATTTTCCTTCACCAAAAAGCGACTGGCAAATATCAAATGACATTATATTCATAATTTTAATCACAACCTAACCACAAAATTAAAATTTTGAAAAACCCCCGACCACGACATAGTAGACCGATTTTCATGAAACATGGGTAAGAACCGGGAGTGTTCTTACCCATGTTTCATTAACTCAGCTTTCAGACAAAAAAAAACTAAATCTAAATCGGTCATCCGTTCGGGAGCTACGATGCCACAGACAGACACACACACAGACAGACAAACAGACAAACAGACAAACAGACAGACAGACAGACACGTCAAACTTTATAACACCCCATCGTTTTTGCGTCGGGGGTTAAAAATGAGGGCAGCACTGACTGGTGCACAGCTAACGAATATACTATAACGAAACATTATCAATCTTGTAATATTGTACATGGAGACTCCTAAATAATGATGACTTGTTCTTTATGTACCATTAGATACACTCATTGGTAAGCGCTCACTGACCTACCTTTTCATTTCAGAACAACACAAGCGAAAGGGGAGCTCCTAGACACATTGGACAACGACTCGCTCACGAACTCTCGCTTCAACCCGAGCCACCCCACCAAAGTAGTTGTCCACGGCTTCGGCGGTGGAAGGAATCTCTCACCCAGCACGGACATGCGCAAAGCCTACTTCACTAAGGAGACTACAATATTATTATCGTGGATTATGGCAGTTTGGTCAAGGAGCCTTGTCTTGGGCAGGTCAGTATGTTTATAACCATACGCGCCTCATCGTCATAATTCGCCTGCCCTTCGGGTCGGAGCAGCCATGTCCTCTTCCATACCTCTCTTACAGACTCTAACTCGGTAATTCTCAATCGTCTAGTCCATGTTCTAATTGCCGCGATACTTCTATTTTCAGTGGAATTTGAATTCTGATAAATTAGAATTTGAAATGAGTCGTGGTAATTAGAATTTGCCCTTAAGTACGTCTTGAGAATGACCGAGTATAACCATACACGCCTGTTAAGTCTAGAAAACTCTTTAATTGTTGATGTCCTTGATTCTTTAGTTTAAGATTGGTCTTAAGTTAGAAACGAATAATCAATGATTCAAGATTTATGAATATATTTTTTTTTATTATAGATACGGAAAGCCCACGAATCTAACGATCAAGCTTACCGATTGAGTTCAACAAGCTTTGAGCAATTAATGAGCATTGTTCAGGTATTAATTAATTATTATGCGAATATGTAACGGCCATTGCTAAAAATTAATGAACGTTCGAATATGAATATAAAGAACGTAATGAGCATAATTAATAAGTAGGTAACTGAATTTCTGATTTTATTGAGTGTTTGAGTTTGTTGGAGGTTAATAATAGATGAATAAAATTTATAGGAAATTATAGAATCATAAAATTCATAAATTATTATTCTAGAGATGCATTAATAGCATTTACAACGTAACTATAGCTATTCTCCTTGCTATTTGGCAAGTAACACGTACACCTTGGTTGGAGGTTAATTTATATGAGTATCATTATGGATATATCTCGTAACAAAACTATGTAGTGAACAGAATTTACTTTAAACTTTAACCTGCAACCTGTAATATTCTTGTGTATTCACCCTTCAAATCAAGGGTGAACAGGCATCTTCTGGGCGAGCTCACTTCATCGTAGGCCACGTCTCTTTGCCTTTGCCTAGTTTGTGGCCAAGATACGCCCATCAGTCAACGCAGGGCAGCTTGTGGCGAGCTGTTGGGGAACAGCGACCCCACGTACCCGAGTGCTCCTGGGGAGTTCTGTTACCCGTAAGGCGGGTGGGTGGGACAGGACTCTCTACCTCTGGCTTGCCTTGGCTGGCCGTCCAGAGTGGGGTCGTTAGGGCTACATGCCCCAGGGGTGGAAGTGAAAATTTGCATAAGACGCGAGTTGGTACAGTGGCTTAACGGCCACTGGGCAGAAAGCGGTGTACACCTCTCTACACCCTTGAGTTCTCACACCGGTGTTGCCCTTGAGCCATCTTGGATGTCGCTTTTTGTGGGGGCCCATCTTGTGGGGACGAGTCACCGTCTGCCGGAAATAAAATTGGATACCGTTTTATTAGGCAGGCGTCCGGTTTTTTATCCATAGCCCAGTATTTAGTCCATCACTTTCATCAAAATAGACCAGTTCATTTTAGATTCCATTAACTCTCAAATAGTCCTTACACCCTGGCGGGTGTTGCCTCTGCGTGTGTCCCATGATACGGGCAAGGGCAACATCCGCTCGGTGTACCCCTTACATTTCATTAAAGTGTCCCGCGCCCGCCTCCCAAAGGTCCGGAACACAATTGTTCCGTGATGGGAAAGACATACAAAAAAAAAATAATTATTTTAATCATGTTATTTTCTGCTGCGGTTTATACTCCTACGGTTCAAATTACGAGTATGTTCACCCGCTGACTGCAATCCTGGAACTGCATTCGCGCTTAATTATCGTGATTTAGTTTTGTTTAAAGTTAGAGTACTTAAGTAAAATTGGGAAAGCCAAGTTATTTTAACTATCATCATCCTCCTTGCGTTATCCCGGCATTTGCCATGGCTCATGGGAGCCTGGGGTCCGCTGTAACAACTAATCCCAAGATTTGGCTTAGGCATTAGGTTTTATGAAAGCGACTGCCATCTGACTTTCCAACCCGAAGGGTAAATTAGACCTTATTGGAATTAGTCCGGTTTCCACACAATTTTTTCCTTCACCGAAAAGCGACGGTCAAATATCAAATGACATTTCGCACATAAATTCCGAAAAACTCATTGGTGCGAGCCGATGTTCGAGCCCGCGACCTCCGGAACGAAAGTCACACGTACCGCTAGGCTACCAGCGCTTCCCAAGATATTTTTACTATAATACAGATAATGTAAAACGTCAAATTTCAGATCGATTGGGCACCCCGCTTCGCCGGCATGTGCATAGCGCAGATGCTGGAGTACCTACGCAAGCACCCGACCAAAGCCGTCCCGCCGGAACGGGTACACACCATCGGGTACAGCGTGGGGGCTCATATACTAGGGCTGGTCGCCAACCACCTGCCTAAGGGAAAACTTGGTCGTATCACAGGTAACCTACCTTATGAACTAGTGAATTATCCTCTTCTCTCGTCTCTGCTGCAAATGCTGGAATACTTAAACAAGCATCCGACCAAAACTGTCCCGCCGGAACGGGTACACACTATTGGATGCAGCGTGAGCGCTCACATTCTAGGGCTGGTCGCTAACCACCTGCCTAAGGGAAAACTTGGTCGCATCACAGGTAACCTATCTTATGAACTAGTTTCTATTTCCTCTGTGCTGACATGTGCACAGCATAGCGCAGATACAGGAGTACCTACGCAAACACCCGATCAAAGCTGTTCCGCCGGAGCGGGTACACACTATCGGATATAGCGTGGGGGCTCACATTCTGGGTCGCTAACCACCTGCCTAAGGGAAAATACCTTATAAATTCAGGTTTTTGTCTTATCTCAGAGTGCCTAGCGCAGATGCTCTTAACTCACGTACGCACCTCACGAATGCCGTCCCATCGAAGCGGGTACCAATGTGCTTGATGGTGTAGTACTGAGCCCATTAAATAACTGGCGGCCTAAACAAAAACTTGGTCGATCCCAGATAAGCATAATTGGAACCACCCACATACATATTATATTTATGGACGAACCACGTAGTTGACGAACTGAGGTTTGGACGAATCGCGATATGGACGAACGGCGTAAATGATATTTGACGAACCACGTATGGACGAATAGCGACTTGGACGAATCACATTTTGGACCCACGGCTATCAAATCTTAGATTTGACAACTCTAACTGAATTAACTACATTTTTAAGTTAAACTTTACCTTGGCATTATACCTTGCATAAAAAATGGGCACTAAAATTTTTGGCATCCGTTAATTAGCATCGTCTTTCTAAATACTACTCTATTCGTATCTTTTATCGACTAATCGACCTCTGAACCCACTTAATACCTACGTTCCGAATGTCATAATTCACCTTGACCATGTGCATATGAATAGTATACGTTCCGAATGTCATAATTCACCTTGACCATGTGCATATGACCATAGTAATATTATTCTAACCAATAGGCTACTTGCCTCCTAGTCAAATCAGCTTCTTTTTATGAACTGTCAAAACGAATTTGAACGACTTGCTAATATGGAATTTATATGAAATCGAATTGAGTGACGTCACGGTCAACTCAGTTACGTTATATATTTCTGCCGGACTTATTAAATAGAAATTGGATTTAAAAATAACTTCCGTCCATGATTTTCTTATAATTATCTGATGCTTTATTTCGTGCATGGTGTAAAATATTTTATTTTAATTACAGTCAACTTCCCTATTAAACACACAATGCAATGACCGGACAGCCAAAAATGTGAGATACATGGCGAAGTTGATAAGAAAAGTATACCACGAGCGTAGCACACTTGTTGAATACACACACTTATTGGATACACGTTGCGCACCTTACGAATAGTGCGAAAAGGACGGCTTGGTGTTAAATCGTTTATCAAGCGACTGTGCTTCGCTCACGAAACGCTCACGAAACGCTCACGAAACGAATCGCTCGTAGATACCTATCTCTATCGCTCTTGCGTATTGGCGTGACAGAGCCAGACTACTATCGCGGCATTTCGTTTTCGTTTCGTGGCGCAGAAATACCATTCGGCTAGGGCACCTGATTTTGTCATCAACATCATCATTTATGCCTATCACATCTTGTCAAATGATTTAAACAGCGTCTGGCCCTAACTCAAAAAAACTGTTTGGTTTTCAGGTTTAGACCCAACGATCTTGTTCTACATGGGCTACGGCACCTGATTTTGTCATCAACATAATCATTTATGCCTATCACATCTTGTCAAATGATTTAAACAGCGTCTGGCCCTAACTCAAAAAAATGTTTGGTTTTCAGGTTTAGACCCAACGATCTTGTTCTACATGGGCAACAACCGTTCGCGAGACCTGGACCACACGGACGCCTTATTTGTGGATATCCTACACACGGGGGCGGGCATTCTTGGCCAGTGGGGTCCCAATGGCCACGCCGACTTTTACGTCAACGGCGGCTCCAGCCAGCCTGGATGCGCACATGACACCATCTTCCGTAAGTTACAATTATAGCATTTATTTAAAAAAAAACATCATTCGCCTGCCCTTACCCCATTCATTTGGGGTCGGCGCAGCATGTCTTCCGTTTCCATACCTCCCTATCATCCGTCATCTAATCATTCACTTGCTTTCGCTTCATAACATCTCTCACACAATCCATCCACCTTTTCCTCGGTTTTCCTCTCCCGTTACTTGTCTTCCTTCCACACCGCAATGCCTTTCTCGACACCTGACTTTCATCCCTTCGCATCACATGCCCATACCATGCCAGACGATTCGCTCTTACTTTTTCTACTATTTCTACTCATATTTATTAAAAAAAAAACATAAGCTAAAATTATAATTTGTGCTTGCAGCGCCATCTATTATCATAATGGTACACTAACATACTGACAAGTGAAATGTGAAAGTACGGGAAAGACAGTCTAGATATTTAACAGAGGGCGTTGTATTCGTGTTTGTTTTAGCGCCATCTGTGGGAGGTACATCGCACTGCCAGGTCATTAAGTTTTGTAAAGACTTTTTGAAAGTTGCATTGAAGGGATAGAGGGCGAAAGCGGGCATAATTATAATACATAAATGTCTTCTATGTAACAAATACGGAATATTGGGACCGTGCGCGACGACACGCCACGTGACAGGTGACCATTATGGACAATATTGTCGCCGCTGACAAGCGAGAAGTAAGTAAACACTGTGAAAAAATTAATGAAATCTTGTGTTATTTTACTATATTAGATAATTTTGGACGATGGTGGTTACAACATTATCGCCAATAACATTAAAATTGTGGTTTTCAGTGAGAAATTAACAAACTGGTGACTAAAACGGGGTTTCGTGCCATCGCTCACGAAATCATCTTCCAACCTAAGACGATGAATAAAGACAAGAAATTGGTGCTAGCTGGGCATTTTCTAGAGATTGAAGACTTTTTTCCACCATTTGTATTGTACCTATGTGCAATAAAGTATAAATAAATCATTGGCTTTTGAAATTGTTGATCAGTTCACTGCTTTGCTATGTCATTTTCATAGGCTAACTATAGGTATTATAAATATCATTTACAGGGTACAGGGTTTATTGTAAAATAAAAACAAACTAGCTATTATAACTTTTAATTATAGTATACTTTACAAAAACTTGTTTCATTTACTTGAAAATATTGGAGGTTTAGCAGATATCACATCAAATATGTAATCATCAATGCGATGAAATAAGTTCTCAGGAATTTTATTTAAAATTTGATAAGCCTTCAGCGGATGGACTACTTCTGCTTTTATTGTTCTCGTGCTCCTTCGTCCGATTGAAACCTCGATATTTACGCATTTTCGTCAATCCGTTTCGATTTGTACACAGGAGCACACTTAAGGAAACAAATAAAATGATTTTGGAACATAACTGGGATTGGCTTCCACGTCGGCTTTTCTACCTCCAATAAAATTTGCACTATAAATTCACCGTAAATTCAATTCAATACTTGTATCAAAAGATTACACACTTTTAAGTAATACTTCAGAGGTTGGACGACACTTTTCTTCTTACGGCAACTATTCACTTAAACGGTGGTTTCGTTTCCGCCACGGTCTTGGAAATAGCTAAAATTTAGTCGATATTTTTCTTAAAGTTATTACAATTCACCATAACAAATTTTACAAGGCCCATATTAAATTTATCTCAAAAACGATATAGCCTAGGAACCATCCGGTCTTGCTACTACTGGGAAAATAACTTAATTCTATAACAGTACTTTTTATGTCACCAAAAATTAAGTTTGGTAATTTGAAATAGTTTTTTTAGTTAAGCCACCAAAATTTGTGACAAAAAACGTATAATAGAATAAAAAAAAAAATATTTTAATTCACTAAAAATCAGGCGAAAATGGAATCAGGACTTTTGTTTTAAATTCGACTACTTTAATTTATGACCTTTATAACACATTAAGAAACCACCTATTTTTGTGAATGATACTTCGTAGTAGCAAAAAGCGGACTAAATTAAATCAGTTATGACACAAGCAATAAAAGGACAAGTGAAGTTATGGTTGTTTTGTATATACATTATGTGTTGAAACACTATGAAAACTGAAACCACCCCAAAAACAAGACGGATGTTCAATATTTTACTAGCTCGGAATAACATTCACGGCAAAAATTACATAAGCAAAAAAATTGGAACAGACTTTTCGTTAGGATCATAATAAAGAAGAATAAAAATTAATCCACCTTTAAATGCTCGCCAAGAAGCGCTAAAACCACATACGTACGTACTGAAATAAGTATTTTCATATTCTTCTTGCCTACAAACTCTCTACCATTGACGATGTAATTTCCTGCATTATTTCAAAAGTGACTCATGTGTTCAACCGCATTTTCAATATATCATGGTATAATAATATATTTCGTCGCCACTACTATCGCTTCAATAGCTCAGGTTGTACTAGCGTAACGTAAAATAACGGACGGTACTGATGTCGTGGGTTCGATCCCCGGCAGTCGAAATGAACTTTTTTTGGTTTTTATTTTTATTTTATTTTTCTTTTACCGCCTTTTTACCCCCTTTATTTAAAATATTGTTTTTTTTTTGTTGTATATAACATTTTATTTAATGCTGTGAGTAATTTAGGTACAGTCAAGATATTTAATTCCCTAGCCATTTTAAAATGTTATTAGACACATGTAATGCAATAAGGTCGAAAACTGTATTTCAGTATTAGTATTGATTGAAGGTAACCTAAGGTTCAACATCGTTCCTCCCCGCAACCGCAATACTCTGTCTTAGCTAACTATCGCTAGACGTTATGCCCTTGTAATAAGGATTACAAATGTACAGTGACAGTTGTCCGGTATGACTCATAGATTTATATATTATTAAGCTAGATTGAGTTGTTAGGCCAAAAAGTGTGTCCACATGAGAGGGTAAAGTTGGGGCCGGTGTCCCTCTCGCACTTATTGCCACTGTCAAAATTATTTGAATGACGTCATCACTGTCATTATTTAGGGATACCAGTCAATATTCAAAGTTACTACCAAATCTACTAATACCGAAATTAAAGGTTTTTTTTAATTGCGCAAATCTTTGGTTTTATGGCTTCATAATAATGACTTACCAATTCGCTACAAGGTATTAATATCCTTGCCTCGATATAATACAAAAATAATTTAAGAAGTTTATTAACTTAGTTATCATACAGGTAAAAACACTACTACTATAGTAATCTCTTTAACACTGGTCACACGTGCGAGAGGGACACCAGCCCCAACTTTGACCCTCTCATGTGGATACGCTTTTACTATCCTAATAAGAACGTTTTTCTGCACCGGTGATAAAGTTCAATTTATTATGGCAAAAAAAGTGTGAGCTCAGTCCCTATTGAAAGTCCATGGTATGACTCAATGAAAAATTGGCTAAATAGTAATCGGAAAACAAGCAAAAAGGGTAGAATATATTTCTATAAGTTATTTCGTTGGATTACATTACAAAATGAATGTATAATACTCGTTGTAATTGTAAAGATTTAAATAAATAATTTTATTAGTTCAAATTAATGACCGTCAAGGAACAAAAACTAATTGAGTCGCTATTAGACCGTTTTCACATTATCCGATCCGATAACGGATGTCGGAAGGATATCAATAGATGAATCCAAGATTCCGCCTGTAATGTATGGGATATCGGTCCGACATCCGATATCGGTTCGGATAATGCGAAAACGCACTTAGGTCTACATTTTACACTTTTGAAAACCAAGATTAATTAGAGTCAGTTGTATGGTCGGTATGTAGTGTAAATAAAAAGTCGAAAAGTAGTAGGTTCTTTCTATACTTTTTGCTATGTATTTTATATTTCAATAGGCAGGCTTCTGTACCCATATTACAGTACTTTCAATATGTGCTATCCTATAATTAAATTCGGACACTCGCGTAGACACTTCTAATATTATTTGAATGGCATTACCAACATTAAATCTCATATTTAAAGTCACACACAGGTCGAACGCGATTAATTAACATTATTTTTACCTTTTTTCCCAACGTTTCGGCCAGGTTGCACTGGCCGTGGTCGCGGAAGACTGACGTCCCAGCAAAGTGTCACCGGAGATGTAAACAACACAAAACTACCCGATATTAATTTATATAAATGTTCGGGGTAGACAAATAAATATAATCCACCCGCTTTTATGTGTACAAAGCGCGAGAACTTAAAGTGTAACATTAAATCTCCTTTTGAAAATAAATTTTAAAGAATATCCCACTATCAGATCAGAGCCACTGGTATTTAATTTAAAACAAATGTCTATAATAAATAAATCCGATTAACCTTTGGGTTGTCTGCTGTCGAATTTAATTATTTTCATAGAAAATATTTTAATTTGTATCCTTCCAGCTCGAGATTCTTGGAAGCCCTGTAAATTTTTCTTTGTGACAACTAGATATGACATGTCAGGAAATTTACACATACATACATTACATACATTTATTGTAATAAATGTAGTACAAGTGAGCAAGATAAAGATGATACAGTAGGGTATTTTTAAAGTTTATGTAATGAAGAAGTAAAATTGCGGCCTTTTTTAGGTATTTCTATACTAATTATTATATATTGGTAGCGGCTCCATTCGTTCAATATCCGTTCGCAATTCATTTTGACATTTAAGTCATTTGAGCATATTATGACAAAAGGTATTTTGATAAAGAGTTTTTAGTGTGTCACAGTTCTATTTGCAATTTTTATACTTAGGTCTTTATACACTAAGTTGGTTATGGCATGAACGATTTTTTTCCTAAGCAGATAAGAAGTTAACGTTATTAGCATCAACAAGAATGGTATAAATGCAATTTAGACCCAGGTTTTTAAAACATTTTTGTTATGAATTGTGCGTCCTTGTATTTAATGTCATTGCAGTAGCTTGTACTTATCAACTTATAATATAAATAAAACATTAAAAAAAATGAATTAAAAAAGCTGTAATATCCGCACCTACGTATGCGACGACTGAGATTTGAACCCGTGACCTGTGGCTTGTAAGTCTAACGATAATCGCCGGGGCTATACCTGGCCGTGACATATGGGTCGAAATTAGACTTTGTATAGCTTTCGCGTGTTTGTAACAAGCGTTGCTTCAACGATTCTGAAGAATGGAAGAATACATTTCACAAGATGACGGAGATCTGTCAAATGGTAGAAGAGAAAAACGTGAGATAGATGTATGTACTGACAAGTATATACTCTTTTCGACGACTGTCAAATCGCATGCCTAAAATAAATATGTAATTTTTTAAATTACTTTGGACTTTATTATCGGTGGGAAACGTCTGTTTTTAATCTACCTAAAATATTACTTATGTAGAAATAGGCATGTAATGAGGAGGAACACTCAAAGGATACGACAGATGGCGCCACCCTATTAGTCCGTGAGACGTGAGAGCGAGAAGCTGATAATTATGTTTTTTTCTCTCTCTCTCACATATGAATGACAGTGACATGCCTAGACTCTTGCATAGGCGCCGCCTGGCGGGGTAAAATGTCAGTGTGCCTCCTCATTTACGTTAATGTGTAATAGAAGAACAGAATAAAAAGCATGCGACACGGCTCATCACCTACTCTCGGCCCAGTTTCACTGGCGTGGTGGTTTGCCATATGAATTCCTAAATGTAAGACACTAAGGTCCAAACCAAACCACGCAAAAAATGTAAATATATTATAAATTAAAGTATTAAATAAAGGTCAAACTAATTGGGTGGATTATCATGCTGTTAATATTGTTAAATAGGGACAGTAAAAGTCAACCTCGTACTATTATCTGTTACTAATTTGCCCGGTCAAATATTTAGATTTTTTTATTTCCATATAAATATATTGGTGGTTTTTATATGATAAATATCTGAAATATTATGTGCTATTCATTTCTGCTTAAAAATGTCTGTTGTTATATTTGCTCTAGAGCACGTTAGAAAAAATTCAAAAATTCTATATCATTAAAAAAAGTCTTATTTCCCGTCATATATTTAGGTGGCTTCGGGTTGTAAACCTTAAAACTGATGTTTTTTTACATGTGTCCACCATTAAATTACTGTGAGGTATTTTGCCGAAAGAAAACGCTTATTTTTTGGGCGTAGTTTTTTTTAATATCTTCCATTCCAAACTATTGGTGGATTCGAAAATATAGGTTTTTTAAATTGCGATTAAACGCTGTATATGAAAAAAAAACTACTGTTGTAGAATTATTTTCAAAAATATCGCACCGTTCTTAGGCTAATATGAAAATGTTTACTGCAATGTGGATTTGACAGCGTAAGTCAGCGACTAAGATGTCAATTTTGGCCGTAGTGAGCGCTGTGATCGTTTTAGCTACCCCCTCCACCCGCTTTGCACCCTGCCAATTGCAAGTTGATTGAAAATAAATTACATAAGATCAAATAAGATGGATGACTGTAGTCTACATGGAGATTTGTGCTAACTATAATCATCATCATCATCCTCCTTGCGTTATCCCGGCATTTGCCACGGCTCATGGGAGCCTGGAGTCCGCTTTGACAACTAATCCCAGGATTTGGCGTAGGCACTAGTTTTACGAAAGTGACTGCCATCTGACCTTCCAACCCGAAGGGTAAACTAGACCTTATTGGAATTATCCGGTTTCCTCACGATGTTTTCTTTCACCGAAAAGCGACTGGCAAATATCAAATGACATTTCGCACATAAATTCCGAAAAACTCATTGGTGCGAGCCGGGATTCGAACCCGCGACCTCCGGAACGAAAGGCGCACGTACTTACCGCCGAGCTACTAGCACTTGTGCTAACTATAATAAGATGGAAAATATTAAATATGTATATTCAAGTATATTATACATCCCGTGTGGTGACGGGTTTCCCGTGTGGTGACGGGTTTCCCGTGTGGTGACGGGTTAAGAATTTCACCACCCCCTTTCTTCCCGTGGGTGTCGTAGAAGTCGACTGTGGGATATGGGTTAAAATTGTGGCGTAGGCGAGAGGCTGGCAACTTGTCACTGCAATGTCACAAATTGGATTTCTTTCAACCCCTTTTTGCCAAGAGTGGCACTGAAACTTAGTAGTTCATGTGCTCTGCCTACCCGTTTATGGGATACAGGCGTGATTATATGTATGTATGTATGTATGTATGTATGTATTATACATAATGAGGGATACCTACTGATTTGACTTTGTAAGGAATATTACGTCATACTCTGCGCAGAGATAGTAGAGTCTTACAAGCACAGATTGGGATCCTACTAAAAGTTTCTAAAATTCCTTAGGCCCTGTGTCGCCTTTTCCTATTCGAGCATAAAAAATCAGATTATAAAATTATCTAATGGTAAATTAAATTTATATTTCACCTTCCAGAAACACTTTCATGCGACCACACAAAGGTGACGCCATACTTCATCGAGTCGATCAACTCCCGCGCAGGCTTCTGGGCGGGGCCGTGCCCCAGCTTATTCTCCTACCTCATTGGCTGGTGCGAGCCTAAGGACACGGAGTATGTACTCATGGGAGAACACCTCACGCACAAGTAAGGGTTGACTTTTCAGTCAAAAAAATGGAACCAATCTCTATCATTTCCAATTGTCCATCCACTCCACGTCCACTAGTTTTTACGAAAGCGACTGCCATCTGACCCATCTGATCGTTTCCAATTGTCCACAATAAAATTATTGACAATTTATATTGTATCAAGCATAACCATCAGCGAATGATGCTTATTAACTTAAATATCGAAAGTAACTCAGAAATAAATAAGAGTCAAAAGATGTCACAAGGGGTAGGTAAACGTAAAATCCATAGTGGAAATGATTACGTACTGTGTTGGGTAGAATCTTGGTAGCCTGGACGAGAAATGGGTCTGCGATCCAGTGGTCATGTCTCAGTGATTTTTTCCACTTTTAAGAGGCCGTCAATATCAAAAAGTAGAAAATCGTAAAATTAGTAGTTTTCTACGTCCGGTTTTAGTTTCAGTATATACTTATTGATAAGAAAAGCACTTGTTTTAAACAGCGCGTATTCTTATCTACAAAATCAGTAGTTAACATCAAGGAAAAGTTACTCCCTGAATTAATAATGATTTTTTTCCTGACGCTAGTTTAAGAAAACCCGCAAATAGTGCTCACGTCTGAGTGAGCTGAGCTCAATTTTGTATACTTTAGGCTGCTAAAATTGATGCTGTCGCATTACTTATATCCTAAACTAAAAATTCAGTAGTTTACATGTGTGTTATCATGCTACTAAAATACAGTAAATGGAAGTTAAACGACATCAATATTTGTCTAAAAATACTTCGAATCAAATGGCAATTACTTCGAAAACCTTTTAGGCAAACAAAAGGCTTTCTTGATAATTATAAACTTTAAGTATGTGTATGCAAAATAGTGTGTAACACAAATCAGGAAACACTTCCAATTTTAGATACATACTTACTTAAAGTTGTAACTAAAATGCGGTCGGCCCCTGTCGGCATCTTCATAAATTTGAATATGTACGACCGTGTTTTAGTTTTAAAATAATGTTATTTTATAAGCTAGATAACTGGACTACAGAATTATTACCTTTTCATATTTTTCCTTACAAAGAGAACGAATAAAATCAATGTTGAATATAAACTTTCGTAAATTTTCCATACAAACGTCAAAACTGCGAACAGATTCTATTGAGTCAGACGCCCCAAAGAGTATAATAATATAGTATTTGTGTGTTCTATCTCCACGAATTGTTTGCGGTTATTTAGGTATGAGGAGAACCATTTATGGGCTATACCCCGTACCCCACACTGGTACAATTTATCTAAAAGTATTTTATGTGAAACTTTTTCATACGCTTTTGTTAAATCCAATAATAGGCCTACGGCGTATTTTTTGTTGTTTATAATGTTAAGTACGCTTTGTATGTAACTATAGACAGCAAGGGTTGTGGAGTGGTTTTGTCTAAAACCGTGCTGGTTCTCATCTAGTATTTCATATTTATCTAAAAAAGAATATAATCTATTTGACATTATTTTCTCAAAGATTTTTGAAATTGTAGGTAAGAGAGATATTGGTCTGTATTGGCTTATGTCATCCTTTTGCCCACTTTTTTTGTATATAGGTTTTATTTTTGATACCTTGAGTTTGTCGGGAAATATCCCCTCACTAAATGATTTGTTAATTAATAAAGTTAGAGGGCCTACCAGTTCAGTTGCGCAAACTTTTAATAAGCAGGTAGGTATATTGTCGTAACCAAAACTTCGTTTATTTTGAAGACTGTTTATAGTTTTTATAACTTCACGCTCTGTGACCGGGCGCAGGTACATTGAATTGATAACGGGCGTAGGTACCGGCCGGCCCGGTTCCGTCGGTATGTTGGCATTGTTGCCGAGAGCAGGTGATATACCTACGCTCGCAAAGTACTCATTGAACGCATCAGCTATAAGGTTGGGCGAATTTATTATAGATCCGTTGATATTTATTTTTAGATTTTCGAAACGCAAGTTTGAGTTTTGTCTTTTGGTAGTATCTTTTATTATGTCCCACATGGCTTTAGTTTTGTTCGGCGCTTTATTCATTTGGTTAATGTAGACCTGTTTTTTTGACATTTTAATGCATTTTTTTAGAATTTTCCCGTATTTTTTGCAGTAATTACTAAGTGTTTTATCTTTTATTTGATTATTAAGTGTTCTTAAAAGTCTTTTATTTCTACATGCAGTTTTTATGCCGGCGGTTAGCCACGTTTTTTTATTAAATTTCGATTTTACCTTTATATATTTTATTGGAATGACATTGTGGAGAATTTCTTGTAGCTTATCATGAAATATATTATAATTCACATTAGTATCAAAATTTATTGACATTAACTCATACCAATTTACTTTCTTCAGCGCTTCTTTAAACAATTGTATATTTGTGTCGCAAAATATTCTTTTGTAAGTAAATTTTTCAACCGCTTTGCGCACTGTACACCGGTAATTATATGAGTATAACACACTTCGGTGGTCAGATAAACCGTTTTCTTCTACCTTTATTGTACAATCAGAGCAGTTTGAAAATATTAAGTCAATACATGATTCAGAATTGTTATTTATCCTAGTTGGCTGCTTAACAAGTAATTTATAATTATAGGAGGACATTTCAGTTAGTAAATCTTGAGAAACAGTATTATTTTTGAGCATATTTATGTTAAAATCTCCTCCTATAACTATACGCATTTTTGTTTCTTTACATTTAATTTTACATAACATTGTATTCAACGTGTCGAAAAAAGTAGTCATATTTCTATCTGGCCTATATATGTTAACGATCATGAAGCTATATTGAGGTATTTCTATCGCACAGCATTCTATGTTACCTTCAATTGATAAGTC
The DNA here is from genome assembly GCF_023078275.1 of Leguminivora glycinivorella. Taxonomy (NCBI): domain Eukaryota; kingdom Metazoa; phylum Arthropoda; class Insecta; order Lepidoptera; family Tortricidae; genus Leguminivora; species Leguminivora glycinivorella. Next base: position 32,695,140 of record NC_062971.1, read on the forward strand.
CGCTATGTCCTGTCTATCGATGTAGTTAATATTATCCCTTACGAGTATCGCCACCCCGCCACCTGGGCGCTCTCGTCGGTGGTATGCTGCAGCAACTTCGTATCCGTTTATGTGGATTAGATTTTTTTGCGCTTCAGAAATCCACGTCTCCGTTAGGCATATAGCTAGAAAGTCGTTATCATGCACGAATTCTTCAAGAAGATGAGATTTATTTTTCAAACTTTGCATGTTTTGGAATAATAGATTAATTTCTTCCGAATTACTTACGAAAAAAAGGACCATTTTGCAGATCTATATTATTGTTGTTCTGTTGGGCGGTCTGTGATCCATTCAGGGTTTTATGTTGCGTAAGTTCAATAGATAAATTTGTACTTTGCTGCTCGTGATTAGAGTTGCTTGCTTTTATTTTATAACTATCATTGAATAGGTAGTGATTTGCCATAGAGTCCACGGTATATTCTTGACCGTCGATTATCAGTTTTTCATTTCTTATAATGGCATGTCTGCCGCTGGCTCGCGCTTGTATCAAGCCTTTTCTCAATGTTTTTCTTTCCAGTAGCGCTTTCTTGTCCAAAACAGTCGAGATTGCAATTCCAGTGTTCTTGAAATATTGTTTATTTTGAAGTATATAGGTCGTTACCCTCTTGCTGATAAATTCGACGAGTACTGGACGCCGACGCCCCTGTTTACCTAATCGTTTTATGTCTTCGATATAGCTGTTTACGTTCACTTCTAATCTGTCATAGAAAATATTCGTAATTCGCTCATATAGGTCATGTGACGTTTCATAGTGGTATTCGGTTAATCCGTAAATAATAATTTTTTTGGCGTTACTATCGACGGGCTCGTTGTTGGTGGACAATTTCGTAAGCAAACGATTTTCTAAGTCACTTAATTCAGATTTTAAATTTCGTTTTTCAGATTCAAGTGACTGAATCCTTGTGTTTGCTTGATTAATTAGGTTTTTTAGTCGTTCATGTTCCTGGTTCATATCCGTTAATTTTACTTCAACTTCCGCCCTTAGTTCATTAATTGCGTTAATAACTTCAGATTTAATTGTCTTTTTTAGGTCTGTAAGCATATAATTGTTGTTAGCCTCGAATTTCATGTCCAAAAGGTTCGAAATGCTCTCCAGCGTGACAGGTTTTGCTTGTAAAGAAATAGGGTTTGGCCCGTAGGTGCTTGGGGTTGCGTTGACGCGTAAACTAGTTTCCCTTAGGGTTTTGTTAGGGCTTACATAAAGAGTATCACCTTGCAGGTCGTTTTCGTCTAGTAGGTGGTCCACGGACATGTCCAGTTCGCTTAATGATGCTGATAGTTTTTGACCTGGTGGTGTACTGTTGTTATTTTTCCTATATGTTATGTTAGAACACTCTGAGCAGCGCCATGAGCGTTTGATTTCATAATTTTGAGCCATATATTTCGCCGTAGTTATAAGCAGGCATCTGTAATGGTAACATTTTTTGCAAACTGTGCATTTTAGTATTTCACTTTGTTCGATTATTTCAGAACATAGTGCACATTTTTCCATCTTGAGGGTATGCTTTTTTATTTCGCCGTGTGTAAGCAGGACCGCTGCACTTTAGTTTGAGTATGCGCGACAAGGACAACTAACGGCCGCGATAACGGCCGGTCAGCTGTGCGCTATGGCGTTTAATTGGATTTTATTTCATCTTAGTTATTTCACCAAAATTGCACTTTTCAAAGATAGTTCACGAATAATATTTAGCAGGTCACATACTTCACGTATCTAGATTCCACTTTAATGCAAATATCACTTAGGGCACAACTAATTTCGTATATTTTGATTTTATTTGAGCGGCGATACAAGGTACGTGTGCGCGCGCGATCGCGCTCTTTGTGGGGAGTAGTCACGTGCGATTTCATGACTATTGGGGTAAATCGGATCAGTTTGACCCAAGGAACAATTTTGCCAAGCAGCGTCGCCACAGGCAAAAGTGCAAAGTCGCTGGCCTTACTTATCCTACTGGTCACCAAACACAAATATGGCAAAGGGAAAATGAGCATAGTTTGAAAATTATAAGTTCTAGCTAACAAAGACAATATTGTAGGGAATTTTATAGAGAATATACTTCTTTTAGACGTTATTATTGTAGCTTTTACGGTTTTCATGGAAATATAAAAAAACTGAAAACAGGGATACAAAAGTGGGGGGAAAGAGGGGAAACATTGACAGCTCGGCGTGTTTCTACTTCTATTTTTTCTTATAACCCTATAAGCTACATACATGCCCTATAAGCTACATAAATTTCATGCTTTCTGCCAGACGGGACTGGTTAAGAACTCGTACTAAATCGCATATCAAACACACAGAGCCCGTTTCTTAACCGCAATTGATGTAACATCTATTGCAGGTGTATGGGATTTTTCAAAAAAAGTTACGAAATAAAAAAAACTAACCATGCTATTCTGTTTCCTATAATGGACCTAACCACAGATATAAACCATAGATCAAGCAAACGTATCTACTTAGCGTGTCAAATGAACTCAGTGAAATCCACTGAGTTGTCCGTCTTTACTCGCAGCTTGCAGCTTTCGGGCGTCAATTTTTGTAAGTTGAAGTCAACCAAAACATAAAAAATGCCTTGTTACGTGATATTCAATTGCAACAACACAAAAATTATGAACAATCAAGAGCCTGAGACATATTCAAAATTACAGGCAAGAATCAACTTCAGTACAAAATTTGACACGCTCGGCCCCTATACAAATATATGAATTTGTTTCTTCTATCTAAATTAAGTTCTGTGGACCTAACTATATGCCGAAGTTAACGGAATTCAATAAAAATATGGTGTATAATTATTTACCCACCTTCAAAATTCACACATGCCACCGGGCATGCTACTTTTTGCTCTGGTGTAATGTAAAGTGATGGTCACAAACCTTTTTATATATCTTCCAAGGGTCAGTCTCCTTCAGTTTCTATCCAGCAATTGACAGCCAAATAGCAAATAACTCGACTTTTCTTTCCGGATGAGGAATACCGTGCATGGGTGCACCTGCAACATATGTGGTGGTAAACCGTCTTGTTTAATCTTATAAGAAAAATTATAAATATCCAAAACGCATAGGCCAAGTGTATGCACCACAACGCAATAAATATGAAGAAATAATTACCACGCAAATGGAAAATGTATCAAAAACTACTTTACTTACCCAAATCCGCACAGCTGAAAATGCAATACCGTTTATTTCTGCCGGGTTCACTCATTTTTAACAAGAAATTAACAAAATCACAATTTCGAATTTGAATTGAAAAAAAAAATGGAACATTTAATTTTTATTTAATAAAGTGATAAAAAAGACATCAAAAATAATAAAGTAATAAATAAATAATAAAATAATAAACCAAGTAAATTAACCTAAAAAAAATATGACTTTTGTAACGCCATTTTTCCAAACGTTTAGTTTTACGGTGGGCATATTCGGACATTGTTTGTAATAAGTAATAAATGTTAATAATGATAATTCTAAAATACTGATATTTAACTTCTCAGTAAAAATTTAATTTATGAATAAAAATCTTTGTTACAAAATAACGTTAAACGTTCTGTGCTTGACATGGAATATTTCATATATAAACTTTTTAGAAACGTATTTCAGTGACCCCGCCATCTAGTAGCTCAAGTTGAAAGTACCAAGTTAAGAAATGTTGGTACAAAAAACTCACACGATGTAGCCACTTTCTATGCAAAAAGGGGCCTCTTCTAAGTTTCCTGCCCCTGAGACGCCCGATCGGGCTCGTTCGGAGCGGACGTGTCGCCAAATTTGCTCCAATGACATTTGTTTTTGACACTGGAAATCATATACGGATACAAAAAGATTGCCAGTGCTATGAATGTATTCAAAAGTAATAAGCTAAATAAATATCGTCACGTCTAAAAGAGTCTCAGTTTAAAATCGTTTTTTTTTGTGTTGTTTACTACTTATTATTGTTGAGAAATAAAAAAATATATGTAACTTTAATACAATGATAAGAAATATAGGTATTTTTTGTCTTCTAAACTTTATTAAAATGAAAGAGTTTTAAAATTAATTTTAACTCGTTGGACTTTATTTTCATTATACTGGTCACATTATTTAGTGTGTCAGTGTGTGTAACATTCTCTTTCACGAAGAGACATTCAGTGTGGCGTATGAAAAAACTAACAGAACTAATCATTATAATTATATTCTATAAACGATTATTTACGTAAATGGCGAAATTATTAATTGTAATAATATATTATCTTATCACAAAATTGTTCTGTATGACTTACCTTCTTACGTTCAATATAATTTTTAAATGGTGTTTGCACACGGGGCACCTTAGATTCAGACAACTTTAACTAAATTTTGAAAATTATTATTTTAATGAAGAATTCTATATATGGCAACAATTTTACATGTAAACTGACTGTCAACCTCTGTTCATACATAACCTCAACCTTTGTCTCAGTGCATTTATAACGGATGTTATAATGGCTAAACCGATCAGGAACAGTGAATTATTTTAATTCATTCGGAAAAGGGTTTAATCATTTATAATTAGAATAAACGAAGCACTGTTTTTTACACCAGAGTTGTTTTGATTTTATATGGTGTTTGCACAAATTTATTTTGAAAAATAATCGGAGTCAATTCGTGTGAGATGGTAACACTAAATTGACACTGTCCGCAATCTAAACACGCGGCAGCGTGTCAAGCCAAGTTCAAGTAACCGAACTGGCAGACAACATCGTGTGTAATATTACACGAACTATTTGGAGCCTCTATGGGCGTCCTCACAACAAAAACTATTTCACATAAACGTCTTAAATTTGGCTCTTATAATGATATTTGTGATATACATATTATGTGCCTGTCGTGATTGTTTCACCGGATGGTCTGATCGGAAGATTAGACCATTTCGTTGGATCTCCTTCTTATTTATGTCTTATTATTTGTAACGTTTATTTTGTGTGTGTGTTAACGAATAAATTAATTATATTCTATTCTATTCTATTATAAAAGTTATAAGAAATGATATTTTATGTCACCAATTGTCATAAAACATTTTGAGGACTGCCATTGAACTTGGCACCCGTTTAGATCTCACTGCTTTTGTCGTTGACGCCAACAACCAAGGCATATATAATATTGAACTTGGCTCATATTTCCCTTTTTTGGTTTTGATGGGATTTTAACGTTACTACTGATCTTCAGTGAAACTATAGACCTGTCTTAAGTTCCTCTCACTTAGGTCACTGACCTCTTCCAGTAAATTGCGGTAGTGTGCGAAAAGTATGTTGGTGAGTGTGACGTGCGTTAGTGTGTGTAAATGGGGTAATTTGACAGATACTGAATTTTTACCCATCGTGACGGGCTCTTAAAGCTAGAAGTCTATAGGTACCTATTTCTAACCCTTTAAATTCTATATAATTTATAAAATATCTCGCAAGCATTCTCTTTCATAAATAATGTATGTTTTCCAGAGCACGAGGCGTGTTTTATGTGACGACGAACGCAAAGCCACCTTACGCCCGCGGTTTCCCCGGCAAGTCGAGAAGACTGCGCTCCGCACCGCCCTATCCTTACACCTCGAACAGCTGAGATTCTACTTAATATTGTCGTCGGCTAGCGCGACAGTTATGAATTTAAACTAGGTAAACGGATTATATCGCGTATACCGAACGCTGTAAAGTATTCGAAACGTCGGGATGTATTGCAAATTCATTGTACGTGATATATAATCCGTTGTGGCTTCTATAGTTTTATTTCATGAGCTGAGATTCTGGTAACCAACATCTCTAACCAAGAGTAGGCACAGTCAGCACCATTAGTAACGGATGAAAAAACGCGCCCAAACGTATCTGACATCACCTGAATAACTTTTCTTAATACAGATAAATCAGTCGGCCTAGCCGAACGTTGACGATAGATGTCGAAACGCAGTTTGGCTCTGTCGCGCCAATACGTTACGATAAGCGTCTGTGATTTTGGCTAATTAGCCTGTACAGTTCATGGCCAGAAATGTCAAAGTTTATTTTCACGAATTTCTTTTTTTTTGTCTTTACAGAATGGTGCAGTGAGCTCCAAAACTGCATAGAGAAATCATTGATAAATTCGCCATGCACTTTTGTAGCTCACTGTACTGCCGAAGCGTTATTTGATCCGCTACTTTTGATGCTGACTGTGCACTATTTAACACTCCGTGGCGAACGATACGCAACTGGCTTTGTCGAAAAATTGAAGAGCAATGGAGAGAAATAACTATGATACCTACGTTGCGGAGCGTCAACGATTGTACTCTTGGCTACAAGCCCTGCGCTGGTAGCCAAATGCACAAACGCTCACGATAATATCTCTTTTGTAGCTATCTTCTCTATCACTTTTGAATATTAGCGCGACAGAGCTAGACTGCATTTCTGTCGGCGTCTGGCGTCGACAATGCCATTCGGCTACGCCGGTAGAACACGCAGACAAAACTTGTCTACACGCCCTGGTTTGGTTTTTGTTATACCGACTTGACAATTGTCACGTTGGTCTGGTACACACGGTGTACAAACATTAAAATGATCATAAGACACATTTTATTCTGAAGAGGAAACAAAATCGTAAGCGTTTTACAGAAATATAATGTAGGTACGTTATGACACTGTTGTGCTCAAAAGCATTAAATAAATGTCATATACAAAGAAAAAGTGACCAAGGCCTCCAAGTGTTCCGAGCTGGAATCGAACCAGCGTACTCCGTTAACCGGACGGATGCCTGTAAACAGCTCGCAACACTTGGAGGCTTTGGTCACTTTTTCTTTGTATATGACATTTATTTAATGTTTATAGTATAATAGTAGTGTTACTACTTAAAAATACAAATTAAAATATTTTCAAATGAGAATAATTTGATTTGTTCTAAGACTGTTGTGCTCATTGTCAAGTTCGTATAATCGGGGATAAAAACACGGGAAAGCAACTAGACAATTATTATACTCGTATTTACAGTTATAAATGAAAAAAGAAATGCTGAAATTATTTCGTCTCTACCATATTTACTAAACAGTTCGAATAGACCATGTGTACTTAAATTACATTGAAGTTTGCTACACCGTGTTTGTTCCTTTTAGTTACCAGCATTCATAGTTTTACTTTTTAGATAGGCAATGTGTTTTCTTGTCAATTGAGTAGTTTACCAATATAATTTATTAATAGGTCATAGGTGTTTGTGATATTTGCCACTCTTGACAGGTTTACGGACTTTTATCGGTTTTCGGTATACCTGGTTGACTTATGTTAAGTGTAATATATTAATACAATCATAGCTAATTGCTTCAGCAATATTAAAATACATCATATTATTTATGTCGATTGTAATTTGTGGTAAGAAGTGTTAGAACTATATACATAGCACCTATTTCTAATACGGTTCATTGCAATCAAATATTTTTAAACAATAGGTATATTGTTTTAACTTTTCCAGGTTTTTTTTTTCTTTTGCCCTTATCTTATGTTGTATCTACCTCTGTTCTCAATTAATTCATTAGGAAATAATGTAGTAATATTATGATTGTATTCGGACTTGATTTTATTTTTGTATTTTTACATTAAGTAAATTATGATTTTATGAAAATATAAGGAACGTCTTCTTATTTTATTCAGGAATAACCAATGAAATAAGGGACAAAAGTTTCCATACATTTATTATTAGGGAAGATAATGTCACCATTTAAATTAAATTTAACAACATTCAGCTAAAATTCTATTAGAAATATACAAGCACATGAAGAGAAAATTAAAAATTTTTATACAGTAACAAGTCGAAGGCGAATATAACACTGAGAAAAGAGTCAACATATAAAGACACTATAAAGTACGATTTAAAATACATTATCAATCTATGACAAATTATCTAACTACGTGATTAATGTATACATGATTGATTAAATTACTATATCGTTTGCAACATCAATATCAAAAACAGGAAATATAAGGTATTTTTGATTTATCGAAATTGTTTATTAAATTAAGTTATAGATTATTGTACTTACATCAGCCAAAAGGAGGAAAAGATTTTATTAGACGGTACGATTATTATATCAATCTCTAACAACTATATTTCTAGTGGAAACAAACCAATGTGACCAAAGGCAATGCAGGTTAAAACGTCTAAAAATTACACCGTTGTTAGTATTAATTACACGTGGCTGATGCAAGCACTTCAACATTGACTCAACCGAGTAGGTAAAGTACTTATCAAACAACCTTTAATATTTGAACATGATCAATGATTAAGAAAAGTATCATCATGCTTACCTACATCGGAATCGACCACAATTCCTTTGAAATGTATACACATAATTTAATAGTTTAACAAAATATCTAGATCAGAAACCATAGTTAAGTAGTAAATATTTACAGTAAAGTTACTAGCGTACCCGTATTTTCCACCGAGAGCACATATATTGTTTTACCAATCACTCCACATTTCCCCGCCTTTGTCTTATCGTTATCGCATCATTTGTAATATCCAACATCTTTAACTTCGATTTTATTTCTTCAAGTTGCCATAGCACCCTAACATTAAGACTTTGTAAGCATAATCTATCGACTCTTATAAACCTAAAATCTTATAAATAGTTCAAACCACTGTTTTATATACAATCTTTGTCTTCCGCGCAACTTTTTCAATATTAAATTCATTCAAAGAACTCTTATTGTTTTATCTCTTATACTTTACAAGATCTTATTAAAAAATTACAGTAAGACCCAGCATGAGATAAATTATGTTTATTTGTTAAGAAATAAATCCAAAACTAGCTTTAAGCTACACTTTTCAATTGCTGAAAAGTAAAATGTGTTTTAGTGGCATCTATTTACTAACTTGACAGTTTATAGTGTCGATCATTGTCGTAATATAGTCGGACTAGAACTTCAATCAAAAGAGTCAACAATTGATTGTCAAGTTAGTGTAATAAAGGCTGATTTATTGTTTAAACTTCTAATTACTAGTTATGATAGGCCAGATTGAAACTAAATGCTGACACTGCCTTAACCACAGTGAACTAACTGGGCACACATAAATACTACAATACGTTGATACCACTCGGTGACCTTATAGTCTAATTAATACTGCATATTCCATTTTATTATCGTCATCTTTACTTTCGTTTTGTGTAGTTACTACAATCTGTAACGACATAGTAAAAGAGACTTTTCGACTTACCAAATTGACAATTGTAATTCTTCATGAATATTTTATATGCAGGCATTTATAGTGCGATATAAAAAGTTTAAAAGTTTTTGTAGAAAATAAAGGCTCCCGTTTCTACTTTTTATTTAACTGTCACACTTTTGATAGTTGTGGCAATAATTTTGTATGGGAAATGTTAATAAAAGTTTAGTAAAACAGTAATGTTGAATTGTCAGTCATAGAAAACTCCCAATTGTCAAGATGGTATAGGTAACTGTCATTATTTGTTTTCTAATTCTACCACCGCTGGCGGTAAGTGTAACAAAAACACACAAGTTATAGTGTAATCAATGACTGATTAAAACCTTTATGTTATCTATACAAACTGTAATAAGTCTTAAATGCATGGTTTCATGGTTTGTTTTTAATTTGAAATTTAACGGTCTACACGGTCCGTCCAGTCCGGCGATCGCCTAGGCCCTAACTGATGTTATATTATTATTCTCCTATTAAACTCTTATTATAGGCCCAACACTAAATTTAAACTAGTAACAGAGTGGGATTGAGGTACCAGTAGAAAGTATTTATAAGTCTAGTCCTCATAATTAACAGGGTTTTATGTTGGCATTCTCAAGAGAGAACAGGGGAGACGGAGACTGCTTATCACCAGGCGATCCGTGCGCTTGTTTGCCATAAGGAATTCTTCTTCTTCAGTCGGTCCCTCAATGCTGAGGATCGTGACATCATGTCATTCTGTTGAAGACTAGGTCCCTCCATAGACATAAGGAATTAATTCGTTGCATTTAACCATGCATTCAAGGATTGAATAATGAGTAAAGCAACGGGATCAAATGAGACGTAAGCGACACAAATTATTTACAGCGGTTGTCAATATCAGGACTTTGAAAGCAAATCCTTAAACATGAGTCTAATCAGTAATTGACAAATCAGTGCCTTTGTGCAATAAATACTTACTTCAAGGCTTATGTTAAATATTACTTTGACTTGCAAACATGCAGAGAAATTTACTAGTGGAACGGGGAAATGATTTTAGTGATCTTGTATTCAACCTGTTACACGAGTACAATATTTCTCTGCATGAAAACATTCAAAATGCGTTTAAACTATTGTAAGTACACATAAACTCTATTAGATTAGGTTAGCCTACTAAATTTATACGCATTTTAATTTTCTTTTAATCTAATAAATGGCAAACATGCCGTTAATTTTTTTAACACCACTAAACTATTTACAATAGTATTTTAATTCATTAAATTAATGATAAAAAAACTTGGTTTAAAAATACAATACGAATAAGATAAAACGAAAGAAGTTTAGCCACATTTTAATGAATGTCCCTACAAGCTACTCCAAATTATTGCACTTTCTATATATAAATTTGAATATTATTGTCTCGTCCTTAAGTACAAATTTCAAAACAAAAAATGTGTTAAATAATTACTTATATTCAATTCAAGAATAATAATAATGTTGTCCTATGCAAGGTAAATTTTATACTGTAACACTTATTATAAATCCTTACGTTCTAATTATACAGGCTAATTGTCGTTCCCCAAGGGAACATTATTGTCAACACAGCCTTATAGAGTGAGATCACCCCTTTTAAGAATATAATTATTGTCGTATATTTAACTTACCAAGTAATGCACCTACCTATAATGATTTGATAAATAAAATAAAATATCTAATTAAAAAATACAAAGATAAAATTCATAACGTAGGTAAGTAATCAATACAATCAGAATACCTATCTAAGTAATCTAAGTACCTATCTCGACGTATAACAAAAAAAAATGTCGATATCATAAATTCAGTGTGCGCTCGTTCATAACTAACAATTTAATGCCATTATCGAAAGTACGTTAATAAAACAAATTAATTAGTTATTAATTATGGTTTTAAAAACTAAACACAACAATCAATAAATTTATACTTACTACAGACATACAGACCGGATATTACGAATCAAACAATTTATTGCAATAACCTCATCAGAAAAACAATTGACATGCACTGACATCCTTAAAAACAATGTATTTGTTTATGTTGTAAACGTAAATGAACTCATTTTCGATGTCGATGGCGTTCTGTAAACTATATAGTAAGTATAATAACGAACAATGTTTCGATGATTACTGAACATGGATATATTTTAATATGATTACAATAAGTATTACGCTAACTTATCCTACTAAATAGTGCACGTCAAACAAGTGACCGGGTGATCGGTACCCTTTCCGCCATAGACATTGGACATCGTGAAAATTATCATTGATTACTTTATACATTACGATATGGATGAGTTCAGCCATTCTCAACAAATATGACCATCAAAACTCCGCTACCACCAAAAATCCGTTTTTTATTATTATTACACCTTTAGGACGTCAAGTAGGTAAAGACTTGCCCTATTACATTAGGTAAATGACTAAATTGCCAATTTATAATTGTTATTAGTTATTAGTTAATTAAGTTTTCAGTTCAGTAAATATTCCATCAAATTGACAGTTATTATATGACACTGATAATTCAATTTTTTTTATTTATTTAAAAAGTAAACGTGGTCGTAGTGTCAGTGTCCTTCACTTGCGGCACAGTATAATAAAGAATATCTATGCTTGCGAGCTTAATAATGAACATGAGATTGTCAGTAAAGATTGGTAAATTAGCTAAGTATTTTTCGCATAAAACGTTATCACGCTAATTCATAAATTTTAATGTTGGTAGAGTAACTGCTAACTGTCAACTTGATAATATACGAGATAGCTAGAGTGTTACCTATTTATAATTTATAATTAAATTTAAATTGAAAGTCTACTAAAAACTTTTTTCTAGTAAATCATAGTTATTTTATCGTATTTTTGCACATTTCCCGACCTTTAAACAGCGGCGTCGTCGTATCTGAAGAATTAGAAATATCAAGATTTTCTGGCCATGAGAACGAGTCGTGATTGATATTTTTAAATCCATATATTTTTCAAGCTCATAGTAGTAAATATATAAATTCTTTAAAATCCAAACATTTCATCAAAGTTCCACAGTCTTTGATCAAGAACTGAGATACCTGTTTTATTACTTAAATTATTAACTTTCTAAGTCATGATACAAAATACTACACATTGAAGTAATTTTAAAAGTTAGTCAAAATATTTTACAACACAGAAATTGACGGTGTAGAGATTCTTTAAAACAACCACTTGCTCTATATTATAATTTAAGACATGAATCTAATGACATGAAAATAATAAATAATGTTAGAAACTACAGTTCTATATCCCTTTGAAAAATTAAATAAATTTCGCAGATATGTTTAGACGATGTTTAACTGAGCTACTTGAGTCAGCAGCCAGCAATCCGGTAAAGTAGCAAGATTGTTTGCTAGGGTATCTAACATGCCTACACCTATGATAATTCTCACCCATGTCCAACAATCGAACTAATAACAAAAATTTAATATTATGAACGTCCTAACCTAACTATAATAATGTTCTCATATATTTCTTTTTTCAAATACGCATTTTTGGAATCATTAGTATAATTTGGTATAATATATTTATTTTATTCTGCAACCTCAGATAGATTCAATCATTATTTTTTGGTTATTATACCGAATTAATAAATTATCATTCATTGAATGCCAGTATGTCATTACAGTAGAAGACCGTATAAAATATATGCGGCCATCACGCAGACCCTTATTATATTTTTTATTATTTTCTAAAGTTATAGTTGCCTGGGTTAAAATAACGGCATCTTTCATATATTTGCAGAAATTTTCTAAATGTTAACGTGCACCACATAACAAGTGTACTTACGCTAGACTCTTATGCCAACATCAGTCATCAATTATTGTCACATACCTGCTGTTTCATATTCGTTGACGCATACCCTGTCGAGTGTAGGTAGCCGTAGAGCTATATTGTCAAGTAAGCCACTAAGTTTTATTTGTATTTTAATATCCATAGAAGTCAAAGTTGTGAAAGCGAACCCCAGGCTGGAACGAACCGCGGCGAATGCCGGGATAACGGAAGGAGGATGATGAGAAGTCATAAGTTTATTGATCATCGACAATTCATCACCAGAGTTGCTTTTCCGGATTTAGGAGCTATTTACTGCTCACCAAAAAGTTTATATTACGACTTGTTTATAAACTTTTAGAATCTAGTAGGTAAAGTGCAAGGTGCAATCTAACAATGAGGTGGATTGAAAATTGGTGCCGTGCTTTAAACCCAGAAACTATGTACAAGGTGAAAGCTATGTCAACTAATTTATAAGTAAAGCAATATTGACACATCATGCAGTAGGTACAATTACTGTGTATTTACATCCTGTGTATTTTATTTCTAGACCTATTCTAATGTGCATATGTATTTACAAAAGTGCATGAGTATAATAAACTAATCGTACCTATTTACAGTTGAATAAAGTAGGTAGTATAAGTATTCATACTAAGTACTTAGGTGCATGCTTTATGCAATGAGATCAATGAATTCTGATTCTAAACAATCTACAGCTATGTGCCTAAAATGTCAATAGATACTTAGAACTAATGCTAATGTTCCATGAAATTTACGAGAATATTATTTGCGTAGAGTATTTTTATAAGTTTTTACCAATATGTTTATTTATGCGTCTTATCGATCTATTATCACATTATTGACTATGTGGTTGAATTACTGAAACTGAATCACGCACATGTAATATTTATTAACAACTGTATTTAATCAGTTCTCCGAGTAAAAACTCAACAAGTTTTTTTGAAACAAAGAACACAATTTTAATTCAAAAGTTATTAAAAATAATGAATTAACACCGACATTTCACATTATTTACCAGTTTAGTAAAGGTATTTTAAAACACATTTTATTCATTTAACCTAATTTACTCGCTCAAAATACTCTCTATCAAGAAGATCGAATTACTCTAGGAAGACGGGGAAATGTGTTTTAGATTGCAGATCCATACTAAATATTTATGGAAACTTGCTACATATATACAAATCACTGATTTAAACTTTCACGATTATTACACATAATTATTTTTAAAATCGGGACTTAATCGCGTATAACTACATATTAAACTGACCTCCAACGTTTCAAGGGCGGCGTTGTCCCCGTGGTCTCGGAGAAGACTCAAGACCACGGGGACAACGCCGTCCTTGAAACGTTGGAGGTCAGTTTAATATGTAGTTATACGCGATTAAGTCCCGATTTTAAAAATAATTATATATACAAATCATTGTAATAACAAAGTCAACAGCACAGATACTACTGATATTATACGTAAATTGGATGTTATCTAAATGACTTATAATTACAAGCAAACGCAAATCTTAAAACAAACATGTTTGATGTTTTGATTTTTTTTTTAACATTTTAAAATTAAGTGATAGGTACATTTAATAAAATATTCTTAACTCAAAGATTGCAACTAATTTAGGTATAATTATTAAACAATGATTGCATTTCTTCCCTCTGTACGAGTAGTTAACATTCCCTAGCAAGTACATAATATATTTTCTACATCTATAATATCGTTTTATATTTCAAATAGGTACAGGTAAATCTAAATTTGAACAATTTAATTACATACTTATTTGTAAAGATATAAACATTTTACAACAATTAGCAACAAGAGAGCAATGTATACATATCTATGGGACTCATGCATTTAATATTCAGTGACGTGTGTTCCTATTTGTTCAGGCTCGGGATTGACCAATGACCAAATGGCCAATGGTCAACATAATCGAGATTATGGTATATTTCATCGCTACATTATTTTGACAATTGCAACATAAGAATGAGATTTTTTTTTAATTATTATGAGCTAACCACAGAATTGTCATGTTTATATAACAATTGTCATCTTAGTATAATATTTGCTTTGTTGGTTATACCAATGGAGTAATCGAGACTGCTCAAATAGTAACACGCTTTCAAAGAAAATGACGTGAAAATAAAACGATACTAAGGTATATTTATTACTTGATGATATGTCAATAAATATAACAATACAGACTCTTTTAGGCTACGAAGAAAATCAGCACGGTTTACACCGAGCAACATAAAGTTCAACCTCAACTGGTTATGTATATGAATATAGAATGACTGAATGTTTATAAAAATAATGAAGATCTGAACAGGTACTGTTAATTTCTATAACGATATGACGTAGTACAAGCTAACCATGGCGAGAGTAATAGCACATGTAATTTCACCTATCTACTCGTTGGACTAGTTCACCACCCGACCGAGGGGCGGCGCTCGCGTCGAGTTATGAACTAGTAGGAAAATACTATGGTGAGCACAAAATCTTTGAAATCATTAAATCATATACTTCAATAGAATACTAGACGAGAATCATGATTTAGATTGCTTTTAGGTAAAAAAAGTTTTGAGATTGCAGAAAAAATCGTCGCTTATCAAAGTTTGTTATGACAAATATGAGCAATATGTATAACGAGCAATCTCGTCAAACAATTCGCGAAATCTGCTTTTAAAGTGGGAATAGTTGCGTTTAGTTGGAGTGAATGCTCAGCACTCATCAGTCCCTTTGGGCAGGTTTTTTTTAAACAACTGAAAATCAAACCTCTCCTCTAGTACCACATTGAGCAACCTAGTAAGTGCCGTCGTCTGTGAGCTCAGGGTACTGGTGAGCTGGCGGTTGCACGGGCTCGGCCTGGTAGAAAGCTCCAGACACGAACGGGTTGTTGGGCACGTGGGCCGTCGGCGGCGCGGCGCCGGGCGCGGGCGGCCGCGGCGGTGCCACCGCGCCGTACGCTGGTGGTGAGCTGCTCTTCAGCGGCGCGGATGGGTTACCCATCTAGATTAAAAAAAAAAAACTAAATTATAAAAATACACGCCGCCAGATTGGTGTCTTAAGGGTCGGTTGCACCAAACCGTCTCGTCACCGTCAAAACGTTCGCTAAATTTTATTATATGAGATGTTTCATAGATCTCTGCCGCGTGACGATGATATGTTTAACTGTATTTGATGCAACTGGCCCTAATATGTGAAACGTTGCTAAATAAAGATTGTATTTAATAAATTTAGTAATTTGACCAAATCCCGCGGTGTATCGAAAAATCACATGCAAATTCTTGATCCGAATGATCCGTCTGAACAGGGTCTTACGCGGCTTAGAAAAGACGTGTATTTTTTGGCACGACTATTTTCATAAGGGTTAATCTTTCGGTCCTAAAACTAGTCTAGCGACTCGTAAAACTGTTGGTTCAACCCTCGATTGCACCTCGTCCGAAGCGAAAACGCGACAGTACACTGGATTACAAGGATCAGGAGGTACATATTAGGGATCAGGATACTTACGAAGGTGGTCTCATGGTCCTTAGACTTGACAGGCGACTCATAAGAAGGCGGCGGCTCGGCCCATGACTGCAGCTCACCCGAAGCGAATATGCCGTAGATGGTGATACCAATGAAATGCACCGTCGCGCCCATTAGGAACACCTCGCGCCACTCTGTTATTGCTTTCTCCAGCTTATCCTGTAGAATATATTTCAATGTCAGATACTATGGACGGTATTCTATAAGTTTTTTAAATGAGCGTCTTAAATTAAAATAGTGTATCTATTCCGTGGATATAATCGAAACAAGGAAAGTTCCTATTTTTATGTGACAAATTATGTGCAATTGGTTCTGAAGTGCACAACACAGCAATTTCTCACAGAAATCTTTAGAAACAACGTGCCTGTATCTTAACAATATCTCATTCAACACAGAGATCTATTTAACATGTTTTATCGCAACCTTATGCATAAACAAGGGTATCGGAGCGCACTACCGCAGCAGGAAAGCACCATAATAAAGTGCTAACTCATAAATACTGTTTCATACTCCGGAGTAACGCATCACCGCGCACCCACAAAGCGATTCATTTCATATTCCGAACACAACTCGCTCGGAGCTCGATTTCCTTTTTAAAATTAGCCACGGCCGAATGTCCTTTTTGTTGCGACAGCTATCGCTGAGGAGCGATACGGTGGGGGCCGCTTTCATTTCTATATAACGTAAGGACTTTAAACTGAGGCAGGAAATGCGAAATAATTTCATCTGTGAGTAGCTGAAGCTGCCGTTTCTGCATTATGTGCACGTTATGGATCGGATATTGTGAAAGAGGGGCAACGTTTTAGGAAACAATGGTAGAGCCGGATCAAGCTAAGTCAGCGGCGATTTTGACTGTTTAAACTGTGCAAATGTTACATTTAACTTTATGCAAAGACCTATATACTTAACTTCGTATAGACGGCCAAGGTCTAAGAAAAAAACGTACCTCAAAGCCATAGAGAAAAAGGTACGGTGGCCAAGATGGCGTTACACCTTTGGGGAACGCTCGGCTAGATGGCGCTAATATTAATATTTGACATTGTAACACATATCAAGCTAACAATATGGGCCAAATTGACAAAACTGAGGTTCAAAAGTTGTAAGATTGTGTCGCGAGATGGCAGTCTATGCACTGTGATTACACATTTTACTTTGACAGTAACTCTCTATAATACTAGATCCTCTTTGACTTTATGACATTTTGGCGTTTACAGAGCACATTCTCAATAGGTATGTGTTTTCAAAATATAGCGCAAAGCCAAGTTAGTTGTTGTGCTGGTTTATAGTATAAAATTGATAATTTTTATTTTTAACATTTTTTTTTCAATTTTCTTTACTATACAAACCTAGGCACGATATTTTCAGACTTCGAATGATTCGACTCTTAGTAACATCTATGAGTTTCTTTTAATGCCATTTGGTCTTTAAAATACGTCAATATTATGTCCAGTTATGTGAGCTTTGCATTCTACATTTACATACCTTCTCCTGCGTGATGTAGTTAATGACGATAGGCACCACAAAACCGGCGATTGTCCCGATACCGTTGGACAATCCCATGAGGATAGACGCGTATCGCGGCGCGATGTCCAGGTGGTTCACATTGTAGCCGGAGATAGCAAAACCGCTGCATGCTACGCCCAGCGTCAGTTCTATAGTTGCGACGTACTGACAAAGAGAGAGGAATTTAATAATGATACCATATGATGTAAAGATTAAGCAGGAAAGCGGACCCTGAAGCTAGGCTGGGAAAATTCTAGGTTAAAGAAGAAGAAGAAGACCCTATAATGTGAAATAGTGACATCTTTTAGAGCTATGTGATTCAAGAAGTGGAATTAAGATCAAACAATTGCCATCCGGGTCTTAGCGATAGAATAAAAATACTTGTAGTTTGTTAAAACCTGTTCAGAATTTTGCAGGCATGGTTAATATATGAATTGATTCATACAAAAATATAAATTAAAAGTTGAATGTAATAAGCTTGTTAATAAGTAAATAGGTATCTGATAGGTACCCGTATGCCTAAACTCACCTTATTATCGGCATAGGCGACAAGAACAAAGAAGAACGCCTCCAGCCCGAAGCCTCCGCAGTTAAACAGTTTCCTCACGTTGGTGGTAGTCATCGTGCCACTCTTGCGCAGGTAATCGGCCAGCATGCCGCCGATCGGCACCAGTGACGTCATGATCAAGTGAGGGATGGCGCCCACGAACCCAGACTATAACAAGATATCAACGTAAGTTTGGCAAAAAAACTATTCTTAAGATCTCATTTACACAGTTATTTATATTTTGTTCAAGTGCAAACATACAAGGGTACAACTCAAAACCATGTCCCAAAGTTCGTAACTTGCAGATTGCAGCAGACATGAGATAACTTGGTAGGTATCAGTGGCGGGGCGTCGATACAACTCGATTCCCTACGGGTTCCCTAAAATTCTCCAGTATCTGTAGAAGTTCATACAAAACAGATCCCAAAAACCCCTCCGGCTTTATCAACGAAAATTTTCACGCCACGCCACTGGTAGGTATATCATATGGATTAATATGTGCGTACACTACTATATTTTTTCACTGGACTGTTACTAAGTTTGGTGATTAGGTAACTCACCTCTGTGATTTGCATTTGAAATCTTGAATTAAAATACGCAGACTGAAAAATAACTAACAAACAGAAATTCCACGTTCTGCAGAAATTCGCTACAATAATGGCATATACCTGAAACAAAAGAGAATCATTATAGAAACACACTTGAGCATTCATCATCTAGATAGGTCAATGAAAGTGGGAAATAAACAAGCTTATTCGAAAGCATTTAATCAGATAAGAGTATGACACATTCTGGCTTGGTACATTCAACATGCATGTCAACTTACTGGAGTGGAAAAGGTCTTCTTCCACGGCGTTCCCCAGACGTTAAGTGTAGAGAATCATTTATAACTGATAATGTATGAAACAGTGGATTTTAAGTACTGTTCGGTGACCAAGTATCATATGACTTACTGGGGGTGAAGTGACTGCATTGACATGACTGCTTGATGTAGGCCATCTTCTTGTCATTGCAAGTTATTGGAAGATAAGAAAAAAGGCCACCCACGACATTCCCCAGAAGCTGAGCGTGAGAACCTATCGTCTACGAGACAGTGACTTAAGTTGTTCGGTGATGAAGTATCTCGTGTGAACTTACTGGGGGTGAAGTAAAAAAGGCCTTCCAGGGCGTGCCCCAGAAGCTGGGCATGGGGGCCTGTGTGGCGGTGCCGAGGGACTGCTCGATGTATGCCATCTCCTTGCCGGCGATATGCGGGTGCTTGCTCGGCCGCTCGAACACCAGCCACAGCCACATACAGTACCTGCACGATAATAAACAGAGTCAGAAATGCCAAATAATAATTAACGAAAAAAAAAACAAACGAGCTTCAAGAATTTATTGAACAAGGTATCAAAGGCACACATTTTTTACATATCATATCCACCACTATGCTCATAGACGTGGAATTGCATCGGAAATGCGGAAAATGTCCGCATAGATCCCGCAGAAGATAAGCATAGTTCAACGGCACACCAAAAACTCACCATATAAGTCCAAACACCCCGTAGAAGTAGAACGGAGCTTGCCATCCGATGTAATCTGATAGCATCCCAGACAGAGGCATCCCGATGACAATGCCCGCATAGGTCCCGCAGAAAGCCAGCGTGGCCAGCCGAGAGCGCTCCATCGGTGGCGCCCACATACGCCAGATGCCGTGGCATGAAGGATAGGTCACACCCTAAACAGAAAATTATTCTTAAAGTTCATAATATTAAAGGATATTACATACAGCAAAGGACTAAAAGGGACTACTCCAACTTAAGATTTTTCCACAACCATATTAAAACACATTACCTTTTATACCTCCTTACTATAGGCCTCGACAATGCCAATCTATTATAATTTGTAAAGGATGGGTAAATTGGGATGCCTACACTAAGCATAGCCCGACATTCGATTTACCCTTAACTATTATGTTTCAATGGACTAGCAAAGATTAGTTCTTTACAAGTAATGTATTTTTTTGTTAGGTAGGTATACCTATTCTTTTATAGGTATTTCATAAAAAATATGCCTTACGAGTACATACGTAGCTGTAATTTCTAAAAGTATATCTAAACATTTCTGTAAGATACACCAGTCAATAGAAAATCTTCACAAAGCGTCCCATAAAATGGGATTCTTTTGTCAGTATATCTACAGTTATCAATGATTAGATTTAAGGGGATATCATGGGTATTGAGGAGTCAGCTAAGTCGCGATACACGGGCGCAAATACGTCGCCATAGCAACGGGGTCCGCGTAATCCTAAAGAGGCTTTTGAACATCGGAATCGATGCCGACTGTACTTGAGAGCGATTAAGAATGGATACGGCGGAGGCTAAATTGTAAAACCACTCAAACGTGCTCTAAATGGGAATGGTATGTAAAAATTGAACATAGGTACATGGACTTGTGATCGTTCTAGAATAGGTACACATACTTACAGAATAGGGAATATTAAAAACAAATATACTTACCTACTTATTCAAATCGTTTATCTTATGGTTTTATGTTTATTAAAGGACAATTTTCTTTATCAGGTTTGTCTGACTAGTCGCAAGGTAGGTAATAGTATTAATGCATTCCACGTTATTTACGACAAACTTTGCCTTTTAAAGCATTTTCGTTTACGCTTTTTCAAAAAAAAACTTTAGGCCGCAACGCACCACTCAAAACAAAGCGTGCTACAATACGTACGTTTTGTTTTGAGTAGTGCGTTGCGGCCTAGCATTAAATTTTATTTTCACACGATTTATGATAACAATGCTTATTAATGTGCATAAAGCTGTCTATCTGCACTTCTCTGTAAATAAAATACGACTAACAATTTAGTTCTTATTTATGCATGACCACTATTATGCTAATACCATTATCCTACTGTTTACACTTATTAATAAGGGATCGCGCCGACCGCTTCCGCGGAGCGGCACTAATGCGCAGTTAATGCATTCCTAAAGACTACATTACATCATGTAGAAAAGCTGTAATATGCAAAATGTTGTTTGTCTACAGAAGGGGAGTGGGATCCAAACGTGACGAGCGGAACGGTCGGGGCCCGAAATTCGGAACGAGCGTAATAGGCCTCATCATGCGATGGCACGATCCGATCAATGCCAAATGTTCAAAATTTTAAACGTATGACAAGTGAACTTGTTACATGTTCATCTTCTCACCCTCTTTATCGTGTTATTAAATGTTATAAGTAAGTATACTCGTATGTAACCTTTGCTATTGCATAATGCGTTCCATATCGAATCCTTTGTTGTCTTTTTTGGCGAATCGATATACCTTCGCAATAACATTGTATCTAGGTACTTTGAAGTTGTTAAGATTAAACGTTTTGGGTATGTAATGTACTATTTTGCAAACTTTCATTACGTTAGTATTTTGTATGTAGGGTAAGGTGGTTGACAGTGGGTCGCTGGTGCACAATAGGTCACGCACACTACGACGAATTCAAATACACTATTATTAATTTATTACGCGCCGTGGATACCTCTGGCCAACACGTACCTACTAGCTCAGTGCCCAGGGGACCGCGCGAACAGAACGTTGTGTGCAGGTGTGAACGTGATATCACTCCGCGGGTAGCATATTTACGTAAGTTGGAATTTATCGTATAATTTCGAATTATATGCCATTGAATGTCTTGTTATCGTTTTTATTACTACCTTGATTAAAAAGCTATTGTGTGTTTTAACATTTTCCGCTATAAATATTTTTTTTGTATTTGTTTTTAATTATTTAATTTTTTTGGCGTGTAGGTTGACATTGGGTCATATGGGTCAAGTACACAGTGGGTCAGATTTAGTACACATTCCTATGTTACAGACTGCCTCGAAAAAGGGTCACACCTGTAGAAATGAAGGAGGAATACCAAACGAACGAGTGGAAAAAGCATAGGCTGCCATAAAAAAATCTTGGAAGACTATTTTTATGTGGCTCTTACTTATGTTGTATGGTCAGAAATGTTCATTTCAGAAATATTGATTCCATAAAAGCATTTTGAGTAGTTAATTATTTATATACGCATAATAATTATTGGTCTAATTTTCTTACATTATAAAGTTTAAGTTAGATAACAAGAAATATTTATTTTTGTTTTATTGTATGGCTGTTTACTAAGCTTGTATGGCCGAAAGTGGAAATTCTTACAAATTGGATCTTTTAGTTAGATGATCAGTACACCTATGTTACTAGGTTTTGATATTTAGTATTGAATATTTTAATAAAAATTAATACATGTTCTGTTTCATTCTTTTTCCCCTTATCTTTCTGATATGATTCTCTTTGGTCCACTGTGGACCACTGGTATATCCATTGTTCACACCCCCTGTTGCACAGTGGATCAAATTCCATTTTTTTTTAAAAGCGTTAGTGACCATACATGTCTCATAATATAGCTTTTAAACCACAACACAATAAATCTTAAATAAATGATGTATATAAGAGTCCAAACAAAATGTAAATATGTCAAACCTTTCCTGAGATATGGCCTCCGAAAAATTGAGTGATCCACTGTCAACCATCTTACCCTAAAACCCACCTCAACAAATCCCTGCGCGACCTTCAACAACACGACTGCAGTGGGCCCCACAGCCATGGCGCCAGGGATGGCCATATTAAAGATGGCGGACGCAACAATGGCCGCCCCGAAGATCCTGTTGGCCGGGTACATGGACGCCAGGAAACCGCCCGGCAGCTGCGTGATGAAGTAGCCGAAGAAGTAGGAAGAGTCGATGGACGCTTCCACTTCCACTGTCCAGTTGAAGGGCGTATCTTCTTTGACGCCGCTTGATGTCTGTTAACAGTTTTCTGATGTTATGATGTGACATGATGTTTCAATAGCATTAAGTTTTATAAAATAAGCAAGTAAAAAAACACTTTTTTAATATTCAGGGAGTAGGCACTAGTAGGAAGAGTTGTCAAAGCGGACCCCAGGCTTCCATGAGCCATTGCGAATGCCGACATAATACAAGGATGATGACTAGTAGGAAGAGCATTTAGAATTTTTTGTATAAGTTTTCAAACCATTTTTTGTAAAATTTCGTGTCACTCCTTTACCTACTTTTTAAAGTCAGGTAAGACCTTTGTTCTTTACAAAAGACTGCTTACATCCTCATGAGTATGTCTCATCATGGCGATTTTACCTAATTATTGATAAATAGACGGAACCTTTGGTAAATAAGTATACCCTTCTAGGTCTCAGACTCAGATGGGTATACCAAGAAAGTGGTGGGTACCTACGCTGAAGCCATCGTGTAGCTCTTCAGGGTGGCTAGCCGAATGGCACAATCGCTCACGAAACGCTCACGAAACGAAGCGCTAGTAGATATCTATCTCTATCGCGCTTGCGTATTGGCGCGACAGAGCCAGCGGCGTATCGCTTTCGTTTGGCGTCGGAGAAATGCCATTCGGCTACGGGGCCTGGTATGGTAGATCCGTAGGCGGTGTGTCAGGTCTACACATTTGGCCTTTTTACTAATTGTTACAGAAGTTTTTGTGAGTTTGTACGAACTCTCAATAAACCCTGATCATTGTTTAAACAGGCCAAATGTGACGGCCACACACACATCACACACCACACATCTCATGACACACTTATCCATATAGATCTTACTGCTATGTTAATAATTACCAAAGAGGATTGAGTATTATAGAGAGTTACTGTCAAAGTAAAATGTGTAATCACAGTGCATAAACTGCCATCTCTCGACACAAGCTTAGAACTTTTGAACCTCAGTTTTGACAATTGGGCCCATATTCTTACTTTGATATGTATTAAAATGTCAAATATTAATATTAGCGCCATCTAGCCGAGCGTACCCCAAAGGTGTAACGCCAGTTACGGAGTTACATAATTATGTCTTTGTAACTACTCACGTTGTGCTTCTCCGTCATCTTGAGCTTGGCCATGCTCATGTTGCACCGCATGCCGAACATTATGCTGAAGCCGAAGCAGGCGAGCAGCGCTACAGTGTAACGCGCGCTCAGGCATGGTAACTCCGCTTTGATGTACTTGTCTGTAACAAAATGTACCGTTTTAAGTACAGGCAAGCAATCTGACTACTCTACTCCAAAAATTCAGCAGGTGACTGCCCTGAGTAGGTCTGAAACCAAGCCCCCTGGCTAACTATTAAAGGAACGAAGGAAGGAATACTAGAAAGTGTATCATAAGAGAAACTGTGTCTGGACTTCACATTTCTCCTTTTTATTCATAGTCACATGTGTTTTTACGAGTTCATGCTTTTGCAACTTGCTACTCACGGTTAGTGGTTAACGTGTGAACTCTCAATAAACACTCATCATTGATTTAAATAGGCTACATTTTATGTGAAACACAGACACACTTCCCTT
This sequence comes from Leguminivora glycinivorella, assembly GCF_023078275.1. Classification (NCBI taxonomy): domain Eukaryota; kingdom Metazoa; phylum Arthropoda; class Insecta; order Lepidoptera; family Tortricidae; genus Leguminivora; species Leguminivora glycinivorella. Next base: position 32,720,107 of record NC_062971.1, read on the forward strand.
ATGTCACACTTACCCGTCTTGACCTTAGGTATTCGGTGCGCGGTTATACAATGAAGTAAAATGTGTCTACACGTAAAAATAATTTTCTGCTTTTGTTGTCAAGAGTTCCTTCATTGAGGAAGCTATTATTCAGATATATTTAGGTACAAAATCTACTCACCTATATGTCTCGGTGGAGGCCTGTCGGGTGAAGGTGGTGTCTCCAGGTCCTCCCCGTCGTACATCTGATCGTAGCCCTTCTGTTCCACATGAAAGGTTTCATACTGGCTGTTCCTGCAACAAAGAACATCACTTCATAAGTCATGTGTACCTACGTCGGTATCAAGTTTTAAGTTCCGATAATATTATACTGTATTGACGTCAAGAGTGTTCAAAATAATACTTTTTAATAAGTTAAAAAACATGAAAATCGGGCTTTACTAGTTGGTCTACAGTTTCAATTTTGACAGGGTGGTTGCGGTAGACAAACTGACAAATTTTTAAGTTGAACCAAATCTTATGATGTTGGGATTAAATTACTTTTTTCGCGAGAAAGGAGGGCTACGCACCATCACAAAACATGATTGTATTATCCATTTACTGTTATCATTTGCCAAAATTAGTTGTTCATACTTTTACATATGCAAAAGTACCTGTTACCATTATATCAGCATACAATCAAAATAGAGACTGTTTGCAAAACATCCCTAAACGGAACATAAAAGCAAAATAAGTGCTCACTACCCTCATGGATATTCCCGTGTAACTACATTAGTCTCCCGTGAGCAGTCGCGTCGCGTCGCGGCGATTAGATTGCAAACAATGAATTGCGACGTGCGACATGCGACGACACTGCTAATTCAATTTCATCGCTTAATGGCCCGAGTGCGTCCCAAACCGAGCGCACATACGCGTTGTTATTGTACTATTTTTCGAAAAATACTAGCAAGTTAAATGGTACAGTCACCGGCAATAACATCGTACAAAAAGAAGACCGCAAAATATGTGACATAATCTTATTTCTAGACCCATATAAGAGCGTTTCACTTCTCCACACAAACGATAAGATATATTATAATTTTGTTGTCAGAATGATGTTATGTAATTTGACGCCCTGCATCATCCTCACACACCCAACGAGAATTAAAAAAAAATAGTAACTACTTAAAGCTTTCGAGTTTATTAAAAATCCATCCAATTAATATCCTATTATGGTACTGTTCGCCACGCCAACACCTGAGCGCCGCATCTCAATTATTACATTGTTAAGTCACCCACACACCTCGTCGGCTCTAGATTTTAATTCTGCATTTTTCATTTAATTTGCACCTGCGATGGACGCAGCATAGTCGATAACCTGCTCTTTGAACGTATTTTATGTAATGTACGGAATAATTTATATAAAGAACTAGGAAATATATATGAAATAGAAGTAAGTAATTAGTAGTCGAAAAGAATCTTCAAATTACCTATGTACCTATAGTTTATTTATTTTAACAAATCTACGTATACAACTAGCGAACAAATCAAATTATTTTATTGAATATTTTTATCTATTTCAATTTATAAATCTACGTATATTCGAAACAGCTATTATAACTATTCTAATGTATAAGTTAACATTCAAGAATCAAACTCCATTGTTCCGTCGCCAGGGCTACCCCATATCCTCCGTTTCCACTTGGTTATGCCCTTTATGCGCTATTCATTACCAAAGGGGACGCGGACAGATCGCCGCGTTTATTACTCTTGTCAGCGGAAAAATGAATTCACACGCCGATGACTGTTTCGTAATGACTTTGAGATTTTTTGATAGAATAGTACAGTTACGTTTAATAACATTTATAACAACTATTCTAATGTATGTATAGGCAAGAACGATTTAATACTGGACTGACAAAGCCCATACAAAAAAGCGTACCCTTGAAATGTATGGGCCTTTTAGGCTTAAAACTAGATGGCGCTGTTCGCAGCCTGAAAGTGGCCAAAATCATATTTTTACCAAATATTTTTAACAATTAAGAATCAAACCCGTTGTCTCTGGTGACACCCGTATCGTCAGTTTCCACTTGCGTTATTCATTACCGCCCAAAGGGGACGCGGACAGATCGCCGCGTTTAACATTACTCTTGTCAGCGGAAAAATGAATTTTCAGATTTCGTACTGCGGCCCTAGCATGCTATTGTGAGGTAGCCGCGTCTGTGCATAAAGTGCATAAAGGACGGATCGATGCGATAAGTTATATCACGCGACCGTGCTTACCCAACTGATCAGTGTATGTTTGAATTGGCCTGTTAGTCAGATAAATTAGTTTGGTCCAAAAAAAACTAAATACTATAACCAGGGCCCGTAACTTTCATGCCGATGACATAAATTTGACGTGACGCTGCATATAGGATGGTTCAAGAATTTTATTTAATAATTAATCATTATTCATCAATCATTTTAATCATGATTCAAGATAGATTAGTATTAATCTATCCATACGTGAAATAATTAATACCTACTTGATGCGTGAAAAATAAATTAAATTATTTGAATATTTTTTATACATACCTTTTATTAAATAGTTTTGTTACCGTATTTCAATAAATTACAAAAACAATACAAATTATTTCCTTTTCGTTTCACGTATCAAGTAGGTATTAATTATTCCATACTTTTGAAGTCATTTGTACATGATTAAATTGATTGATGAATAATGATTAATTATTACAATAAAATTATATGAATCAGCGTGACAGTAAATTGATGTCATCGGTATGAAAGTTACGGACCCTGACCATAACTTTAAACAAAGTTACTATATTTAACTAAGTCACATATTAAAATATGCTCCCTTTAACCTGTTTACACGCTAAAAGCAGTATTTTTTGTTCGGCCATCGCCTCATCTAAATAACTGGTGCATCGCCGATCGGGGGAGGGAAACAAATTTAACCGACAATTGTAAATCAATTAGAGAGGGTGGTTTTATGGGGTGTAATAGCTACCCCCGGGGCAGGGCCGGATTCGGAACAAACTAATATAAATATTATTTTATTTTATTTCTTGGTGTGTGCCACAGTGTAGATAAAATCATAATGTCCTTTAAGTATAAAGTGAGTGATTACAAAGTAGAGAAGGTTTTTTTTAAATTTTTATATGTAATAATTTGTAACGATTCTTTGTACCAACTGGGATATACAGATTATTTTACAGACATAAAAAATAAATAACGTCAAATAATTATATTAATTTAATATTGTCAAATATTTTATAAAAAAAAGCTACTAGGTAATAAAATCTGCGATTAGTAGCTGTATACATGTATAGCACTTTTTAAGATTCTTATTCTGTCGTTTTTAAAATTGCATTAAGCGACATTTGGGTAGGAGTGCATTTTTATTGCTCAAAAGCTGTTCTGCTAATCGCATACTTAAGTGCCACCAATTTTCAAACTGCGAAAAGTTAAAAAACCTAACATAACTAAATCTTAGTAGAGTTAGGATTTTTTTACAGGAAATATTTATGCCATGCACAAATCTCACAATTTCGGAAACATTCCCTCAACCAAGAACGATTTAATACTGGACTTAACTGACAAAGCCCATACAAAAAAGCGTACCCCTGAAATATATGGGCCTTTTAGGCTTAAACCTAGATGGCGCTGTTCTCAGGCTGGAAGGTGCCAAAATCATATTTTCCCCAAATATTTCTGCGTGTTTTTATTTTTTATAAGAACAAATGACATATTTCTTTTTTTTTAATCATGTTATCACGTCAATACAGAAAAATAAATTTGTAGGCATCATAAGTGTAGTTATGATAGTACTAGCTTTTACCCGCGGCTTCGCCCGCGTAATAAAAGTATTCTTATTGAAACGTTTACAAAAAATAAGATTTTCATTTGGATCCGTAGGTTTCTTTGTAGGTACATCTGTCCGCGATTATTTCGATTAAGGTAAAGCGGGGCAATTCTCGACTGCCATTGTAACTGATCTATTTGCCGTACGGTCAGCCAAGAGAGTGGTTTACCACTTTTCGACTCTATTGATCGAAAAGTGGTAAACCACTTTTTTGGCCGACTGTACCTTACACATATTAATATTGTTTTAAAAGAAATTCTTGCAATGACTGTAGAATTGTTACACAGCGACCACAGCGTAGGTAGTAGGTACGAATATGTATGTATTTTACCTATATAAATATTTATACTGGGGAAACTTCATACAACCCATATAGCCAGTATCTCGACGCTATGGTCGGTAGGGTAAAAAGTACTTTCTTGCATTATCGCTTACAATTTTTTCCATTTTGCTTATACTTATTGCAATCGTAAACATATAAAAGGCAAGCAAACAACGATCTTCTTACAGCACATTGAATGTAATAGTTATTACAGATGCAGGATACTCGCCGATGCCTACTTACTAATTCCCTTCCCACCGAGCCACCTGCATTTTACACTGCCTAGATATCGATTGCCGACCGATTATTCCGACCCCAATCCCTATTCTTATCCCTGTCCCTATCTCTATCCTTATCCCCGTCCTCGTCCCCGTCCCGTCCCTGTCCCTGTCCCCGTCCCCGTCCCCGTCCCCGTCCCTCCCCTATCCCTGTCCCCGTCCCCTATTCCTATCCCTATTTCTATCCCTATCTCTATCCCTATCCCTATCCCCATCCCTTCACTATCCCTATCCCGGTCCTGTCCCTGTCCCTGTCCTTGCTCCTGTCAAATTATCTTGCTAATAGGAGGTGAACTTTGAAAAATCCTTTTTTAATGCTCCTCTAAGGAACTTCCGTGTCAATTTGAAATCTCTTGAACCAGAAGTAAATATAAAAACTAAACCTATACTTATGGCTATTTTGGATATTTTAACCCCATTGCACAACAACAGAGGAGAAAATTTCTTTTCCACCTCATTAGATTTTAAAATCGTTGTATTTATCGTGATCAGCGACCCGATAAACCATAAAAACGATACCCATATTGTGTTTTTGACTTTACCCCCTTTGCACCCTTTTAGGGGTAAAATTTTCAAAAAACCTGAAACATGTATTTAGTCATATGTCTTTAGAAATCCTCCTGTGAAGTTTCGAATAAAATAGTCAAACTAATCTTGTTTCCCCATACAAACTTTGAACCCCCATTTCACCCTTTTAAGAGGAGAATTTTGAAACATCCTTTCTTATTGCTCATCTACGCTATATGAGGAACCTACGTGCCAAATTTGACATCTCTAGGACCAGCGGTTTCGGCTGTGCATTGATATGTCAGTCAGTCAGTCAATATCTTCTTTTATATATTTTTTTGATATTTAAACCCCATTGCACAACAACAGGGGAGAAGGTATTTCACTTCCGCCTCGTTAGATTTTAAAAACGTTGTATTTATCGTGATCAGCGACCCAATAAACCGTAAAAACGATACCCATATTAGTTTTTTGACTTTATCACCCCCTTTTTACACTTTTAGGGGTTAAATTTTCAAAAAACCTGAAACACGTCTTTAGTCATATGTTTTTAGGATCCGTCCTGTGAAGTTTCGAATAAAACAGTGAAACTAACATTGTTACCCCATACAAACTTTGAACCCCCATTTGACCCCCTTAGGAGGCGAATTTTGAAAAATCCTTTCTTAGTGCTCCTCTACACTATATGAGGAACCTACGTGCCAAATTTGACATCTCTAGGACCAGCGGTTTCGGCTGTGCATTGATATGTCAGTCAGTCAGTCAATATCTTCTTTATATATTTTTTTGATATTTAAACCCATTGCACCACAACAGGGGAGAAGGTATTTCACTTCCGCCTCGTTAGATTTTAAAAACGTTGTATTTATCGTGATCAGCGACCCGATAAACCATAAAAACGATACCCATATTGATTTTTTTACTTTATCACCCCCTTTTCACCCTTTTAGGGGTTAAATTTTCAAAAAACCTGAAACACGTATTCAGTCATATGTCTTACGGAATCTTCCTGTGAAGTTTCGAATAAAATAGTCAAACTAATCTTGTTTCCCCATACAAACTTTGAACCCCCATTTGACCCCCTTAGGAGGTGAATTTTGGAAAATCCTTTCTTAGTGCTCCTCTACACTATATAAGAAACCTACGTGCCAAATTTGAAATCTCTAGGACCAGCGGTTTCGGCTGTGCGTTGATATGTCAGTCAGTCAGTCAGCTTCTTCTTTTATATATTTAGATTTAATAGGTGGCGCTAAAAAATCGAGGTACGATTCTTTCGTATGAAGTATGTAAATCCTATATAAATAATCCTTGCTTCAACTATCAGTATAAGACGCCGAAGACGCGTCAACTACCATTTAGTACAATAGGCGCTCGTCCATTGTTTAATTAATTAGCGAAGAAGTCGCGTTCCTCCCTGGCGGCTCGAGCTCGAGTGCATATTGTGATCCCCCGCTCTTCACGTCGCGCCCAGGGTCTCAGGGTGTGTGGTGCTTTATTTTGGTTCCAACTTGAGAAATCTGCATGCTGGCTGTTTATGGTTAAAGATGCTATGAATATTCAAGATAATTTACGACTGGTCTGGCTCAGTCGGTATTGACCCTGCCTGCTGAGCCGCGGTCCTGGGTTCGAAACCCGGAAAGGGCATCTATTTGTGTGATGAGCACAGATATTTGTTCCTGAGTCATGGATGTTTTCTATGTATATAAGTATGTATTTATCTATTTAAGTATGTATATCGTCGCTTAGCACGTACAAGATTTGCTTAGTTTGGGGCTAAGTTGATGTGTGTAAGGTGTCCCCATGATTTATTTGATTTATTTATTTGAGTTTAGGTTTTTCTTGGCTAGTTGGTTTACTGTGCGTTCTGAAATTCGACCGCTCAATTTTGTACATTTCGTCGTTCGTAATATATGTATAACTAATCATTAAAATTAAAATAGATTAGTCGAATTGGACAATTCCCAATTTAGCACGCTCATATAATCAAGTGCATTTTACCGTTTTCTACAAAGTATTTTGAGTGACGAAATCGAGCAGTTGAAATTAAAAACTCTGCCTCCAGCACGGGAAGTCGTCCCTATCGCACTTACAAATAGTGCGATAGGGACGGCCTGCTATTTTATCGTCTATCGCGCGACCATGCTTCCCGTGCAGATTTTATAAATAAAATAAATCAAACGTAACCCAAGCTTATCAGTGATTAACTAAAATTATTTAAGCGTTTTCGTTCCTGTATATACCGAGAATATAATCATCCACTAATTAATTACTAATTATATCTAAACAATGTCAGTTACCAAGAGCCCTCAAGAGGGAACTTCGAGCATACCGAAGCGACGGTACGGAGAGTCTATTAACGAAGTTAGTGGCTAACTAAAGTTGGCGAGTAGCGTGGCCCAGTGACGCCGCGTACTGTCCGGCTGTGCCCGCCGTGATGAAAATACTTCCACTTCTGATAATGGCAATGGGAGAACTTGTTTCTTTGAGCACGTAATTATTTCTTCGAGGTATAGAGGTAAATAGATGAGGTAATAATGGAAATTGAGATTATTTTTGATACCAGCCTTTGACAGCGATTGGGCTTTACTGTCATGAACTTATCTGAGTAGTAGATAAGTTCATGACAGTAAAGCCCAATCGCTGTCAAAAGCTGGTATCAAAAATAATCTCAATTTCAACGTCATTAAGAGATCACGATTAATATGATTATGCCAATGAAATGCTAAAAAATACGTAAACAAATACCAAACGAAAAAGGAAAACAGGTGCTACGAAAAGTCGCGTGTATTTTGTTTTATTTCATTTTTAAGTTACCACTCTTTCTGTCACAAATATGTAGGTAGGCATACCCAAACTGACTCACTGATCGATCAGCCAGTACATCAAACCCCGCGATCACAGTGACAAAGTTAAATGCCTTAATAACTATATCCATTAACGGGTACGACAAAACAGTGATTACGCGTTGCGTCGCGTAATGACGGGCTGTGCATTAGCGGAACAAAGGGGAGACGTAATCAGTTCAACTTTTGGATGTGCAGGCTTTTGATTTGTGGGGTTGAGTTATGGTTTTATGTAGTTTTATGACTATGTATTTAGATTGAATTCCGTATAAACATTATCTGTATAATGAAACATGGCCCATTTAGGGATGGTTACCAAAAGAACACTGTTGTTGATAAAAAAGCAGCTACGCATAGAAAGCTACAATTCGTAGCTCGTAAGTAGTCAAGAACGATTTAATACTGGACTAACAAAGCCCATACAAAAAAGCGTACCCCTGAAATGTATGGGCATTTTAGGCTTAAAACTAGATGGCGCTGTTCGCAGCCTGGAAGTTGCCAAAATCATATTTTTCCGAAATATTTTTGAGTGTTTTTATGTTTTATAAGAACAAATTACATATTTCTTTATTTTAAAATCATGATATCACGTCAATACACATTGTGAAAAAAAAATTGTAGGCATCATCAGTGTAGTTATGATAGTATTTAATAGGTGGCGCTAAAAAAATCAATGATTCTTAGTATGAAGTATGTAAATCCTATATATTTAAAAAATCCTTGTTGGGCATTAAAAGCTATTGGCAACGTGCGTGACAAAGTGACTGTCACAAATACACGTCATCTTATGGACATCCAACATTAATGCTAGCGGCAGCCGTTGGAACTAATCTGACACCATACCATACCATTTAATGGGCTTGGGAAAGCCCAAAAAATGAGTGCAGCACCAGTCGTGTACGTAGCAGTAATTAGGCATTGTATTTCGTGAAACATTAGGTCCGCCTCAAGTCGCTGTAGGTACTCGTATAATAATGCAATTAAGATTAAAATAGATATGTAATCAATAAACAAAACGCAAATATCTGAAATCCGTAATGAAATGTAAACCAACTCCCACAACAACAGCCAACTCTATATCCGGCTCATTACTTGCTCTGCGAGTTATGGAGCTAGTTAACAAGACTTGGTTGTATGCGGCCCACACTGGTACTAAGTAATAAATTAGATAGCTAATTTATTTTAATTAATCGCTATCGTTAGCCCTACAAAAAATATGTGACACGCTCTTATTACTCAGCAAAAAAGATTTTTGCGGCCTTTGAAGTGTAATACAGGCGATATAATTATTACAGGTTACTGTAGGTACTTATGTGTGACTCAGCGGCTGATACAAATTACATTCCTTTTAAATATAAATTTTGTGGATCATGCCACAAAATTTATATGTGATGAGATTAAAAAAAAAAATTATTTGCAGCATTTTTATTTGCATAGGCGGAAGGATACAGATACGTTAATGATTTTTTGGGGTAGGTGAGCTTAGTATAAAAAAAATAGATTTTTTTGATAAGTTCTGCCTAATCGCCAGTCTCTTGGATTCAAGTAATACGTGAACAGAGAGGGAGGAAGCACACGGATACGTCGATGGCGTCCAAAAGCCAACTGTTTGAATAAAACATGTAATAAAATAACGCAGACCTCACATGCTTTTTGACATTACTTAAACTTTTTTGACATTACTTAGACATTACTTAAATAAAATATAATTATTTAGGTATGCTTATAAACTAAGATTCTGAGCACCTAACAACAATAATATAGGTAAGTATACCATTTTTGTTGTAAATATGCTTATCTTATCGAATTCATTATTATTATTCTTTCTCTTTATTTCTTTCAAATCTTAGGCTAGGTTATTTATAATACGAATATAAAAGTAAAATACAAAACCACTTACAAAACAATAAAAAATATAAACATATTATAAAAAACCTAACCTAGGGTGCCGCCAGCAGCGGGGCAGGGCCCAAGCTGCCGGTGGTTAGGGCTGCAGAGAGAGGAACCGTCGGACTATCCGCGCTGTGTCCAAAATCACCGCCTTCTGCATCTGACCCTTGATCCAACCACCGAGCGAGAGTCTCTTAAGATGTTGGTCGAGACTCTTAGCTATGAGACCGTTCGCTGAAACGACTATCGGGACAATGATCGTTGAATCAACATCCCACATGGTGGTTATCTCGTGAGCCAAGTCTAGGTACTTACTGGACTTGTCCTTCTCGGCTTTCACGAGATTCTCATCATGGGGGATAGTGATGTCAACGAGCACGGCCCGGCGTTGCGGTCGATCTATTATCACAATGTCAGGCTTATTGGCTACAATAGTCCTGTCAGTGATAATAGATCGATCCCAATAGAGCGTGGCACGGCCATTTTCAAGAACTGGCGCAGGTAAGTACTTGTAGTACGGTACTTCGCGGTCCACAAGGCCGTATTGAAGAGCAAGCTGCTGGTGAATGATCCGGGCTACGAGATTATGCCTGTGCAAGTACTCACCGTTAGCAAGATGAGAACAACCGGAAATGATATGCCTGAGTGATTCTCCGGGACGGCGGCATGCCCGACAAATGTCGACCGTGCCGTCCTTCAGGATATATTTCCGGTAGTTGTTCGTCATCATAACTTCGTCCGCAATTGCACAGGCAAAACCCTCAGTTTCTCCGAAGAGGTCCCCGAATCGTAACCAGTTCACCGATGCGAGCAGGTCTACATCGGGTCCCGTGAGGGCCTTGTAGAACCGCCCGTGTAGCTGCTTGCTATGCCATATCGCCTTGCGGTCCGCAGCACTTAGTACCACAGGTTTGCGCCAGTTCTCTTTCGCCAAGGAGAGCGGCGTGAGGTTTCCGTCCACTGCCACCACATCACGATGCATCCCACACTCGTTGTTAAGGAAGTAATTCCTGAGATTGTACACCTCACGGTTGTGGAGATTTTTGGCGTTTAGGAAGCCTCGACCTCCGCACTTCCGTGGGATGTACAATCTCATAACAGACGAGCGCGGGTGTAACATACGGTGTGTGGTAAGCAGTGACCGGACCCTCCGATCCAGGGCGTCCAGCTCGGTCTGTGTCCACCTTAGTATGCCAAAGGAGTATGTGAGTAGAGGCATTACCCAGGCGTTAAAGGCGCGCACTTTGTTGCCTCCTGACAAAAGACTGTTAAGGACTTTTGTCAGCCGACTGAAAAAGCGCTCCTTCACCGACCGTCTAATGCCAACATCCTCAATACCCAACGACTGTGACATACCAAGGTACTTATAGGTTTCTGATTCAGAGATAGATCTGAACGACATCGTCTCAGAAAGTTGTAAATTTTCTGAATTTACAACCTCCCCCCGCTGTACATGCATAACCGCACACTTATCGACACCAAACTCCATTCTGATGGCGGTACTGAAAACTTCTGTGGTTTTCAATAGCACCATCAGGTCTTGGGTGTTCGGTGCAAATAGTTTGAGATCGTCCATGTACAGAAGGTGAGAGATGACTTCACCCTCTCTCCGAAGCCGGCAACCTAGCCCTGAATCCTTCAGCAGGGTGCTGAGGGGATTCAGAGCTAGGCAGAACCATAATGGACTCAGACTGTCACCCTGGAATATTCCTCGCTCAATCCTTATGAAGTCCTGCGGGCCAGTGGGGTCATCTCTGCCTCCTGGTTGACGAAGGACTGTGGTCCACTGCCTCATACATGCAGCCAGGAAGGATATTAAAGCTGCATCAAGTTTATACAGCTCCAATACCCTTCCCAGCCATGAATGAGGCACTGAATCATAGGCCTTCTTATAGTCAATCCAAGCGGCCGAGATGGCCCCCTTGTTCCGTCGAACTTGTTGGCAAATGGTCATGTCTATGAGGAGGAGCTCTTTAGTACCACGGGACCCAACCCTACATCCATTTTGAGTGGGGGCCAGAATGTTGTTAGCGACAATATGCGCGTTAATTTTTGCTCTCAAAATGGATGTAAGGAGCTTGTAGAGTGTAGGCAAGCACGTGATGGGTCTGTAGTTTTTTGCTTCCGTGGTACTACCGGACTTGTAGAGCAGGAAAGTAACACCAGTTGTTAGGGAAGGTGGGAGAGAACCAAGATCGAGGGCTTGTTGAAATTGCGTTGCCAAACGCGAGTGCGAGCATCGAAACCATTTTAGCCAGAAGTTGTGCAATCCGTCCGGTCCAGGACTTTTCCAGTTCTGGGCCGTACGGACAGCACAACTTACGTCGTCGGGGCTGATGGTGATAGCCCCCATAGGTTCGATGTTCTCGCACTCGCGTTCGACAACGGTCATCCACTCACCCTCCGTGTGTTCGACGGGCACCGACCAGATGCTACGCCAGAAATCAGACATGGCAGTAGCATCCGGCAGCCGCACGTCAGACACACGAGGGTCGGTTTCCTCCCACCTTCGGTATACTTTCCTTTGGTCGCTTTGAAAAAGACGATTCTGCTGGAATCGGTCCACACGCTTTCTGTAGCGGCGAATACGGCTTGCCCATGCATAGACTTTCTGCTTCAGGAAGTCGATGCGCTCTGTGACATTGGCCAAATAGTCGCGGGGCCTGATGTCCGTCCCCGCGAACGCCTCACACAGGGATACCTGATATTGATACCTGGCCAATATTCGTAAACCACAAAGTTTATAATTTCTACAGAAAATAACTAGACTCATTAGGTAAAGACTCATTGGGTAGCCATATGATTTTTTTTTTCGGTACATGTCGTGGGTAATTGTCAATCGGGTGTCATTTAAGTCATCAGTTGAGTTCGTTGAAAGATCACAATGTACGAGCGAAAATAATTGCTTCTTTTAATTTGTAATTTCAACAAGCACAAGTCTTTTTTTGTTATAATGTCTGAACATGAAAACAATGTACCAGATAAGCAGTATTTATTTAGTTGATTACTTTTTGGCATCAAGTTTCTTTTAAGCTATAAATAACATTTTACGTAACTACCTACTCGCGTATTGAATTGACAAACTTGTGTTAAAATCAAAAGTCCTAAAGTTATGATGCCAGGCCCCTGTTTCAAAAAGGCTACAATTGTCAGTGACATATGTCGAGCGACAATTGTCGATGACAGGTGACAAATTACAATTTTATAAAATATTTTCTATAGAATTGCTTACAAACATGACAGGCATTTTGCTACAATTGTATGTATTATAATTATGTTGTGAAACAATAATTATTATTTCTAGGCGACATATTTGTAGAATTGTCGGTGAATCTCGACAGGAGGATTAAGATGTGTCGAATTGTGTGACAATTGTAGTAATTTGTGGTTGACATACGCGTTTTGTTCAAAATGGCTGCCCATGCGAGAAGTATAGTGACACTATTAGTGATAGTGACAGTAATTCCTACCTACTTAGGTTTTCGTACTTAGTTAGGAGTTCCTGTTACTTCGCCGTCGATATAAGTTTCAATAATGCTACGTAAATATGAAATTAAATTTGTAGCAAACTACGGATATCTCAATTTATTTTTATCATTGTACCATCGGCAGCAATGTTAGTACCTTATTACAAGGGCATAAAGCCTACCGATGATTAGTTAAGAGTGTTGCTGTTAGTAAATGCTATTGGCCCCTTCGTAACATTATTAGTACTTAGGTATATTTTTGAGATTTCTCTGCGTTATATGTATTATTATACTAAATTGTGTTTTTAAACTTATGTATCATAAAAAATACTACATACCTATGTATCTAAATAGCTATCATTAATATTATTTTGTACAAATACCCTCAAATTAATTTGAGCGTTTTTAAATGAACGAGTTACCTTCGTATTTAGGTACACCGAATTCTAAATTCAAATATTTTTAGTTTAGTTAAGCATTTTAACTATTAGTTTAGAATAGTTTTAATTTGTTTTATTTGTATATTTTTATTGTAGTAATGGTCAATGTTTTTACTTTTTCTTCTTTTATTCACGTTTATAAGAAATAAAGTTTATATATCTTAATAATTAATAATTCAAACTTATTAAATACTTAGTATAGTGCCAAGTTAGGTATATGTCTTAGATATTTCTATTTCTTTGCCATACATCCGTTTCAATCAAACGCTGAGCTCCTTTATATTTAAGTATTAACTTTCATTGCGGATGTTAATTTGTTATCAAATTTATCAAATAACACGAATAAAATTTGCGGTCGGAAATCAATTTTAAGATAGTCATCTTTCTTATTATATCCATACTGCAATATTGTTTTTGAAACAAAATACTAACACATAACCAATGCCTATTTGATACACATAAATAATGTTACCGAAGAAAATTATATAATGGTGGGAGAGGATTTAGGTAATGAATAGTTTTAAATAAGTTTTATCGAAGTTAACAAAGGCATTTATATTTATAGTCAGCCAATAAACATAAAAATATCCATTAAATAAATTTACTTATTGCCATTTGAGTCAACTACTATTAAAAATTTGATACATTTATCCCTATGGTTAGTCGTGACAATTGTATTCTACAATTGTCGCACCTGTCAGCGTGGTGAAACCAATAATTCTACATATGTAATATTTTGTGACAATTGTCGCACCTGTCACCTATATGAAATTGGGGCCAGGGTGGTTCCCGACTATTTTTCTTGTATTGTTAGATAGTTTATTTAATATTATTAAACAAAATTAGAATCTTAGGTGCTATTAAGTGCTACTTTGGTTTTTATGGTACTTTTTACATAGAGCGAATTTACCAAACAAAGTTAAGTTTTGCGGTCATGAAAATTTATTAAGGAATTTTACGTCACAGGTTCTTCTGGCGTGAAAATAATAACCCGCGAATATATTTTTCGCATGGCCAGTGATTGCATCGAAACAGAATTTTCAAAGAAATTGGACACAGTGGGTCACCAGTTAACTAACTCTAGCACGTTCCCAAAAGAACACAAGTCCGGATTTCTTCGCAAATTTTCACAGCTAAAATCTGAATTTAAGAATATATGGCATGCTGCAAATAGAATAGAACCGTTATTTTTACAGAAAAATGACGAATGGTTAAAAGGGACTTTGGAAATTCCACTCACTCGTAATACTACTGCCTGTGCCTGTGCAATTTAGATGTTCTGAATCGTCTGCTTTTAACTTCAGATCCATTGCTTAGTAGCATTAGGCCGTTTTCACATTATCCGATCCGATATCGGATGTCGGAAGGATTTCAATAGAAAAAATCCAAGATGGCGCCTGTAATGTATGGGATATCGGTCCGACATCCGATATCGGATCGGATAATGTGAAAACGCACTTAGACCTAAGCCGCCTAAAAAAGTCAAAACTTTTAGCTCTGAGGCTAGAGACATGATGCTTCCTCCAGAAATGCATGTAAATGAAATCGGTGACACAGTCAGACCACAAACACTGAATATATCTTCATCTTCTGATGACAATGAATCTTCAGGCGATGACGTGTCGGATGTATCAACATAAGTATATAGGTATTTTATAAAAAAAAGTGTATAGATATTTTTGATAAAAACATTATTTTAATTAAAACAAAATACTAAAATATGAATTTACAAACCAAAATAAAATCAAAAATGTAACTAAATAATTTTGGCCAGCCTTTGGGGTGAAATACCCCTCTGTGCGCCTGGTTCACAAAGCGCATTACTCGGGGGCGATTATTACCCCCTCTGAAGCAGATCAGCTTTGCAATGAGAGTCCTAAACGAGTTGATACGACGCTCGATCCGTACTTGCCATGCAGGGACACCTCCGACGGTCCTAGTTGCACGGTCAGCGTCCGGAAACTTGACTCGAGCAACACGGCACGCCGCGATGGCTCCGCAGTACATGATCGAGTGTGTATCATCTAGATCTTTACTAGTCCGTATAAATGGCTCTAGTAAAGCGTTTAAGGCTCCCATTAACGCTAGATTGCGTCTATTCATAGGCAGACGTGGTAATCGTGGCCTAGGATTGTTTGCGGAGCGATACTGCGTAATCGCCTCTTCCAAAGACCTCCTCAGTTGCTCATTAGCAGGCTCACTTACGCTCTGACTCGCGAAGTCCCCGCCGTCGCTACCGGAATCAACCCGCGGCGCCTCCGGTGCCAGGTCGGGTTCGGGCACCGGGTCCGGCGACATGGCGGGCAAATCCCGCCCCGAGGCGGGATCCGCGCGAGCAGCGAGAGCCTCCTGGCGAAGCCGATCAAGTGTGGCGTCATCCAACCGCTTTGACCGCTGAATGACGCGCACCTGATCCGATAGACGCTGCTCCGATACGGTGGTGGATGGCTCGAGTGCCTGGAACAGAGGCAGCATTCTAGAACGGTACGCGGATAGCCGGGTTCCCCCCTCTGTGGCCCCGTAATAGGCGCGCATGACATTCTCGTTTATTTCTCGAGTCCATGTCATGCGACGCACTACACCACCGGCAGCGGGAGCCGTGGGCGGGGCAGGATGTCCCGCAGGCCCCAAGCGTGCCGGCAGCGGTGGCCGCCCTCGTCGCGCAGGTGGTCGTGGCGGCGGTGGCGGCGGCCCGCTCTCGTCGCTCGACTCGCTGGTGTCGGCCGCGGTGGCGAACTCGTCACTCGACGGCGGTTGCGAGGAGACGGACGAGGCGGGCGAGGGTGGTGGGCGTGCGCTTGTTAGTAGTGACGCTGGTAGAGCTCGTGCTTTGCTTCTTGTGATCATTTTTGTTGTCGACACATGTTGTACTTATTTGTCATGCTTGCTTGTTGCCCATGTGTTCATGATAGAATGAACTCGTATCGTGGGCAATATTTTCCTCAAAAACAATTATAAAAGCAACATGTAAACACAAAAATTGGAAAATAATACAAGAGAATTTATAAAAACACGTCTGACGTTGACAGCGTCATTTTTTTTTTTTTATTATTATTCTTATTAATAGCCTACATGGTGTCCCACTGCTGGGCAAAGGCCTCCCCCATGGATCTCCATCCGTCACGGTCTTGAGCAATCTCCGGCCAGTCGCTAAGATATGCGTCCAGGTCATCCCGCCATCTCCGCCTAGGTCTGCCAGATCCTCGCCCGCCACACAGACCGTGGCAATTTTTGCCCACCTCTGTGGGTGCATGCGACAGACATGGCCGGCCCAGTCCCATTTCATCTTGGCGGTCTTAACTCCAACATCAGTAATGCCTGTTTTGGAGCGCGAACGAATTCATAATATGAAAAATCAAATAGTGGTTTCAATTCAGTCAGGTAATCTAAGGAGTAAAATAAAAAAAATCTAAAGAGATGGAGTACATTTTTACGTGATCATATGTAGCTCCTATCTATTGAAATCTATTTTGATCCTCAAATGTGAATGCGACTTATAGAGTACCCACATACTCGTATCTATGTAGGTACATTTAAACATGTAAATGTTCAAGCAAGAACGCCGTATAAATGAATAAAGAAAGCCCCATAAATAAATCACGAGAACGGTCTCGCGTTTCGACACTCGCGAGCATAATGGAGTTATGACAAAAATGGCGAAGCCAAGAAATATCACTTGGAGAACCCGAGACGCTTGTTAGCGTCTTTATTTATGGCCAGATTTATTTTATGGCCGGCGAGGATATCACTGAATCAATGGGGAAGAATTGCTCTAAAAACAGCCAATCACATCGATTTTTCTGTTAAACTGTCTTCTTGCTGCTAACGAGGAGGGTAATGCTCTTTGAGTTTATAAATATCACGTTTTGCTATGTTAGACAGAATAAGTATTAAGTAGGTATCATTGAGATAAACATTAAACATGACTAGGTGATAAACATGACTGTGATTGTGATCTTTGTAAAGGTACGATTGCCTAAACTATAACATTTTTAAATATGTGCCATACGGAGTGTGACATTTTATGTCATACAATCACAATCTCATACAAGTCATACGCTTCGTGAGCATATCGTAGCTAGCTTGCCGTATCGCTTTTCTGTAGTAGCGCGACAGTGCCAGACTGCCTGCCTTTCGGTGGCGTTACGTAACGTCAACGATTGTCACTTTGGCTAGGCCGGCATAAAAGTGAAACTTACACGATTTTACTTATTACAGTTATTACATACTGGAAGCAACTTTTATTTTATAAGACACCAAACTCTGGCCCCGTAGCCGAATGGCATTTCTCCGACGCCAAACGAAAGCGATACGCCGCTGGCTCTGTCGCGCCAATACGCAAGCGCGATAGAGATAGATATCTACTAGCGCTTCGTTTCGTGAGCGTTTCGTGAGCGATTGTGCCATTCGGCTAGCCACCCAGGGTTAGATAGCAATAAGTACATAGAATCGCGGTGATACCGGGCACATTACATACTGTATTTTGCACAACCTAAAAATAACACTCAGTTTTCAGCATATCCATACTAATATTATAAATAGGAAAGTGTGTGTGTCTGTTTGTTTGTCCGTCTTTCACGGCAAAACGGAGCGACGAATTGACGTGATTTTTTAAGTGGAGATATTTGAAGAGACGGAGAGTGCCATAGGCTACTTTCTGTCTCTTTCTAACGCGAGCGAAGTCGCGGGCAAAAGCTAGTAACAAACAAAATGTATAACTGAATTGTAGAAATCTTTTGTTTGAGCTGGCAATGACAGTATTCGAATAGAGCACTTCAAAACAATTTTATTACGCTAAAAACAGGAACTGAAAACAGACTGCAGTCTAAACCGAACGTGCTTTTGGGCGATTCTATTTCAAATATTGTGTTTCCAGGGAGAGGCGAGCTACAAATATAATAAAAATGGAAGGCAAACAGCGCGGGACGTATTTGCGATGATATTTGTTTCGTAGGTTCTTACTCTCTGCTCTAATCTGCCGGGGGAGGCAGACCTCACGCGCGGGATTTTGTTTCTTGATTTTTATTTCCAAATCAATTACGGTTTCGTCTATTTATTTATCGCCAAGGCTATGTTCGACTTGGTATAGTGGCGACACGTCATAATAATATGTGCTAGTCATAGGGACATTTTTGTTAGTGTAAAGCGTGAGAATGATAAATGACAATAATTATGACAAGTCTTGCGTAATATAATAAATTCGTAATAAAATAATAAAAATAAATTCAAGGTAGAGCTAGCTAGTTATTTTAAGAAAATTCATTTGTAAGACACTCCGCAAAAAGACTTTTCCGTTTTATTAAATTTAACTTTTTAATATTCGATTTATGTATAATTTACTGTATAATACTTAATCAAAATGTATGTAAGTAGATGTTTTCTATTTAATATTTCATGTTCAATATATTGTAAGTTGACAATTTTTCCAGTAGCTCTGAAAAGATTCACTTGATGTTTAAACTCGTTTAACAGGATTACCTACTTTCAAAATTACCTTACTTTCTTCATTCTTTTTCCTTCAAACAAATCCAAGACACTACAACTTAAGCCCGAACCCGAAGTGTAAACGTTATTGCACGCAGTAAATAAATTGAAGACTCGAAAGGGGGATCCGACAAATCCCGGTTAATCCAGAAAGAGCCCCGAATGCAGGTTACTTGTAAATATCAATTACGCAAATATCCTGGCTTAAGTGTAGACGGATGCTTTGCAGGATAAAGTGAATTAGAGCGAAGGGGTGGCTCTAGCGTAACTCCCTGGAGCGTTTTGGGAACACGCTGACCGTGGTGCGAAATAGCTGTGAACCGCAGATTCCAAAATAATGGGGGAGATACGTCAGTCTCAAATACAGATGGCAATAATCTGAATTGTTATGATTGTCATTTGTAACGAACAGTTCCATACACGTACTTCACTTCAAAAATAGACAAAGTACCTAACTGAGTGATGTCAAATTGTATCAGCCTCGGCACTCGCGAACAAAAATATTCACACACATGTTGAGGTATAATACCTCTTCCAATCGGATATTTTTCCTGAGTAAAGAAATAAGTGAAATGAAGTGTAGTTTATATACTGTAGGTAACTTATATCCAAGCTCAAAATAAATGTAAATTTTATTAAAAGCCTACCTAGCTATAAATAACTCGTCATCGGAACTGAGTTGATAAAAATATAATAACATGTCTCGTCTGATAAGCTACACTTTCATTAGGTAGATAAATTACATATAGCTTTATACATACTATACATAGATGTTGAGACATTTTTAAATATTATTTTTAATATGAAAAGATACCTTTTGCCGTCCCAAACCCGATTTCCCGAAAGTAACTGAAAGTAATCAAAGGCCGCATGACTATAGAGGAATACGGCAGCAGTCAATTGGAAAACGTCCCGGGGGCAATTTTTTAAAATCCAATAGAAATGGGAGTACAATTTCAATATTCGTACCGCTGACTCGCAGGTAGCATTCCTATCACTTGAAGAGTCGGTGAGTTGTCGCTACTGTCGCTAGTGTGGGCTATACTTTCCGAAATATCAAGTGGCGATTGATGTACTATCCCTCTCTATCGCACTCTCTATTGGCATAAAAGAGATAGCAATATGACTTTAGTCGAAAGTTAGTATTGCGGTGCGTATAACTAGTAAGATGATCGCATCAAACTGGGCATAGTTGTTTCAGCGGCAACGATAAGCAGCTATTAAGTTCATCATTCATCAAAGTTCACTTCATATATCGAAAGATAGCTAGAGAAATCCTCCTTTATGAAATGAATGAGTCAATGAATTTTTCATATGATGGTGTACTATCAGCTGCAAAAGTGCATGGCGAATTTATCAATGAATTCATTCATAATTTCTCCATGCACTTTTGTAGCTGATAGTACATGTATATGTATTATGGCTGGTGTGACCAACCAACAGTGAGAGAACCCTAATAGACTCCTCTACGAACGTACAAGTAGTTAGAAGTTTAAAAAAGATGTTAAAACTCTCGATAACATCATAGAATTAAAAAATATTTTGGCTTTATCTTTTAAGACAATTTAAAACACACGGATTGGTACGTATGAGAAACGAAGGGTATCGTGCGTGAGATTCAAGGTCGTGTCAAAACCAGATCAAATTCGTAGGTAACAAGTAGGTTTACTCGTAACAAAGTCAATCGGGCTTCAGGTTGTTCATAATACCTAAGTATTATATATTATCTTGAGATCTTTTTACACCGGTTCAAACCCCAATTTAATTCAACCAAGGAGAATACTCTGTCAGCTTAGCGACCTCTCGCCGTGTGGCCGGTATTAGGTCACGGTCTTTAATTAATTACGGAATTCTAAACATTGAACGTTGATTGGATCGTTTAGAAGAAACAGCTAGTCATAAATTTCGAGTTAGATAGTGTCTGAGTTTTTGGCTACGCACCCAGGCCCCGTAGCCGAATGGCATTTCTGCGACGCGAAACGAAGACAAAACGCCGGGAAAGGTAGGCTGGCTACGTCGCACCAATACGCAAGAGCGATAGAGATAGATATCTACGAGCGTTTCGTTTCGTGAGCGCTTCGTGAGCGTTTATGCCATTCGGCTACATACCCAGATCAAACAGACCCTAGAATTGGGTGAGCCGTAAAAGTCATACCAACCACAACGAAGATACTGCATTGCAATTGATTGCGTTAAATCAAAATACCTTAAGGGATCATCCACATATTACGTCACACCAAATTTCAGGTTTTTGGACCACTCCCCCCCCCCCCCCCCTATGTCACGCTTTTTTGTATCCCTTTAACAGGGATTGTCACATTTAGTATGACCCCCCCCTCCCCCTTACACTGTGACGTAATATATGGATGACGCCTAAGTTATGGCTTTAAGTTCCATTCGTCTATCAAAAAAAATAGACGTTAATTTATAATTTTTATAAATATCACCTATGATTGCATCCGAGTTTGCTCCTAGCCTCCTTAACCGAAAATTTCCATTTGTCTCGCCATCTGCGGGCCGATTTTTGAGTCTCACGCGTTCGAATTCAGAAAATTATCACTGAAAATAATAGGCAAGTCACCGTTTTCAACCGGCATTTTAGTGACAGTGAGACTCAAAAATCGGCTCCCTGTACTAGCCTTTAGACATGTAAAAACCATCCGTAAGCATGAACTAACAAAGAATGGGACGCATCCCTTACCCTAGTCAGTAGTTCAATCATAAAAAGAAATTGGCATACCTGTGTCCCGTAATGCCGGCCCTGGGGACCGGGGGTGACATGTGAAGACATAAAACTTAACTATGACTAAATGTGGGGAACGGAAATGGTACTTATTGGAAAATATTGTGTTGCGAAGATTTATATTCCTTTTTTCCTGAACTGGCGAACGGACCACGTGAGCAATATTTTGAGATTTCTTTAGTGATTTTGCTTTGGGAATTAATGCAGGGCGAGAAGAAATTAAACGTCAGTGTAGAAACACACATTTTAAGGTATATATAAATAGTAAACCACATTACAAATAAATAGTTAGTCAATTATTGAATGTTAGAAAATTGAAATTTTAACCAAAAGTAAAATTTTAAGAGCTCCTAATTTAGCTAAAATCACCAAAATCACAGTTTTCTGATTATGCCTATAAAATATTTTGTTTAACATTATACCCAAAAAACGCACGGCTGGCATTCTTTGTGTTGCGTACTGTCGATTTTAAGATTTTCCTTCATAGCAACTTCAAACATGCCTACGTATAAATTGTCCTCAAATAAAGATTATTTTTACATTTATCTATCTGTTTTTGTCTGTATAGAAGTATACAGGGTGTAACAAAAATGGTGGTGATCCGTTTAAGGGCATATTCAGTATCGTATTCTCATCAGGAAAAAGTATGGAGATTCGACCGATTCGCGCGGCCCGGCTCATACAAAAGTGAAAATTTTTTTAGCGAAAAAAAATTTTCTTCTACTTTTTCCTGATAAGAATACGATACTGAGTACGCCCTTAAACGGATCACCACCATTTTTGTTACACTCTGTACTTAACCCTTTGCAAAATACGAGTGTTTGAGTTATTGTCGGTGCTACGCCGTGTCGTAGCATCATTCAGCGTAGCGTTCCGTGCCGTTGTCGTTCAACAGTCACTGAGATATTCTTTCAAGCAAGGAAACATCGAATTCGAACTACATGCACCCAACTATGATGCAAACTGAGTTTATTATAGTACTGTATTGATTTATTCTTGATACTGGAGTATAATTTACTCTTCGGAACAATAATTTACTGTGAATACATTAAGCAAATGTCAAGTAACTGCTGATTATCAGTTTGTTCTTATATTATGAGTAAGTAGTAAAAATCTTTTTATCCTGGAATTTTTTCTTGTCTCCATCAAAATATTAACACAATTTACATCTATACCGCGTACTTACATTATCCACCGCCAAAACATGGTCCCAGTGGATTTGTACCGGGGAATCAACAGGTGATACCACACAACGCCACGCAAACTTCACACAAACTTACACCCTCTCCCTTCCCCTGAAAGTTCAACTTACAATCACACGTTTATTATTTCTAAGTAAAGGCAACCTGTGGATTTTCGCGAGATTACTTTCGCCGAAAATTGAGAACCGTTAAAGTGAAATACACTTTTAAGGAAATGAAGTGTACGGAGCTAAAGTTGTAGAGAGTTAGATACAGTGAGGTGCAATAAAAGAATGATAATGAGTGGTCTGAATCGCGTTATGGAGGCGATATCTAGGCGCGAGCGAGGGGTCGTGACGTCACGGCCGCTGGTATCAAACTAGCCAGATGCGTGCCACGCTCCCTCAGTCCTTACTCAAAGAGCGATTCTGCAATCTTTTGTTCTGTTATTATCTTTTTTAGCCTTTAAAGATAACATCTATATTTTATTATAAACGTAAACTTCTCATGAGCTGATTTATATATGTGAATAGGACCGTTGGGAAATATTTTTACCAACATTTTAGCAATACATCGGTAATAATAAACATAATTTACTGATTTATGATAATTGATAACATAATTAGGACCCAGCCTTCAGGAAGGCTAAACTCAAGTGTTGTGCTTACATTCAGTTCAGGTTTTTGTTAGTGTGTGTGTTTCCAGTTGTTGACTGAGGTATTACATTTTCTATGAAGTAGTGTGGTTATTCATTGTAACCTAAAATTCCAAGAATAGGCAGACATATTTCGAAACACTCTAATTAAACATTGCTAGCATTTTTACATTGCTAGCATTGAATGATGCGGGTTCAAGTCCCGCCGGAAGCGTAAATTTTTCCATTTTTTCCTTTAATATAAAAATGTTTAGAATCGTTAGCAGACGTTTCTGCTTAATAAAAATTAATTGCTAGCATAATTTTGAAACAAATTTAATATAGTTGTAGTTACAGAATCTGGTATTAATCTATAGATTTAACCACAAGATAGGTAGTTTGATACTTAACCGAACTTCGTTAGTATTCGAATTGGCTTCATTTTCCTCGTAAGACAATAAATATTATTGTTGAAAGCGCGCCGAATCGCTCTGCCGATTGATCTCGTATTCGGGTGACAAGAAGGTGTAGTGGGAGTGAAAGAAACGAAAACTCGAACAGAGGGAGAAGAAAACAAAGGGGATTCATTCAAGATCAACCGTTTTAATCTTAAAGAATTTCTCTTGAATTAAGGGATAAAAGTAAAAATGGCCGGGTGATTTTTTAGGCTTATTCGTAGTTGCAGAATGACGAAGACAGTCCCGCGAATGCTCCAGATTCGCAGACAATGCCCTAATTTATATCCAACTCACTTACTGAGGTGTTATTCTATTCGTGTACCTCTTGTGAACTTTCTTCCGGACCAGCTGAAGCTCGCGCGTTGCTTACGCGTCTTGGAGTCCACTGAGGGGCAAGTGCATTGGTTTTTATGAGTTGTTTCGTAGTGAAGGCTCGGGAACGTTCAGGCCGGAGTCAGGGCGGGAGTCGGTGGGGTAAAGTACGTCTATCTCATTACACACGACTGCGCCGCCATGTCCGCGGAGTTTTAGTGAGTGTTTGAAAGTTCACTAACTTCTGTTCTCGCCTTTAATGGGTATGTTAAGTGTCGGTCGTTTTGAAGACGATGTTGCAAACTTCTAATTGGATTTCTTAATCCGCATCATCATTTTCAGTTAATTCAGTTATTTCACTGACACGTGATACGATCTTATCTAATTATACAAAAAGTTTAAAAGTTAAATGGAAATTATCGGCAAGTGTTTGAATAGTGTACAAATATATTACATATTAGAGAATAAAACCCGCGATGCAGATTTTTTAATCGAAATTTTTCGTACGATCACACGGAAAAAAACTTGTCAGCAAAGAATATCTAATATCTAAATCACACGTTTTAATTTAAGTTGCCTCTTCATAATAGGTAGTGGTGTAATATATTTACTAAACTCATTAAATTAACCGCTTTCAAAAATCCAACAAAATTCCCCCGTCACGCTCATCACAATAGTATCATTGTTACCAAAAACTACTTCCATATTAAACGGCAGCAAAACCGGCGCCTCGCGCGTACAATTAATACCAGTTCGGCCAAGGTGCTCACAAAGATATACACGCCTCTATTGTCTAAGTGTCAGAGTGTGTGTTTACATATTTTGGGCACTCCCTGCGTTTCGATATATCTGTTAGCGAACGGCCGTCACAAAGCCAATTACATTAAAACATTCGGCACAAAGGGCGCGGAACAATGGAGCCTGCGAGGAGCCGCGATATGTCTTTCAATGCTTTTAACTTTGCTCTGATGGCGAGGGAAATGGTGACGCCGCGCCGCGACAAATGCCCGTGACTAGGGGTGGGACGTGTCGATGGAAATAATTCATTTTTCGATTATATCGATGTCTTTAAAAATTTAATATTTGATTAATGAACCAGCGCGGCGTAGCATACTAGTTTGATAAACTTTATCGCATCGATGCGTCCCTACCGCACTTACAAATAGTGCGAAAAAGACCGCCTGACGTTATATGGTTTATCACGCGTCCATGCTTGCCTGCCAAATCTTTGCAAAATTATATACATACGTATTTTTGTGTGCGGAGTTCCAAGTCAGATCATCCGCCAGACAAAAGTAATGGTGCTTCCACATTGGTTATTATAAAATGTTAATGTGCCACGGGGACAACACACATAATAATACACTACATATTCTGTCATGATTGAATTTTGCTTATGCGGCTAGTACGGTAATTAGTAAGCAGAGTCTTGGACACGACAGAGCTCTTAGATCTTCAAAAATACGATATATATTAGGAACGCAGTACTTGCCACTACTTCATTACCACTGCTAGTAATTTTGTTTCAATTTTTAAATGTGAAAAATAATAATAATGTACATTTTATCGATACCTACACAGTAACGAAGCATCATGCACTAGTATAAAGAAGTGAGACGTAACCAATGGGGTATCACGGCGTGGTTGCATCGCAAACTTATTTTAATAAATCGTCTCTTTTTGGTATTACATTAATAAAATACTAATAAAGCTATTAAAAAAATACCTTTCATCGATATCCACACAGTAACCAAGCATCGCGCACTAGCATAAAGAAGTGAGACGTAACCAATGGGGTATCACGGCGTGGTTGCACCGCAAACTCATTTTATAAATCGTCCGCCCGCTGGCCCGGAACCGCGTTAGCCACCCTTCTACACTAATGCACTACCTTTATGTACTGCGATAAAAAATGTCCAACGAAGAGCTTTTTAAAAAGCAGTTTCGACCAGTTTTTAGGGTTCCGTACCTCAAAGAGGAAAAACGGAACCCTTATAGGATCACTCGCGTGTCTGTCTGTCCCTCTGTCACAGCCGATTTCTCCGAAACTACTGGACCGATTTACTTGAAATTTGGCACACGTATGTAAACCTGTGGCCCAAAGACGGACATGTAATTTAATTAAATGAAATTTAATCACAGGGGTCACTTTTGGGGGGTAAAATTGAAAATTAAAAAATCAAAGTTATTAAAACTATATTGTGTTACATATCAAATGAAAGAGCATTTTATCAGCTTTTGAAATATATTTTTTTTATATTTTTTATTTTGATAATTTAGAAATAATTTAAGAAAATAAGCAAAAAATGACCATTCCCCCCCCCCTTATCTCCGAAACTACTTAGCGTAAAATTTTCAAAAAAATACACGAGATAGCCCTCTACCTGTAGATTACAGGAAAACCTATTAGAAATCTACATTCAAGCGTAAGTCGGACTTAAGAGAAAAAAACTCAGATTACGAATTTCACTCACTGCCGCTGCAAGTAGTTACTAAACGACTTAAAATTGTGTAAGCGCGTTGGACAGGTATAAAGAAATCAATTTCTGTTTCGTTTTGCTTTAGAAATTGTTAAAAAAAAAAAAAACATTTTCCAAAATGACTTAAGTTCCTACTAAAAAGGAGGCGCTTAAGACCGTTTAGAACTTCACTGACCATAATATTGCCCACATAGGTCCAAAAAAAGGTGTATATATACGAAAACAAAAAAATTGTGCCACCGACAACCAAAATCTGAAGTCTATTTGCTCTATCTCTTATAGTTTCCAAAATATACGCAAAATCTTTATAGTACGAAATTTAGTGAACGTTGCCATTACATGTCGTCAGGCGCTCATGACCTTTTTGTATGGAAATGTCGAAATCCGACTCGCACTTGACCAATTTTCTTAGAAAGTTGTGTTTTATTATAGTTTTGAAGGAGATTTCTTGTTTTTAACTACCAACGCAAAAACGACGGAGTGTTATAATAATAATAGGTTTGACGCTTGACATGTCTGTATGTCTGTGGCTATGAAGCTCCCGAACGAATCAATCGATTTTGATTTAGTTTTTAATGTTTAAGGTGAATTCGTCGAGAGTTTTTTTGTACCACGTAGGTGGCAAACAGGCATACGGTCCGCCTGATGGAAAGCGGTCACTGTAACCTATTTACGCCTGCCACTCAAGGAGTGGCACATGTGCGTTGCCGACTCGACTCATTAGAAACTTGTACAAATCTGTACTTAGAAGGGGCCTGGGTGCCGACGACTCAAAGGACAGGGGGCGTCCATTAATCGCGTCATACGTTTTTGGCTTATTTTAGACCCCCCCCTCCCCCATGGTGATCTTTGGTGATATTTTCAGGACCCCCCCCCCCCCCCCTGGCCAATATGACGTGTAATTTTTTGGCAACTTAAGTAGACTTTTTTCCAACCCACGAATCAACCAAATCTTGGCGCGAAATACAAATTTTCTATGAGAATTAAACCTTCGCCCCGTCATTTTTAGTGCGTTTTCACATTATCCGATCCGATATCGGATGTAAGACTGATATCCCCTATATTTAAGCCGCCATCTTGGATTTTTGCTTTAGAAATCCTTCCGACATCCGATATCTTATACGTATTTCAAAAATATAATGTTTTTAATAATTTTCAGTCAAGTAATTTAAGAAAACAGGCAAAAATGATCATTCCCTTATCTCCGAAACTAATTAGCATACACTTTTCAAAACATTTTTTTTTAATACTACGTCGGTGGCAAACAAGCATACGGCCCGCCTGATGTAAAGCGGTCACCGTAACCTATGGACGCCTGCAACTCAAACAACATTACCGGGTAAGACTTTAATGTATAGCTTACAACAATACCTATTAGAAAATATATAGTCAAGCCTAAATTGGACTTAAAAGAAAAAAACTCAAATTACGAATTTCACTCATGGGGCTGCAAGGAGTTACCAAATCTTTTGAAAGTGTTGAGTGCGTTTCAATATTACATGTACATTCATTTTTGTTTCGTCTTTTTAGGGTTCCGTAGTCAACTAGGAACCCTGATAGTTTCGCCATGTCTGTCTGTCTGTCCGTCTGTCTGTCCGTCCGTCCGTCCGTTCGTCCGTCCGCGGATACTCTCAGTGACCCTTGGCACTAGAAAGCTGAAATTTGGTACCAATATGTATATCAATCACGCCAACAAAGTGGTAAAATAAAAAGTGGAAAAAAAATGTTTTATAAGGGTACCCCCCTTACATGTAAAGTGGGGACTGATTTTTTTTTCATTCCAACCCCAACGTTTGATATATTGTTGGATAGGTATTTAAAAATGAATAAGGGTTTACTAAAATCGTTTTTTGTTAATATTTATATTTTCTTAAATAATCGCTCGTAAAGGAAAAAAAAAGTGTCCCAGCCCCCCTCTAACTATTGAACCATATGTTTAAAAAATATGAAAAAAATCACAAAAGTAGAACTTTATAAAGACTTTCTAGAAAAATCATTTTGAACTTGATAGGTTCAGTAGTTTTTGAGAAAAATACGGAAAACTACGGAACCCTACACTGAGCGTGGCCCGACACGCTCTTGGCCGGTTTTTAGTGAATTGGGAGAAGACGGAGTGTTTTGGGAGTGTATTTTTATTTATACAACATAAAGCTTTTAAATCTAGAAAAAATTAAGTTATAAAACTGTTGTTGTTCACTTTAATGTAGGAATCCTGAAATTGTGACCAGCACTTACTATCTACTACGTATTAGCATCTAGCATTTCTGGAGTCACGAATGCTTAGTTAAAAAAAAAACTAAACCAAAAGAAAATCTCAATATAAATGCAAAAGAAGCAACTAGATGTCTGAAACCTCTCCCCGCCATTTTAAGGTCTTTAATATACTGGCAACCGTCAACACGTGACATTACTCTATATAAACGACCGTGCTCGTCCACTCTCTTAATAGACAGTATCTACCCGGGATCTTAAGTAAATCAAATCGCCCCATGAATGGGAATGAGCCCGGCTTTTCACGGACTTTTCTGAACCTTCACAATGGCGGGATCAAGGAAACTTATCTCGGGGACTCGCCAAAATGTTTCTTAATGCTTATTTAAGTAGCTGCTATTTGATGTTATCTGTGGGAGTATATCTTCGTTTTCTTGTTTAAGTTGAATGGGTTCTATAGATAAGTCGTCTAGACTATAATCTACTTAGTTGTTGAAGTTTTCAGTGTCGGGGTTATTAAGCGGAATTTATGACTTACACATTGGTGCTTACACTCGAATAATTTTACAATCTATCTTTATTGATCGACCATTATAAGTATACTTTACGCCGGATTAATTAAGTGTCATCTACATACATTCAAAACCCTCTTAAACTTGAGCGCCAGCATAATTGTGTTAACTAAGCAAGTCAAATGTGACCGATTAACAATATCGTTAAAATTCATAACTAAATCCTTATGTACCCACTCACTTACTCATCATACAAATTATTTAATTATACTCTAATTCAGAATCGCCACAATGCACATTTTCATCAAAGTTAACATGTTTTTACAATGTCTTCAAATTTGCATTTTTATGGTGCCTAAACACTTAAACGGACGGTATAAAAAACCCCAGCACGATCAAACCACAGTCCGTACAAAATACAATTTTAAAAACATCTCAAGTGGCTCCGAAATTCAAAAGTACATGGTTCCTTTTGGAATGGTGTGAGTGAGATGTAAAGATTTGTGGACCCTTTCAGCTAGGATAGGACGCTGTACCGCGAGCTTTGAAAAACAACAATAACCCTCCACATACGTAGATGAGAATACGCAATATACTTTGAAAGTACGCCTATTGTAGAGCTAAGAACGCGAAGAACCGTCTACTTATTTATGTTTGTCAGGAAGCACTTAGTAACATTTGTAACATGTAGGTACAGTCGACTACAAAGAGATGTATCCATTTTTTCACCTGATTACAATGCAATAAGGTGAAAAAGGATACCCTCTTTGTAGTCGACTGTACTATTTGTCACTCACGTGAACAGTCAACGTTAGAACCCTAGGACACGTCTACAACCATGTCAAAATGACAAGCAGTAAGAGATTTCGTCCAATCTGAATTATAACCTCACTAACCGACATAGCTACTAGTGGCTAGAAATTTGGTTGACCAATATGTATATCAATCATAGCCATTTTACAACAGGCGTTTAAAAAAGGAAAAAAACGTTTTATTAGGCGTACCCCCTAAAATGTGAGGCGAAGCTGATATTTTTTTCATTAAAACGCCAACGTGTATATATTGTTGGATAGGTATTTAAAAATGAATAATGGTTTTTACTAATAACTTTCGATCGTTTTTGATTGATAATATTAATATTTTATAACGCGAAATAATCGCTCGATACTAAAGGAAAAAATAGACTTTTATGTAGGGTTTTTAAGATTTATGCAAGACCCTGTTATGGTAAAAAGATCTAACTTTAATAAAACGCATAAGTTTAAAAAAAGACAGAATTAAAACGACAGAAATTAAGAAATGACGTAGTAGAGGAAAACTAAATAATTTATGAATACTTAAGCTACTTTTTACCTAATTTGTTAATTTACGTTCGTTTAATTTGTTTTTTTTTGCATACTTATATAATAAACTTGCACAAGACCAGCATTCCAATATAAACCACCCAATGATTTAAAATCGACGTGTCAAAACAAATCTTGCACTTCTCACAGTTCACCCTTTTGCGCTGCCGCGTCACATACTTTATGAGCTCTGCGCCGCCCCCTCTCAGTTTAAGAGCCACGCTATTTTCATGTTTCGCAGTACAAATGGGAATCCATTTAAATACTAAGCCAACGTTTCAATACGCCATGTAAAGTGTTTCGGCGGGATTGGGACCCCGCAAGCATCGAGCTTGTAAAGTAGAATTCAATCTAAGTAGATGTAAGGGGTAAGCAAATTGGTAGAAACTCACTCATGGAAAGAACTATTAGGTCCAAATAGAAATTATGACAATACTATAATTATTAAATTACTAGATTTTGCTGGCGGCTTTGCTTTGCTTTGCTCGTGTTAGAAAGAGACAAAAACTACCCTATGTCATCACCCTATGTCTCCATCCCTTCAACTATCTCCACCTAAAAAATCACGTCAATTCGTCGCTCCGTTTTGCCGTGAAAGACGTACAAACAAACAGATACACGCACTTTTCCATTTATAATATTACTAGGTTTTCCCCGCGGCTTCGCTCGCGTTATAAAGAGACAAAAAGTAGCCTATGGCACTCTCCATCCCTTCAAATATCTCCACTTAAAAAATCACGTCAATTCGTCGCTCCGTTTTGCCGTAAAAGACGGACAAACAAACAGACACGCACACTTTCCCATTTATAATATTAGTAAGGATAAGTATAAGTATGAATGCAGTAAGCTATGAAAATTCATGGGCTAATTCAATAAATTACCTAATTTTATTATATTCTCGAAGGTGCCTTTATAATATCATAATATGTCACAATGTCTGATGTCTACTTAGTCTGATTATATTGATTGGGATGAAACTGTCATAGTAAGTGCGTTTTCACATTATCCGATCTTTCGGACCGATACCCCATATATTTACGCCGCCATCTTTGATTTTTTCCTTTGAAATCCTTCCTACTTCCGATATCGGATCAAATAATGTGAAAACGCACTAAAGTACGAAACAGTATTATACAATTACACGAATACGTCCAAGTTCTAACTTTCAGTTGGAGAATTAATTAAGGCCCACTTGCACCAACCTCTTAACTCAGGATTAGTGGGCTGTCAACTGTCAAATTCCATATAAAATGGTAGGTTAACCCTCAGGTTAACCCTCCATTTTCGTTGGTGCAATTGGCTCTAAGACTTCCACTTAGTGATGTGCAAGTTGCGGAAACTTTCCAAAAAAAAAATTTTAAATTTATGAAAGGGAAAGTTTCCACCCATACAACTGTCCATACAAAGTTTGGAAAGTTTCTGAAGGTTTCCTATGTGAAAATTTCAGAATTTTGAAACTTTCCGTCGGCACATCAGTACTTCCACTTCTACATAATAGAGCTTTGGAATAGTTTGTCATCGCCACAATAGGTCTTCATGCTACGCCGTAGACCTACTACGCAGCTTCGTCGCAAGCTCATTTTACATTATGGGCCAATACGAACAAAGCGTATAAGGGGTTACAGCTACTTTTGTATCAAAAATGACGCTAGTGGTTGAATAATAAAATATCACAGACCTGTATCTGATCGCTGTGACGTCATATAAGCACTGATCGAATTTGGCAGTATATGTGTTTGCGGGATAGGTATGTGTAGCTGGCTTCACATTGGGGCTATTTAGTAATTAGTGTTCATTGCGAGTTCATACACTTCGGCTTGCTACTATTATTTCTTCACTTAGCAAAATTACATTTGCCAATTCCCTAATAACTTTTTGATATTGTCTACCGAAGCATACTTGAGACACCGAGAGAGAAACATATGTTTCAAATCTTACGACCGTGTCAAAATACTTGTTGTATGAAAATTCTTCAAAAAAGTACATTAATCGTTACCCACGCGTTTGCCATTAATTTGCTAACCTTTTTACTGTCCACGCTTTATGGTCCATATAAAAAGATACATTAAAACGTAACCAGTCCCTCAATATTTTTATTGCCCGTCCCCCAACGCCGTTTCACGCTTCGTCCCTCCGCAGTCGATCAGCAAACAAATAAGTTTGTTGCTTACAATCGGGTTCTATTCGGAGCAGCTCAAAGCGAAGCCAGCGCGATGCAAAGGCCTTTGCTTGTGAGTTACAAAGGCGGTTCTAAGTATTCGATACACGTGCAGTGTAAGGCGGGATGTAATCAAGTCTTGGATCGTTAAAAAGTTCGTTATTGTCCTTAGAACAAAGTTGTTGGGTGACGCACAAAGTTGACTACTATAAAATACTGGAGTATATATGCGATATCTTATTAACATTAAGATTATTATGATGAAAATATTCCAGTCGTCAATTTCTTTTTACAAGCTTTTCTTCAACTTGCCTTGTTAGTAATGTTAGTATGATAGTTTGGGTCAAAACGTAGAAGCGAAATTTGAGCCACGTCCCGGTTTCCGATTGAGCTGAAATTTTGCACACATATGTAAATCACGTGACAATGCAATATTATGGTATCATGGAGCTGATCTGATGATAGAGCAGGAAGGTGGTCACAGGAACTCTGTTATGAAACGTCGTATCCCCATCGAGTAAGGTGTTTTAGAAACGTCTCGGAGAACAGTAGATGACTGTTGAAAGAAAGGTACAGTCGGCGATAGAAGCTTATACCAAAAAAAACTTATTTGTTTAATTTAATGTTCCATAATTGACAAGAGGTACAGAGTAATCTTTGCTTACTTTTTTAGGCATTTCCTTTTTAGTCATCTAGCTTCTCTGTTAATTTTTCGTACCCAAATAGGTGAGACGCATTAGACCTATTAATACCTTTACATTAATTAAACATCGTACATACAAAAGAAGTTATGCAGAGATAAAAAAAACATTGGATTCTAAAATAGGACCCCCACTCAGCATACCTAGATAGATAAATAGATAAATAACTTTATTCGTATCCACAACACAACATATAAAGGCTTACAATAAACAGGAAAAAAGAAATGTGAGTACACCGCTTAACTTAAATAACCAAAGAAAAAAGAAACAAAATTATAAAGAAACATGTATCGTGGTACAAAAGGCGCTGGCTCAGCGTTGTGATGTGTGTGTGTGTGGGTGGGGCAATCTGTGTCGATGGCATATACATACACATACATAGGTAATGCTTAGTACTAAATATTGAATATTGCAGATATTTACCATCTCAAGCTAGTATTTAACTACAGAAGTATAGCCAAAACGTCGCACGTTCACCCTTCGCTCACACTGGGTCACAGCCGCGACAAAGGGTTGCACTCCCAGATTGGCTAATGGACAGTGAAGGCGAGATACCGCGTGATAAATCACCGCCGAGATTACGCCCATTATCTAAAATGCGATCTCCAAGTAAACTTGTTGATGTAATTGACGGAGACGGACGGCTCATTTTGTAATGGATTTTGAAGTTGCTCGTTTGTTTTCAAAGTCTTTTAAAAATGAGGGAGAACGGTGATAAATACTCGTATTGTTGATGTCTTTAATCAATATTCGGGAAGAATCCAATTTACTTCCAAAGATACAAGATACTTGTGGCATTATTTTTATCAAGAACATTAATTACATAGGTACTATAATTTGGATCATTATCATCATCCTCCTTGCATTATCCCGGCATTCACCACGGGTCATGGGAGCCTGGGGTCCGCTTTTGACAACTAATCCCAAGTTTTGGCAAAGGCACTAGTTTTACTAGTTGTACTATAATTTGGATAAACGATGTAATTAATTTACTTTAGTTCTGAAAACGTTTGGCACATACAGGACTGTCTCATTAAAGCATACAAGACAGAATAGGCACCTTTGTCTTACACTAAGACCTGATTTAGACGGCGTGCGAACTCTCATGCGATTTTAGTTCTATGCGGGCTGTTACATGTTACAAATTTAGTACAGCCATCAAACACCGCAATGTAACAAAACTTGTATGCAAGTTCTCATACTGTCTAAATGGGCCCTAAGAATCTGAATCCATAAATTTTAACTATATTTTTTTAAATATGCATCCACAAAAATTGATTGAGTTCTTAAGGGCCACTTGCACCAACGAAAATGGAGGGTTAACCCGAGGGTTAACTCACCATTTTATATGGAATTTGACAGTTGACAGCCCACTAACTGAGTTAAGTTGTTGGTGCAAGTGGGCCGTTGTGTTTTCATTGTTGTTTTTTACTGAAAAATTGTATTTTCCAGAATATAGCATAGCATGTCATGAAATCCTACACAGTTTTAACCTCTCACATAACACTGTTTAATCACTTCTCACTGACGGCAAAACATCTCTCATTAGCTTGTTAATTTCTCATCCCCAATTCTCGCAAAATATAACCGTGAGGGGCCAACAGCGTTAAGGGCACAACAATTGACATGCATTAACGGTATTTCCGGTGGCGCTTCTCTGACGTCGTTAGGGACCGGAAATTCAATCGAGTTTGGGGACGCGGCCACCTCGCGGTACGCGTACACTTGGTTGCAGTATCAGTTTTGCACTTGTGAAGAGAACGAGGCTATCTTAGCCGTTTTTATAGCAAAAAGGTAGATACATAGGTTCATTGACGAACGATGGTCCTAAAGATTCCATTTATAAAATGAAATAAAATGAGGATATAAAGTTATGTACATGATAGTACAACGTACATTGCGGAAAGGCTCGACAGCAATGCTTATAAAGATTATTTTTTGTAATTTAAAATGAGCACTATCAATAATAGCACAGAAAGAGAAGGGTTCTCAGGTAAGATGACAGATGAGATATAATTTCTTGGAAAAAGCCAAGGTCTAACCTAACCTTTCACGATGTTAGTTTGTACTTTAGGGACAAAGTCTCCTTTTTGCTGTGTACTTAACACAGCAAAAGGGAGTGTACAAGTTTCTAATGGGTTGGCAATGCGCATGTGACACTCCTTGAGTTGCAGGCGTCCATAGGTTACGGTGACCGCTTTCCATCAGGCGGACCGTATGCTTGTTTGCCACCGACGTAGTATAAAAAAAAATTAATCGCGTATACTGTATTTAGCAATAGTTCTATTTAAATAAGACTAATTTTGCAAAAGGCATCAATGAGTAAAATTTATAAAATCATTGCAATAAAATTGATGAACCAAATCAAACGCTTTGGTACACATTCGATTCGCTGGAAATATACCACATCTATCATCTATGATATTAGTAGGCACGTCTTTGTAGTAAGAAGTATGTAAGGAGTTTATTTGACACGAAATCCCCAAATCGTGCCTTCCACTACATCGCTCACGAGGTGCAAATAGCTGTGAAGGCAGACTACAAACATAGGGAGCGATGCCGCCACCGCATACACACGAGCTCACGAATAGGGTTGCCATCAAAAAATTCGTAAACAAAGCTGTAAAAATAAAACGCCCAAAAGTATAGATATCTGCCTAAAATTCTATAGCATTATCATTACCATTGACCTAATCAATGTTTATTTTTAACAGAATGTCAAAATTCCCATACCTACATAAGATATTTTGCTGAGACGAAAGCTTAAATTGTTCCTTATTAATCAGATTTTGTTTAAAGTGCACAGTTACGTAGTTACGTTAGATATTTACATAACTTTTAGCTATATTAAACTACATTCACCACCCTAAACTGAAAAAAGACGTTCGTGATCCAAGACAGATCTCGCTGGACTAATTTAGCATTAGTTGTCTTAACATACTTCACTCTTAAGTACAACCCTATGACGTTTGCGGCACCCAAAAGCGAAAAATAAGTAGTAGACTTGCAGCTACTGAGGGTACGGCTACAAGACGTGCGAATGAGTGATCCTTCAATTCACTTCGTTTGGTGGTAAAGCGCACACGAAACAAGAAGACTAAGTACAAATTCAGTCAGGTTAACAATAAAGGTTGGATCTGAAAAATCTGCGCGCCATCGTGCATCGTGAATGGACATAATATGGCTATTTCATAACTTTTTCAGGGCCTTTCTTGACTTCCTACTCAACATCAACAATGGTCTGATAGGATTTTCGAAAATTTGGGCTGACAGAACTAGCCAATCCCACCACATGGCGCAAAATAGGACAAGAAGTCGAGTTGCGGAAAACCGACTAACTAGCACCTACCATGTCCTTTAAAAGTACAAAATTGCGACTATTCTATAAGTTTTCGACAGCGTTCCTGTCAGCTAAAAAGGCCCTTGAGACTCACGAGACTGATCCCGCTGATCAATAAGTGTTGCCGAGTCAAATATTTGCACACGGCGCACATTAGTGGAGATGATGACGCGCGCAATACCACCCATGTGACCGGGTTTATGAAACGCAGAGTAGGACAAATTCAGGAATGGCACGGTTTTAAAATATTTAATACTAGAAATCTACTAAATAAATTTGTCTTGGGTTAAGACGATAGTTACTCATAACATGACAAAACTATAGCTACCTATTTATATTTAAAAAAAACTTAAAAACAAGCTATATTAGGTACAGGATAAAGAAACATTAAGGATTTGGTAGCAAATTAGTAAAAACACTAGGCGGATATTTTTAGGGTTTCCTAGACTTTTCAATATCCGTCAAGCAAGGTAACAAACTCATTACCAATAGTTAGTCTTAGGTCCACTTGCACCAACCACTTATCTCAGGGTTAGTGGGCTGTCAACTGTCAAATTTTATACAGGGTGGGGCCTGTAACAAAGGCGAATAATTGAACTCTAGGCTATTCTCCTTATACTGATCAACATTTGTTCGGCGACTTTTAAAAATAACTTGTATTTTGATTTTTATCACCCAATGAAAGTTTTTTCTAAGAGGTAATGTATTGCGAATTCTGTTAAGTCTAAAGTGTGACAGACAACGTCAATGACAACAATAATGGCGTACATTGAAGCTAATAGTTATTTTGTATGAAAAATTAAAAATTTAAAGACTTCATAATTTTTAAAAGTCACTGAACAAATGTTGATCAGGGTATAAGGGAATAGTCAACTGTCAATTATTCGCCTTTGTTACAGGCCCCACTCTATAAAATGGTGGGTTAACCCGATGGTTAACCCTCCACTTTCGTTGGTGCAAGTGGCCCTTAGTCTAATAAATTAATATCTATATTAAGAGGCGGACTTACTTTTTAATTTTAATCTAATCCCCAGTTCCGTTTCTATATATTGACAAATTCATATGGAAAATATCTTACTCATGCTCCTATATCCTGAGGTATTAAATAACTGTGTGTACTTAACACAGCAAAAGGGAGTGTACAAGCTTCTAATGGGTTGGCAACGCGCATGTGACACTTATTGAGTTGCAGGCGTTCATATAGGTTACGGTGACCGCTTTCCATCAGGCGGACCGTATGCTTATTTGCCACCGACGTAGTATTAAAAAAAACACTAATTAGATATGTTAAGCAAAAGTTACAAGATGTATAGGTGAAAAACTTAAGAAAGTCACCTGTTGTATGTGTGAGTGACGTGTTCGAATAGAGAACACATATTTAAAATTAGTAACACAAACAAAACAAACGCCTATTCGAACACGTCACTCACACATACAACAGGTGACTTTCTTAAGTTTTTCACCTATACATGTATGTATAGTCACCGGCATAAATACATATGGTGAAATTCTTAACCCGTCACCACACGGGCATAAATAAGTGATGATTTCTATACCTTGTCACATTAACGTCTTGTTTGAGATGTCATACGAAATTGTCAAACGCTTTAAAGCGACAAGGTACAGAAATCATCACTTATTTATGCCGGTGACTGTACAACTAAAATTTACATAATGTTTTGTGAAAGCGCAAGCTTTAAGTGCCTCCTCATCTCGCTGGTTCATAAAATAAATAAAATAAATAAATATTATAGGACATGTCTTACACAGATTGACTGAAGCCCACGGTAAGCTCAAGAAGGCTTGTGTAGTGGGTACTCAGACAACGATATATATAATATACAAATACTTATATACATTAGAAAACATCCATGACTCAGGAACAAATATCTGTGCTCATCACACAAATAAATGCCCTTACCGGGATTCGAACCCGGGACCGCGGCGCAGCAGGCAGGTACACTACCGACTGCGCCAGACCGGTCATCAATTTATGAATTTACATAATGTTTTGTGAAAGCGCAGGCTGTGTGTGTGTGTGTGTGTGTGTGCTCGTGGGTGCTACGCTGGTTCATGTGTCGGGAAACGCAGGAAGTATTTTAAACATTTGGAAACAGTCATATCGTCCACGAGTAATTTTCAAGATTAGATTTGTATAATATTTGCTCTTAATAAAACGTATAAAATATTGAATAATGTATTCCCTCTGCAGACTGCAGTACTCTGTGCCATGTAACATAATGTTTTGTGAACGCGCAGAGCCGTAAGTGGGCGCCGCCTTGTCTCGTGGGCGCTTCGCTTCTAGTCCATGTGTTGAGAAATGCGGGAACAATTTTAAAACATTTGGAAAAGTATACCGTTTAATGAAATGAAATGAAATGAAATGAAATGAAATATTTATTTTCCAAGTAGGCATATTACAATGCGCTTATGAACGTCAAATAAAACTACGCCGGCTCTAACCCTACGCCTCAGCCTCGAGAAGATTTCAGTCCCCCCTCAGTTGGAGGAAGGTATCCACTATGGGACCGGCAAGAAACTCGGCGGGCCACTTCTTTTCAAAACATTACATCTTATAATTAACATGCATTAAAAAAACAAGATACAATTTAATAAGCAAAAGTATTCATAAAAAAAAATATTAACACAAGAAATTATACAAAGTACAAAGCTATTATGATTATTAATAAGAGATGTTAGAGATGTATAGAGTCTCTAAGTGTCAAAGTATATCTAAAAAAATTATACATAAAGAAAAAAAACGAATAGAGTAATAACTAAACTTAAGTTTTTATAATATGTGTTTACAATGTTTACAGGCACTCTTTATGATAATTCCATTCGATGGATATTCCATTGGATGGATGGATTCGATGGACTGTTTCGTTAGTGGTGGACAGTTATGATGTTTAGTATACGAGTAAATTGTCGTTAAATACGCATGCGTTCAGGTTAATAATGATTTACAAATTGATAGGACGAACTGCCTAATATAAAATAGATACTTACCTATTTTAAAGAACCTTACCTAATATATGTAGGTAGTAGTTAATATGAAATGTTGTATCATCCATGAATTTGTGAGACCACATTGCTAATATAGGTATACAATTTTTTCATACAACCCTAATTAAGTTTCCCTACAAATATACGCTAGCCACGAATCCCACAGCTCAGCAAAAGGCACCGCAAAAAATCCTTCAAAGCCTCACAAACGGCTTTCCAATCAAAATTCCACGGACTTAATTAAACCTGGCTTCTGTGACGTCAAAAATAATTAATTTCGCCATTTGCTACCATTTGAATACAATGTTGCCTATACGTGGCTTTCTATCAGAAAAGGATCCTTACAATTGCAAATAGGAATCATAGTTTAATAGAAATTCTGTTTGATTTTTAGATACGTAATGTGTCCCAGGGATGTTTCAAGTTCAGCAAAGACCATCGTCTCAGAAATTTTGTTGGAAATTCGAATGAAATATCTTTTATTACATTTGCAATATAAGGGACCTTCAGTGACGGAAAGCCGCGTATGTGACGTATCCTTTGAAGTGGGATTACCCGCCCCGCGCCGCAAATTAAATCCGTGTCTCGGATCCTCATTGACAATTTAGTGCAGTTAATGAGGTGCCCGGCAAGGGTGGATTTTAATCTTTGAAAAAGATTAAAGTTGGTGGTCAAATGAACGTTTGATATAGACGTAATGAGCAGTCTGGTGGCTACTGGTTATGTTTTCATCTAAAATTAGTACTTGATGCGATGGCGTCCTAATGACCTCTACCATGTGCGTGACATTTATGTTATCGTCAAAAACCTAACCTAATATGGAAAAACCTACACATAATGGAAGTATTGTACAAGGTCGGATACGATAGGCGTTTGTGGTATCAATTA
This sequence comes from Leguminivora glycinivorella, assembly GCF_023078275.1. Lineage (NCBI taxonomy): Eukaryota > Metazoa > Arthropoda > Insecta > Lepidoptera > Tortricidae > Leguminivora > Leguminivora glycinivorella. Next base: position 32,761,131 of record NC_062971.1, read on the forward strand.
CCGTATAGTGTAATAGCAATCAATAATTTAACAACTTCTAGTAATAAAATTCGCACGTAGTGTTTGTCTTTTCAGCTTGTACTTCTGGAAAACGGTTGCACGATACCGCCCATAGTAAAAATATCAGCAAATATTTTTTAAAACACGGCGGCACTCGGCATCTTCGCAGATCGCGACCGCACAAACGCACTGCTAATAAAGATGACTGTTTGCAGAGATTCGGAAGCCGGCCCCCTGGCGCCGCGCGGCGTCGCGCCGTCCCGCCGGCCGGTCGGCCAGACTCCGCGGCGACTATCGATCCCGGGGGATGACGGATTGTCCCACTGGCTCACAACAATGCTGTGGGCTAGTTTTCTATATGTTATAACCAGAGTTAAAAACTCCCGTGACCAAGTAGGCCATGACAGATGATCTGGAGCTAGACAAAAACGAAAAAGGCAATTCAGTCGATATCCCGATCAATATAATTCTAATGTTATTTATAAGCCAAGATCAGAATTGATCAGTTGATGATATGTTAATTTCATAAATTGACTCTGCGGCGGCGTCTATTGATCTCGGGTTGTGATGGATTGACCCCAATGCTGAGGGGTAGTTTCCTATAATGTACTTAGTGTTTTTACCCTTGACCATGGCATGGTGCATGTAACTGCGTCGAAATATCGAGATCTCGAAAAAGATAGAAAGGTTTAGCGCGGTTTAAATATCCAAGCAGCCAGTGGTTTAGCCAGATTTAGAATGGTCAGTTAATGATGTGGCAATCATTTCATGAAATCGCAAATCGCAAATCGCATCGGTACCGGCGATGACCGATTGCGATAAAAAATATCACCACTCCGAAAATGCATTTAATCTTTTTTCTTAAAAATACAAAATATTTAAAAAATATTCTAAAAACACATGAAATTACTTATGTAAGTGTAAAAAAACTCAACGTGCTGGTGTTAGTGTTAGGTACTTACGAAATTAGTTTATTTGAAAAAAATAATACCCCCAGTATACAGATAAACCCTATTTAACCGTTAAATACATGACCTTGACAAAGATTTATTCAAATTTGAATTTTGACATGCTGTCAATAGAGTCAAAATGCATGATGCATAATAACTATCACTATGCGTTTCAGGGTTAAAGAACAGTCTTTTCTGCGATTTGATTTCTTTGTTTAGAGATGATGGTATAACTCTTCTCGCGAATCAGTTTCATTACACGATACTATCGATCTCAGGGGATGGCGGATCTCGGCCACTCGCTGCTATCCAACAATGCACCGGATTTCGATATTGTAGAATATTTCCTGACAAAAATACTCGCGGAGGATTTATATAATAATGACTAAAGAAATGCTGGAGGCGGAAAAAATGTCCTGATTTCCTGTTTCATTAGGAGGACCTATGAAAACAGACAAGAAATTACTTTTATTAAAAAATCTCCAATTAATTATTCAGTGGTTAAGTTGCAAGATTAGATTAAATTTAGTCCTATAAATCAGTTGAGCCTGAAGGAACTGAAACAGTCTAGTATTTATCGTCACTTTTCGCGCAGTCACAAATGGAAAAGTGTGTGAATTTCATTAGTTCATGTAAATTTCGTTTGCTTAGGTTTATTTCGAAAAACGGCCTCGGAAATAGAAAACGAATCTGTATAAATAATGTGGATCCTAACAACATGTGATACAAATTATTTTAAATTTGTTTAAGTATTTAAAAATACCTATGTACTTCCATATTTTCTCATTAGGAAGCAAACTAACAAACAAATATCTTCACTATTCTAAACATGCCACCCTATCTTTACCAAGTCTTCAAAATAATTTTAAAGCTATCAACATTAAACATTCAAATCTCAAATCTGTCCATTGACTCCCCCAGCAAACAGCATGAGACGTCACATCGTCTAATTGGGCGTCCGCGCCACAATGAGGCCACAGCTTTGCTTCAACTTTGCTTCATTAAAATTTCATCCCGCCGGCGGTAACTGGCCAATTTGCGAGCAACCCGACACCCTGCCAGCCTGGATACTATTGACAGACGCCTTTGTAACATGTGAACAGCCGTGGGATACGGATAATTAAATAAGTTGAAGGAGGAAATAAAATGACGTATTGATTATCGAACGGTATTTTTTACCGTGAATTTTCACATTGAAAAAGTTGCTTTGTTACTTCTTTACGTTATCGTCATAATTTAATGCGCTGATTATATTTAAATGAAATATCGTATGGCGATCTATACATGTAGGATAGTTTTTATTCACCATACGTTTCCGAAAGTTGTATGCGTTTTGACCTTGTCTTTATTTACATACCTTTTGTAATATGGTACCAATACACCGTGTTTTTATAGAATTCCGTTAACTTCGGCATATAGTTAGGTCCATTATAGGAAACAGAATAGCATATATAGTTTTAGTATTAACTTTTTTCTGAAAAACACCATACACCTGCTATAGATGTTACATCAATTGTTGTAAAGAAACGGACTGTGTGTTCGATATGCGATTGAAATGTCATAGTTTTGACACTTACTTAGTGTGAGTTAATTGTAAAGCCCGTTTTTCAATCAGCAATTAAAGTAACATCTATCGCAGATGTATGGTTTTTATAGAAAAAATACGAATTTAAGAAAACTAACTCTGCCATTCTGTTACCTATAATTAACCCAACTATATGCCAAAGTTAACGGAATTCAATAAAAACAATAGTACCAACAATCAGCGATAGTAAATGGTAGGGGTTCTAATAACTTGATCTCACTTTTGGAAAAACATCATGAAAGAGAAATTGGTAACAGACAAGTGCTACGCATAGTTCCGTATAAGAAAAATTGACGGATATTAAATATAAGTGTATTCGTTCATCATAACAATTTCCCGGATGTGCAATCAACATCTTTTGTGACATATTCCTTGAAAGATCTCTTGATCAGGTAAAATGTATCAATAATAATAAAACCTGAATAAAGTTGATGAGCATCCTTCTTAAAAAAATTGGTTATTGTACGGGAATTCAGCATGAAATACATCAATAATTATCCAACATAGCTTATATTCTACTTTTTTAGAAAGGCAGAATTTATATAGTTTGGAATGGCGTGTTTTGTTACAGTTAAAAATACTTTGGATGCCAAGTAGATACAACATTATATTGATTGGCTTTTCAGGGGCTAAATAAAAAAAATATTAATAGACCAAATAAAATAACAATATCTTCACTAAGTATCTACAGCAAACTGCCAATCCTTAATAATCTCTGTCGAACACTACAATAAATCCGCTCTGGCGTAGGCGCACTTTAAACAACCAATTAACTAGAAAATTACAAGCTTTCAAATCTCCGAATTAAATTCTAATCCGTACTCAGCTAATGCAGATGTTTTATTTCAATATCCGCTTTGTTCAAGTGGAATAAAACAAAATGCCTGAGCAATTAATCGAGGGCTCCGGAGCGGGCCGCGGGCCGGACCCATCGGCAAATTGTCGCTGCAATATTCAAATGGCGGAAACAATTAGTGTGAGTGCTGTGTGTTATTTAGCACTATCGGGATGTATATGCATGAAACAAAAGGGCAAACTAATAAGGGACCATGGTGGAGATACGCCCTTTTGGATCGGCGCGTAGGTGGCAGGAGAAGAATGGTCCATGTGGGGTGCAGGCGGTTTTTGCACTTTTTGTTTATCATCACATCCATTTTGCTTAGGTACGTGCTCAATTTTCATTAAAAATATTCAAGCACTTTTAAATGACTCTTTACTGAAATGGTAAAACAAGAAACATACCTACTTTTGTATGTAAATATATGATAATATTAATAATCTATAAGGTACCTGTTCTAAGCACCAGATTTAAATCCAGGACCACTCCACATATACGAATGAAATTTAACCAAATCTCAGATCTTATATTGCATAGGTATACGAATAATTATGAAACATTTTATTTCAACAAATCACCCTACCTAAAACAATTTTAATAGACACGTTAATAACCATCAAATGCGCAACGGTAGCCAGCAAAATATGAGGAGTAATAATTGCGGGTCTCCCCTGCACGTAGCAAATCTCTTTTGTGCTCGCTGATAACGGCACAAAGCCTGCTAATGTCTTTTAAGGACTTAGTGATTTAAACGGACTAAATAATGAGAGCTACCCTTCCTCGCCTGCCAATTTATGAGCTTAAGGAGGGACAACATTGATGGACTAGTGCTGACAATATGAAACGAAATGAATATGTTTAACAAGTAGCTTTTTATGGACTTGTGTTTAAAATTTTTATCATAAACATATTTTTTATTAATTTTTAAAAAATTATTAAAAAATATTATTTTCTCAAAATTTTACTATGTTTTATTTGATATGACCACTGTTTTCATCATCATCATTATCTTGCCCCTATCCCAGTCAGTTAGGGTCGGAGCAGCATGTCTTCCTCTTCCATACACCTCTATCACGTCATTAACATATTTTAGTTCCATATGACCACTGTTTTATATTAGTTATTAACTTATACTTTATACATACAAATGGTGATCTTTTTGTAAGAACTATGCTATATTTCACATTTCCAAGCACATTTCAAATGCCTTATTAAGTAATTCGTAGCTTGATAAAAACTGATATTAACCCCAATATGTGATTCCATCGCCCAAAACTCTGATCTACATTAAATATCCCGTTGTATGGTTTGATGATTTCAACATCGGACCAAATACTTTGCCGCTATTATCGTTATGTTATCTTATCCATTTCACTAGGTCCTTTGTCAGAAAATGTTTCAGGACTATTCAATCATAGTCCGTATTGTGTTGGTTTAATCGTACATCAGCAGTCAGGCGAATGAAGTAAAGCAAATTGTACATTAAAACAAATATAATAATTCTCGTATTCATTTATCGTAATTGCAGTTTTAGTTGTATAGTTATTTAAGACTTATATTAAGATTTTGGCTTCCACAGAAGCCATTTTCTAATTGACGATCCTTGAGCTAACCTAGCTGTTCCTTTATAACATAAGTACCAAATAATATCATTCCCATACTTTATCGTTCGTAACGTGTAAGATCAAGATTGTTCGTAGCTGCACTATTCCATTTCGAATTATAAAATTGCAAATCTAAACCACCAAAACATCTCAATCTTCCACGGCCAATATTAGCAGTCGGTCAAGTGATTTGCATCAAATCCGGATTATGTCTATTTATTATCAGTGAGAGACCGACTGGAGCAATTAAGATTATTTATTTTCATTGAGGAGTATGAAGGAAGAGGTAAACATTACCATTAACAGCTACAAATTGTATGCTTTTGTCGATCGTTATCAAATTATATCTTGATCCTATCTCTGTTCTATTCTTTTACATTAACATTCTGAATCATAAAAGTGCAACCACCAAAATATCTCAATCCTCCACGGGCAATAACCGCAGTCGTTCAGGCGATTTGCCGAGAAATCTCGCAGTCAGCAGTCGGTGCGCTCGGCGACGCAAATCCGGATGATGTCTGTTTGTTATCAGCGGGCGCCCAACTGGGGTTGCCGTTCGTTACGGAATAATCGCCTTATTTATCGATTGCGAACGACTCGACTCGTTTACATTATTATTTTTATCGATGACTGTGTATCTTTAACTGCTAACGTTGGGAGCATTTGCAAGTTAGTAGGAAGCAGGTAGAAAGACTTTAAAAGTCTACATTGGATAAGTGTATAAGTACGCGGTATATCTTATTTGTTTCCATTCGCTGGGCAAATAGTTGCGTTATTCATCCATTGCGACTCATTTAAATTACTATTTTTATCGATTTGTGTATTTTTGTAGAGTTGAAAATATTTTGCAAGTTTGTAAGGAGATTTTAGAAGGTTATAGCTTATTAAAGAATTGCCGCCTTTTTTATGAATTTTGAACAACCTAGCTCATAAAAAATATATTTTTTTATCGGAGAATAGGTACGTTGACATTTTTTTGAGCAACTTAAGTGCACCCATATTTTTACACTTGACTACTAATTAGTTAATAAGCGCTATACTTAACGACGCGTTGTGAATGTGTCTGTGAAGCTTTTCTGCTACATAAGCGAATCATAAATAAAAATGCTATCTGGGCTAAGAAACTAACTAAAGAATAATGAAGTTCATCATTTTCTTTTCTTTAAACAGGAAATTATTAGGTACTAGTTGATTGAAATTAATTAAATTTTAAGATTAATGAAATTACCTACCTACCATCGAGTAATGTACTCGATGCTACCTACATACTAAAATGTTTTCAATATCACGAGCTATGAAAAAACTTCGTAGAATATCCTAACTCAGCCCCCGTTATTTCAGTGCAGCGCATCGTCGGCTGTCAATATTATCGGCGATGGCCGCTCCGTCAGATTGCTTCGCGAGCAAACAAAACTTTCTGTCGAGATGTTATTGCCTTTGTTTCAAGCGGAAAACTCCATTTCGAGCGATTATTTCCGATTAAAAAACGGAACGACGACTTTTGTATTGTTTTTGCAATCTTAAGGAAACGTGAGATTAAATATTTGATTAGATAATGCGTTTCCTATTATAATAAGTAGGTAGTTAGGAAGTGATTTATTTATTCAAAAATTTATTTTTTGCTGATTACTTAAACCAAGTTCTTTATTTAACAATTTCTTACAGTTTTATATACATATAAAATGTACCTAACATTTTATAAACTTAACTACCTTGAATATCGAAAATGCGCGATCATGAAAGTCTAATTACAAAACCTGTTCACCACTGCAAAAGTTGTTAAATTATAAAATACCTACATCCTTAAATTTAGATCCGAGGAAAATGTGTTATGGCACGTCATACTAACACGTTAATGTCTTTGTTTATACCTTACTAATAAAATAAGTCGACTTATTAGGGTTTATAGCCGAAACGAGTTTAACCGGCATCACCAACGGGTTCATATTAGCGACATGAGCCCATTAAAATTATGGTCTAGAAGATTAAATAAAGGTTACAATATTTAAAGGCCATCTCCTACTAGTCGTTTAATTTAATCCTATTTTCATGTGGTGTGACAAAATAGCGAAATGTAGGTAAGTACTTGCAAATAAAACCACACTAAATGTGTTTGTAGTAACTGTTTCAACATAGAATTGCTTTTTGTCTTTATAAGATGAATCATAATCATAACCAACAAAATGAAAGTTTACAATTTACTTAAGTTATTTTTCGAAAATTAGGTATTAACTTGTGAATAACGTTATTGACTGAACGTAAAATCGATACATACCTATACAGATTCGTATTGTGGTTAGCTATCCCTTGAAAATAAATACTGATTCTAACACATGTGACTTGAGAGTGAGACCATGCGAGAGAGAGGAACACGTTTAGTAAAGACATGACATAACGGATTGTCAACGGCAGTTCAATACGGCCTTGTGGACCGCGAAGTACCGTACTACAAATACTTACCTGCGCCAGTTCTCAAAAATGGTCGTGCCACGCTCTATTGGGATCGATCTATTATCACTGACAGGACTATTGTAGCCAATAAGCCTGACATTGTGATAATAGATCGACCGCAACGCCGGGCAGTGCTCGTTGACATCACCATCCCCCATGATGAGAATCTCGTGAAAGCCGAGAAGGACAAGTCCAGTAAGTACCTAGACTTGGCTCACGAGATAACCGCCATGTGGGATGTTGAATCAACGATCATTGTTCCGATAGTCGTTTCAGCGAACGGCCTCATAGCGAAGAGTCTCGACCAACATCTTAAGAGACTCTCGCTAGGTGGCTGGATCAAGGGCCAGATGCAGAAGGCGGTGATCTTGGACACAGTGCGGATAGTTCGACGGTTCCTCTCTCTGCAGCCCTAACCACCGGCAGCTTGGGCCCTGCCCCGCTGCTGGCGGCACCATAGGTTAGGTTTTTTATAATATGTTTATATGTTTTTATATTGTTTTGTAAGTGTTTTTTTATTTTACTTTTATACTCATATTGTAAAAAAACCTAGCATAAGAGAAAAAGATAAATAAAGGAAATAATAATAAATAACAAGGACTTTTCCAGGATGGCAGTGTCCCCGTGTTCTCAAAACGGTTCAGTTACACGCGATTAAGTCCCTTTACAATAGCGTAGTTTGCTATAGGTACTCAAAATAAAATATTTTATGCGGTGCACGAAATAAAGCACCAAATAATTAGAAGAAAAAGTTGGACAGTAGTTAGTTTTAAACATAATTTCTATTTAATAAGTCAAAAAGAAAGATATAAAGTAAATGAGTTGACTCAGTTGACTGTGACGTCACTCCTCACGATTTCATATTTTACAAATCAGCAAATCGTTTTGACAGTTCTTAAAAATAACCTGATTTGACTCGTAGGAAACTAGCTTATTTAAATAATGTATAAACATCGTAAAAATTTTAAATCACTGTATCAAGTAACACCTTCCCTTTTTTTTACGGAGTGGGAATGCAGTTGCACACGCTGTGTGGGACTCGACGTTGCTTCTGGCGAGAAGGGGAGAAACGGCCCTACCCACTAAACCCACTCCGGCGTTTCCCCTCTTTTTCGTTGTGAGAGCGCACTGGGTTCGGACGTTTTCACTTCACCACTGCGCTCTCACGTAACTTCTTCCCTAGAAATGTGTATACAGCGATTAATGGACGAGAAAGAGACAGCACTTACTTGAACAGAAGGGGTTTGTTGGCGAAGAGGCCCGAGGCCTTCTCTTTCGCGGCCTGCAGCCCCTGCATGGCGGACACCCGATGTCCCACATCAAACTGCACCTAACACCTGGGGAAAAGTTATTTATTAATAAATAAAAAACTTAGCCCGTGTGGTGACGGGTTAAGAATTTCACCAACCCCTTTCTTCCCGTGGGTGTCGTAAAACTCGACTGCGGGATATGGTTTAAATTGTGGCGTAGGCGAGAGGCTGGCAACCTGTCACTGCAATGTCACAATTTCGTTTTCATTCAACCCCTTATTTGCCAAGAGTAGCACTGAAACCTGAGTGGTTTCATGTGCTCTGCCTATCCCTTTACGGGATATAGCCGATATAGGCGTGTATGTTGGCGTGTACGTTTATGGGATGTGTGCGTGTATATATGTTAAAAACTTAAGTAAACTTAATCTAACACACAAAATAATTATACAAAATATTAAAAATCGAAATAAGATGTCATATATTAAAGAAAAAATGACGAGCACCACCAGTGGTGAAGGCCGGATTCGAACCGGCGTCTTTAGTAATCCGGGCTAACGCCATGAACCCCTACGCGTGATAGTAGTGTGTACTTAAGCAACACAAATCAAAATATTTGTTAAAAATAATTTGATTTGTTCCCATAGTTGCAAATATACAAAATATATTTACAAATAGAAGATAGGAGCTAGGTGGGCGCCAGGTGATAGGGTGCCTAGACGGCTGGTAATATTCCGCTGAATTGCAATGCTACTTAATTCGTCGAGTGTAAAGAAAGGAACTAACCCTCTGGAATAGTATAATAAAAAGTATTATCGTACAATATGGCCACTCCCGAACCCCGCTGAAAGTGCCGCCTACCCGCTCTCGGTTACCTCACAGTTACCGCCTGTCAAGAACACGACCAGTCGACCTGTCATATCTCAGATAAGCATGGTACAGATGTGCGAAAAGGATTTCCTTCGTATTTTTCCGGAAACGTTCGTATTTGTAACGCTAGTTCAGTCAATGTCAACTAGTACATCTTGTACTGAGACTGACTGAAATAGCATGACACGAAATAGCCAACAATACGAAGGCAATTTTTTTCACACTACAGCTGTACGCGTTCACCTACACGAGCTTAGACTGTGTGTGTGTGTGTAAGAACGCGCTTCTTTCACATATTTGATCGCCACTGTCCGAGGTGTGCCTCTGGTCACCCGTGGCATCACTAAGACGCTTCGCCAGCTCCTTGAAACACAAGTGTGCTCCGGGTCCCCAGGGTCCGAGGAATAAACAGCAATGTTGAAGTCGCCATCAACCCCAAATAACGGGACCAGGCAGGCAAGCACTGTCGCAAGATAAACGATATAACGTCAGGCCTTCCTTTTCGCACTATTTTCACGTGCGATAGGGACGCACCAATACGATAAAGTTTATCCAACAAGTGTGCTACGCCCGCAAGGATGGACAAAGAAGTAATTGACGTCACCATCAACAGAATTTGCAAAAGATGTAAACACACTTGCTATTCAAACACATACACATACATATCTCGCCTGTACTCCCAAAAGGGGTAGGCAGATCACATGAAATTGCTCAAGTTTCAGTGCCACTTTTTAGCAATTTATAAATTAAAACCTTGAATGAAAGGGAAGTCGTAAAATCGCAGTGACAGGTTGCCAGCCTCTCTGGTTGTACACCTCGTTGATTACTGCTAAATCATGTGTTATGTAATAAATTTTTACATCAGCATAAACTATTCATACAGCAAATTAGTTGGTAGTGGATATTTAATACAATGTTTTTTTTGCCTTGTTCGCAATTCACTGTGACATAGTATGAAATCTCTAGAGACTTTTATATTAAATGGGTCGCAAATAGAATTCTTTGCCCACAACGTTCTGTACGTTTATGACCTGATATAAAATGAATTCATTAGCGTTATTTGACATAATTAGCTAAAACAATACATTGGGCTAGTGTAAGAAGAACCACGATCAAATAAATATTTTCAATAGTGCTCTTAATCATTAATATATGGTATTGATTATTTCTACACCTTTAATCAAGAAGTAACAGTCAATATATTTAAGTTATTCCTTTCCTAAGAGATAAACTTAAAATGAATCAGTGCTTGTCAGTGTTACATAACGAGCAGCTGTACCTATAGATATAGCTATGGGTATATGTATAACCCCACCCCTGGCTAAAAAATCAATATTTATTTTATTTTTGTACATAATTGAATGGTTTTTGTTTAAGAAACAATACAAAAGGCATTAAAAACGAATTAAAAAACTTACATAGCTTCCAGTTCCCGGTATTCGCAGCTACGCAGCGTCTGTCGATGCCGTAGCACCCCGCGCGCCTCTACGGCGTAGCACGACGGCTGCGCGCAGCCCGCGCCGCCATTGGCCCAACTGCTCCTTACGTAGACGCTGGCCCGCCAATCACAGGTGCAGCTGGAAAAGGGGCGTGGTTTTCAAATTTTCAGAAATTTTCAGGAGGACCATGCAACCTCCGAGAGGCACCCCCGACAATGTTTCCACATGAGTGCAGTGCGGGGGGAGACGCTTTATGCACTTTTGAGGAACACCGTTCGAATTGTTATTGATTTTGAAATGAATTCTCATAGTTCGTTTCTTAATTTATGTTCATTTCAAAATGTACTAATGGTACTACAAAAAAACCTACAAAAACACCCAAGCCCATACTCGTATTCATCATTAGTCATAATATTACTGCCGACCTGAACCCAAAACCAACTCCGAAAATAAAATTAATCTCTGGAAAATCCTTTATGCTCAAAAACCCTTTATTTATACCTCGTCTTGGTTGTTATTTGTGATATTTTATGACCATGAGCATTTTCGAGGTCATCATCAGATAAACTCAGCGGTACCTTAAAATTTAATAAATTTTTCAGCTTAATAATTAATGGGAAAGAAGAATAATTTAGACAAAGCAAGATTTCAATATTCGAATAACGGAACGGGACAGGAGAAACTCAATAAAAGCTTGTAAAACTGACAAAAACGAAGACCGTCAATCAATTGGTACCCTGCACATCTCGGACACTGGCGATCAAATATATGAAAAAGGCGCGTTCCTAGCACACACTCTAAGCTCGTGTAGATGAACGCGTACCATGCTTGTATAAGTGAGATATGACAGGTTGACTGTTCGCGTTTTTGACAGTCGGTAACTGTGAGGTAACCGAGTGGGGGTGGGCGGCGCTTTCAGCGGGGAGCGGGAGTGGCCATACTGTACGATAGTACTCTTTATTATACTGTGCCTTAGGCCAATCTACATGTCAAAATGACAAACGGTAGGAGATTTCTTACAATCTGATTTATAGCGTCAGTATGACATAGTCCTACAGTGGCCTAGGGTTCCAATTGGTTGACTGTACAGACAAGCGTTTCTACCCTGCAGTCGGCATCAGATACATATATCGGAGTTGCCAAGATGCTCACGAATATCCATACATGGTCTTTAATATCTTGATATTAGAGGCTTTGTACAGATCATAAATTACAAATGCATCAACGACAAAGAAAACATCAACAGTTGTCAACTCTGACTCACGTCACGTGGGACTCGAACCCACATATTTTGATTGGCAATCCAATGTGAGAAATATAAGTTACAAACTGCGTGTTAACAATAAAATTATAACTTTTATACCGTATCCTAACAAGAATCTCAATATCAAATCATACTATTCCCAAGCTCAAAGACAAATGCAACCCCGTTCCGAACAGACAGGCGTATCGATATAGCAGTTCATTTCACGGGCACTCGAGCCCGCAAATGAAGTTTCCGCGGTCCAGCGGCCACCGATATTATTCGATATTCAGCGTTTTGGGAGCCGAGCCCATGAATTCTCTCTCGTTATGGGTGCAGGAAAAATTACGTTTAAAAATGAGGCTTATCTGATGGGGGAGGAAAGTGTCTATTAAGTGAGATGAGATAAAAACAATTGGAATTAAATATTCCGTTTAAGAATAGGTAACAATAGTTCTGGTAATTGTATTTTAGAGCCCCCGCTGATCGTATTTGCAACTATAAGAACACAAATATAATTGTAAGTAGTAATGCATTTGTGATTTTGTAGAGCATGTTTATCAAAAGCAACGTAAGGTATACAGCGGAGCAATCTCGACTGGGGGACAAATGTAACTGGTCCATTTTTTTCAATGTTTTACAATTTTTGCATTATTAAATAGAATGTCCACCGGTTATATATGGTAGGAGTGTTCAGTGGATACATTTAGAACTCAACATCATAGTCTAATAATGGAAAAAATGTATCAGTCGAGATTTATTCCGCTGTACCTTACCTGAATTTTAGATCAATAAACGAATAAATAAACAATAAAAAGTAATAATATATGCTGTCTTTTTGATTAGTTTATATATTTTAATTTAGTTTTATTTAATTTTTTTAAGGTAATTTAGTTTTAATTTTTATATTTTATTTGTTTAAGATTGTACATAGATGATTGTTTTTGAAAATCCCTTTAAGTCTTTATTTTAATGTGATCTAGGTACAAATCACTTCAAAATAGTATTTAAGGCTTGAAACATGTCGCATGAAATCCTCGATTTGCTTGACAAACTGCATGCAACCCTCAGCTTGATTAATGCATTCTTTTATAATCTAAAACGTCAGCCAGGGGGCGCCCCAATCCAGTTAAATAGATCCGAAACCGCTGACGGCGGCTCATGCACGTCGTAATGAATAGAGTTATCGTTTAGCTGCATTTGCGTATTCGGGAATTTATGACTTTGGAGGGACCTTCGAGCTTTGCTAAAGGTACTAGCTGCCGAGTGGAACTGATCCAAGAGAACGTAATAGAAGGCCGACTTATATAGTACATTTATTTTATTATTTCATTTAGTTCAGATGCTTTATGCTCCATAATTATCACACTAACAGCAATTATGGAAATGATTAGTTAATGGAAAAATAAAAAAAAGACCAAAATTAAACACGTACAGTCAGCAGCATAGAAAAGTAGACCCAGGAGAGATGCAAGGGCATACAAGTTTCCGTCCGTCAACCGCGCAAACATGACCAAAAAGGTATCCGAAATATTTCCGGCGCCTAAAAGGGAAAGATCCTGCGAAACATGGACAGGTATCCATAAACATGGACACGAACGATGCAAATGTCACATCTGAAACTCGGGACAGAGCATCCTGGCGCAGGACAAGGAGCGCCGACCCCAAATGATGGTAACAAAGCTAGGCAGAGAGAGAAAGATATAGGGGACCAACCTAAACCGCTGAAGACGCCGCTCATGAACATCGTAACGTAATGAATAATAGTTCACGTTTAGCTGCATTTACGTATTCGGAAATATATTACTCCCCTATGTAGTAATATATTCCCGAATACGCCCATCAATCGTGTAACTTATGCAAAATAATGTTATCATTTGGAAAGGCTTTAAATTACATCCTTCCCATAAAAGTCATCTTTATTTAATTTATACTGCTAAAATAAATTTTCAATCCATTCTTTGAAATCCTCATATATATTTTAATAAATAGTTGAAAATCAACGCTGGGTATCATAACCTAAGAATCTTTTACCAAGTAACAGTCTAGTTCATTGTCATATTCTTTTTTTTTTTTTCACTGTTGAAAAAACTGTGAGCATTTAATTTTTTTAAATTTTGCAAGCGAGTGTAACAACTTGTTTTTTTGTGCAGACATGTAATGATGAATAGTCAAACAAGTAATTTAAATATACCTTAACTAAATTGCGAAATCCTAATAATACGCAAATTTCTGTTTTGCCCTATGGTTGAATAGTAGACTTTGCCTTAATGGATTAAGTCCACCATTTGTACTTTTTTGATTGTGCAATAAAGTTTCAATAAATAAATACATTTAAGTATAAATGTTGTTTATTTCAATAAACCAGGAAATGTTACCATCATCGTCCTCCTTGCGTTATCCCGGCATTTGCCACGGCTCACGCAAGCCTGGGGTCCGCTCTGGCAACTAATCCCTAGATTTATTTTATTTATTTATTTTATTTTATTTATTTCAAAGACGTAATACAGTATGATAGTAAAAACCAAATCATTGTGTAACTAAAAATACATAAAAGCATAAAAATACAAAAGTAAAAAAAAAACACATCACAAATTAACTAGATTTAAGTGACAACGTAACGTCGAGGCTTCGTTGCGTCGTCTGTCCGGGCGTAGAATTCGGCAGGTTGCCCCGGAACCGACGTAGATTATTGAAATTAGTCTGGTTTCCTCACGATGTTTTCCTTCACACCGAAAACCGACTGGCAAATATCAAATTACATTTCTCACATACTCGTAAGTTCCGAATAGTATAATTATATTATATACATATAATTATACTGACGACACCGCTCATGCAGTTGGTAACAAATGGAGTTCATATTTAGCTGCATTTGCGTATTTCGTGGGACGCGGTGGGCGTTTAATTTAGTGGCTCCAGCTAGATTTATGACTGTGAAGGGGCTTGCGACTAAGTTGTATGCAAAATAATGTTGTCACTCACAAAGGATTTCGTTGGCATTTAAATGCGTGCAAAATTTCTCTTTATTCTGCTCTTGCAGAGTATAAAATGAATGGCATACCACATATCAGGAAAAAGTTAACCAAGCAACCAAATGTCTTTTCTATCGCTGTAACATCAAAATAGCGCTTTTGTGTTTTTGTATACCTAACACTAAATTTTCTTATTCATTTAATAGCGCAAACTAATATCCTAAAATAGATAAAAGCACATAATCGTAATGACTTTACTAAGAGCATTTTTTTTTATAAGTAGGTACTTCATTTTAAAGATGTAGTATCAGACTTGTGGGTTCAGTGAAAAAAGATTTCCATAAGAATTTCTATTCCTTTGTTGTACAGTAACATCGAGGGTATCGGCACATCGGCCGGAGAGTGGTTACTCGGTAAGGGCCGGTAAGAGAGGCTCAAGGACCGATAAGCGCTGAGTGAGCGAGTGTCGATCACTACTGAATGCCGGTCGATACAGTGCATACACAGTAGATGTAGGCATCTGATTTGTTATATAACTTCAGTCTTAAAACGGAGTCTTTAATCAGAAGACTCAAAAGGCCTAGGGCCACTTGCACCAACAAAAATGGAGGGTTAACCCGCCGTTTTATATGGAATTTGATAGATGACAGCCCACTAACCCCGAGTTAAATGGTTGGTGCAAGTGGGCCTTAATGTCATTAACATGTCTACCTGTTTCATACAGTAACGTCCGGACTATAGGATGGAGACTGGTTACTTACTAATACCGTGCTACCACAAATAAGATATTGTCACTATGGGTTTATGAATGAATAGCTTTTCAAAAAAATCCGTATTTCCCGAATCTCAGACAAATTCCCCGTTGAAGTTAAAAGTTAAATTAATTAAATATTAAAATGATACTTGCGCTTTCCAGTGCAGTGCTGGCCAACAAATTTGCAGTTAACCCGACTTCTTTTCTACATAGGCATCGAAAAACGTATTGTCACTTTAAATTCATAAAAGTGTCATATGCTTTTATAGTTATGTATAAAAGTGTCTCTCAGGAGTGTGCGGCTACACGGCAAATACAGAGGGTGTCCTGCCCTGCTGGCCTAGCCGAATGACAATCGTTGACGCTAGACGTCGATCAAAACGCAGTCTGGCTCTGTCGCGCCAATCCGGATGAACTAGCTACGATATCGATATTATCGTGAGCGTTTTGCATTTGGCTACGTACCATGAGGCTCCCAGCTACACTTGCCTGACTTGCCACTTGCCGCTCAAGAGCGACGAGGGCCGATAAAAGCTGAGCACGCGCTATCAAGTGCCGATCACCTCTTTAATTGCATTTTATGGCGTTTAATGTCGCTTTAAAAAAAGAGAAGGTTTTGAATTCGTTGGCAAGCATTTTTTAGGGTTCCATAGTCAACTAGGAACCCTTATAGTTTCGCCATGTCAGTCCGTCCGTCCGTCCGTCCGTCCGTCCGTCCGTTCGTCCGTTCGTCCGTCCGTCCGTCCGTCCGTCCGTCCGTCCGCGGATATTCTTAGTGACTGTTAGCATTAGAAAGCTGAAATTTGGTACCAATATGTATATCAATCACGCCGACAAAGTGGTAAAATAAAAAGTGGAAAAAAATGCTTTGTTAGGGTACCCCCCGTAAAGTGTAACATGTAAAGTGGGGACTGATTTTTTTTTTTCATTCCAACCCCAACGTGTGATACATTGTTGGATAGGTATTTAAAAATGAATAAGGGTTTACTAAGATCGTTTTTTGATAATATTAATATTTTCGGAAATAATCGCTCGTAAAGGAAAAAAAAGTGTGTCCCCCCCCCTGTAACTTTTGAACCATACGTTTAAAAAAGATCACAAAAGTAGAACTTTATAAACATTTTCTAGAAAAATTATTTTGAACTTGATAGGTTTAGTAGTTTTCGAGAAAAATACGGAAAACTGCGGAACCCTACACGAGCCACGCTTTGACTTAGGAAATATTTGAATATCTTTTGTCTTCAAATCTCATACAGTCAACCATTAAACCTGTATCAAAAATGGAATTATTGTCAAAACCATATTTGTACTACCCATACAAAGGCACTCAGTAATCTTTCCATAGTTTCCATAACAGTTAGCAGTAGTTTAACATCGATGTTATCCGTGTGTTTTGTCCCACAGAGTTGTTCCTAGTCTCAAGTGCTGAGCGCGCCACGTTAAGTGCTCCATCAAGACTTCGGTTGCATTTTACACAATGTTTCACTAACATCAGGGTCAAGTATAGAAAATTAATCTACTAGAAAGTTACCTAGAATAATTTTAATGTAAAATGAATGTGATAGATATACATACTATAGCATTTTGTTCTCGAAATGTTCATATACTTAAGTAGTACTATCTAAAGACAGTTGTTTAGTACTCAAAACTCCAAGAGGTTTTCTTTAATCCTCAATGGCTTCCAAAATCTCATCTCATCTGATTTGTACTTCATAAGCAAAGCATTATTTTATATTTAAATTCTACAACTCTAAACTTGTAAGACTAATGCAATGTTGATTTAAAAAAATGAGCAATTCCTGTTAAGTTTGTACATTTGGATCACGTCTCCGATTTTGATAAAAATTGGTAGGCTGATAGAGTCCATGATGCTGAGCAAGATCCACTAGGTTTCCCAAAATGTCCTATATAGTTTGTATGAATCCTTCCTTTTTTGTTACCAGATATCTATACATTTTCGGTAACAAAAAAGGAAAGTTTCATACAATCAACCTAGGACATTTTGGGAAACCTAGTGGATCTTGCTCAGCATCATGGACTCTATTTACTAAGTGGTAACAAGCACTTAAAGTTTTAAGATAAAATAAAATAAAACAAAACAATACAACAAACAATGCAGCAGCCTACCAATTTTTATCCAAATCGGAGACGTGATCCAAATGACAAACACAAACTTAACGGGAATTGCTGAAATAAAGATTCAATTTTCAAACGAATGGTTACTATAATCAGTTCAGGCTTACTTGTCCAATATAGTAAACAAATGAAACGTCAAATATGGTCAAAGACACCTAACACTACAGAACCTCCTCCTTCTACGCAAAGAATTCGGTTAAAGATCTGATAAATTATTGTAGTTAATATCAATGCATTTTTTCCAAGCTATACAAACTCAAACGTTCATATCGATCGTTCATAACGATAAGATCATCCCAACCACATCCCAACATTACGACTCATAGACAATCTAGACTTCATAATGTCAGGAGTTTTTGATGTCATCCGTTCGTAATTACAAATTATTGATGAAAATCGTTTTAGAAATGATATTTTTCAGTGGTTTTTTGATTGATTTCAATACTTTGTGAGTTTATTTAAGTGTATATACATTTTAGTGATGGTTAATGTGTAATTCCAGAGAAAAGTGAGATAATGTTTTCCAGCAGTGTTTGTTTACTATATTGGACAAGTAATCCTGAACTGAGATTACGTACTTTATGTTCTTCTGGCTTAATGATGAAGGAAAATCTGTAAAATGACTTTGTTATAAAACTACCTCTACTGTGAGTCGATAATAAAGTCATTTGTGTCAAAAATCGCATCAGCAGAGACACCTCATCACCTCCAAACGAACCTTTTTCCACACGATTGCGTGTCACCGCGCCACCTGGGGTGCATCCCTCTCCCTCCCACCCCCGCCAAACTCCTCACCCCGTCCCCCTCACTCCAGCTATTCATGACTTATTAACTTCTCTGAGGTATCATGGCAACCGCTTCGACGATTTAATATAGAAAATTGGGAACTCGGTCGGAAATAAGATCTATACAGTTTATTAAATTCTTTGGGCTCGTGTCGATTAAATTTGAAGTGGTTTTGATTTGATTTTGTTACTATTGAAGAGCCGACGGTAGATTACTTTAATTTAAACAGTCAATTAAGCAGCATATGTTTTGTTTTTGGTATATCAATATTCATCCTAATTAAGTAAGCTCGTAAGTAAGTACTCATTCATATATCTAAGTAAATACTTGTAAGAGCACACTTGTTTATTTTTTGTAGAAAGTTTAATTTAATTAAATATTTGATTATGAATGATTGTCTTATTTGGAAAAAATATATTTCTACTAAGTTTTGCTCGCGTTAAATTGGAAAATTGAGGAATACTCCATACAAACTTCCACCCCCATTTTAGGCAAGTGTGGGGGGGTTAGGAAGAGACTAAAAGTAGCCTATGTCACTCACCATCCCTTCAACTATCTTCGCTTAAAAAATCACGTCAATTCGTCACTCCGTTTTGCCGTGAAAGACGAACAAACAGACACACACTTTCCCATTTATAATATTAGTATGGATTGCCACAATACGATTTTGCCGTCGGATATTCCCTCGGAACGTCATAAAATGAGTAGGTACATAATAGATATGATCCCATTATTTTACATCACAATGAAAATTACAAGGAAAATATGATATTTCAGGTACTGGTATATATTCTGATAGCAAACATTCATGGAATATTCGTTAGAACATCCCGACCGAGACACCGCAGGAGACCACTTCCAGCTGTGTCATGGTGACACATATACAATTGTTTATATTTATCTACACATAAATCATATGTAACAACTCTTCTGTGTTACGATGAGTTCCAAATGTATGTTTACAGTCTGTGCGGAAAGAGATGGGTCGTAGAATATATGGCTTACCTTGGTAAATTCACTAGTCTTATCTTCCTAGCATTATGCCGGCATTTTGCCACGGCTCATGACAGCCTGGGGTCCGCTTTTGGCGTTCCCATCACCGAAAAGAGACTGGCAAATATTAATTGACATTTCGTACATATGTTTCGAAAAACCCAGTAATGTAACTACTTAACAAAACCACATCTCGGACACTGGCGATCAAATATTTATGAAAGAGGCGCGTTCCCAGCACACATTCTAAGCTCGTGTAGGTGAAAGCGTATCATGCTTGTATAGTAGATTTCGACTGAACATGTTTTCGACAGGCGGTCACTGTGAGGTAACCGAGAGGGGGTGGGCAGCACTTTCAGCTGGGAGCGGGAGTGGCCACACTGTACGATAGTACTCTTTATTATACTGTGACAAAACACACATCAAAGTAAGTAGAGCATGAAAATTTCAAAATAAATTTTAAAATCCGATATTATTTCTAAAACACCGAACGATCCGCTCGAGTTCGAATCCCGGCGTGTTTGCCGACCGATCGCTCCCCGAGGAGCAAGCAATAAAGTGCTCAAACCCCGCGTATTTATTGGAAATACATCCGAACGATTTTCTCCGATACCTGGAGTGGTTGGGAGACGTTGAGAATTCGTTGAGAGAAAATATTGAAACAAATGGTGTATCGAACGTTTTAATTTATCGACACTCATTTTAAATGGCATATTTTCAGCACTTATGTCGTTACTCGTATATTATAATGTTTGAATTAACCACATTCAATGAAACTGTTTCTTTCCAAAGATATGAAGATATGAAATACAATTGTAATTGTAACGATATTCAAACTTAAATTTGATATTCATATTAAATAAAATTTTTTTACTAACTCGAAGGACATCAATAAAATAACGCATTTTCATATCATCATTAGTCATTACACACTAAAATCATTATTATGCTTTCCTTCACATGAATAAAGGTTCACCTTTATACCTAATCGTTAGAATAAATTTCCATTTTTAAGAGGCCGGAGCCAAAAGTTACCGGTTGTTTACGTAAAGTTTCTAAGAAAAAAAGTCTAATTAAAAACGGCGTTCTCTAATGGCATTTTAAAGCCAGCCATCATCGGTTTTTACATGGTAACCGTTTCAGTAACGATCGAGATTTCAGCCCAGGTGAGGGCGGGGCGTGGGTAGGCGCCGCCCACCGGCCATTGTTCCACCAAAATTGAATAAATTAACTGGAAATTTAATAGATAACTCTATTAATGCCCCAAACAAGGTCTGACTCGCCGACGTCAAGTACGAGTTAGCGAAAATTGTTTGTCGCGTGATTGAATTTGGCCGGAGCGAGGGGTAAAAGCTTCTAGCATCCGATATGGCATTAGCCAAATCGGTGGGGCGGCGGAGTCTGCATTAAAACTTGCTAAGTATTTGTGTATATTATTTTAAAATTATGTTTAGGTAGAGACAAAAGAACATAGTTAATTACTTACTAAGGTACAAAAAAATTAAGGCGGCAAAAATTATTTTCTTTTCATGTTAAATAGCAATTTAGTTGAATATTATGTAATACACTATTTAGTACTGACATGTAACTATTTCAAACTTCAAATAGGCTACTAGACTCATATCTAAGTTTAAAATGGTAAATGCCCCTCCACATTTCGTTACTTTCCAAATTTGAAAGAGTGACTTCAAATCGTTCGTTCCTTATTAGGCACACACAATTGTTTTTTTTTAAATTGTTATATTGCCATAATCTTGTATCGCACGTAAGCTGATTTTTTTTTTGCCACTCCTTGTTTTTGGTGTTGTGGAAACAAACTAGAGATGATAAAATGAATTTAGTAATGACAACATGACTTACTGATAACATTTTAAAAGCAACATTATGTATATCATTTTAACCTACTTCAAAAAAGAGGTAGTTTTCAGGTTCATTTACTAATCCGCAATTTGTATTTGCTAGTTGTTGATTAGAACAAGAACAAGACTCCTGAAATAGTACATTACGATACAAGTGCGTAAAAAAGGAAGTTCGAAACGAGTGACGATAAATTAAAACACGACCGAAGGGAGTGTTTTAAATCGACACGTTACGAATTTCCTTTTTGCACGTGTATCGTACGACGTTTTTCAGTACAGAGGAGCCTTCAAAGTTTCGACCTGGCGTATAATGAACCACTTCTCGCACTAGTGCGTAAAAAAAACACCATCTGTACTGAAAAATTTGTTTCATACGTAAAATTTTATAGACTAATTACAAATAATATACATTATAGTTTTTTTTTGGGTTTATAATTTAGTATAGATAATAAATAAATATTATAGGACATTCTTACACAGATTGACACAGGTAGGTAAGCTAAAGAAGGCTTGTGTTGTGTTGTGTAAGTATATAATGAATTAATGAAATGAAACTATGAAACATAATATGCTATGGACGCATGGATCTTAGATCAGAGGAAGACAAAAGCGGAGACAGGGAGAGAAGAGAGGCAATTTCACAGAATAGATCGGGGCGCCTAGACAAGATGCCAAGCGAGAACGACTGACGTCTTGTCTACGAAGCCTTACTCTCTCTTGATACTTCAGAAACGTATGAGAAAGAATTGAATTTTAT
Source organism: Leguminivora glycinivorella (assembly GCF_023078275.1). Lineage (NCBI taxonomy): Eukaryota > Metazoa > Arthropoda > Insecta > Lepidoptera > Tortricidae > Leguminivora > Leguminivora glycinivorella. The sequence goes on from NC_062971.1 coordinate 32,783,618, forward strand.
CCACAAGAGAGCAAAGTACTTTTATACAAATTTTAACTTGATCCTCAAAGCTAGCTAGTGCAAGGTTTTTCATAAATGTTAAATAAATTGATGGATTTCATTTAGTTTAATGTTTTGCATTGAATTTTATAATCATATTGGTGTTCTATTTATTGTATTATTACGCCGTGGCTTTCGTGGGCGACGGTCGCGCGATGGTCGCGCGACGGCGATGCGACGCATACGAAATCAAACCTTATCGATATGGAAGTATGAGACGCGACGCACGACCGTCGCCCACGCAAGACACGGCGTTACAGTATAACAAACCCATGTAACAAAGATGTTAGACATACATGTATGATCTTTATGATACATGCTGATACTTCTGATGATTTCACAAAAATGTTCATGCTAAATAAATATGATACTTACCTATGATGTTTAATTTATTTTGTAGTGACAAGTTTACATTATTTAGAATTTTATTAACTGAATGAACATTGCGATTTAATAAAATTAATGAATTAAAAAAATATACTATCATCATTATCAGTCTGTCCTATAATATGAAAAGTTGGCAAAACAAAAAAAAACTAAATTTCAATAAATTCAGAATAATAATGAAAAAATACCGAAAGATAAAATCAGTATTTAATATTTTAAAAACATATTTTTTTATGTAACAACTTACCAATGCCAGTTTTTCTTCATAAATACACCTTACACATAAGTATTATAGACATCGATAAGAATGAAGATATGTTATTATTTATTTACTTAAGTTGTAAGTTGCATTTAACTATATTTTAATAACTAACAATCCTTATGAATAGATATGTGATTTGTTGATATGTTTTGTATTGATATTCTTTAGAGTGGTTGTTGTATTATATACAATTACTCTAATTCAATACGTGAACATTCTAATGATATATTTTATGAAATGTATTTTCTATGATTATATTAATCACTCATCCGGGAGACATCACTCTTAAGGTTTTTTTCTTTTATTCACTTTGTTTACTTTTTAAACTTTGTTGTACTTGTTTATAGTTTGCTTGTAACTTCTGAATTTGGTATCTGTATATTTAAGTCGCTTTTGTCTTCTCATTCTCAATTAATTCACTTTTTATAATTGTTTTGTAGTTTTGTTGACGATTTCGACATTTATTTTTCTACACAAAAATTTAACCATTTTGTATATCTTACTATTTTTTTTGCTAGCTGTCATAATCATAATGTTAAAACAAAGCATTGTTCAGTTAAAAATCATTTTTTTATTGTTTACTTCGCGTCTTAGCCGGTTGGTACCGACCCTTAAGAGTGATGCGCCCCCGGCGGGCACCACGTGACTGCCGCCAACTTTTCTGTTTACATCCCCTCCGCCGCCCCGCCGCGCGCACCCCGCGCGGAAAACTCACTATGCTAATATTTTGCTATAGTTCTGAGTGGACCCTGGTAGAGGATTATAGAGGTTTTGATACAAATGAAGCGGTAATAGCAGGAAGGGATTAACAGACAAATGACAAGTTTTACGTATACAATTCAGTATAACAAGGGTCTTACTTTTCTACAATTGTATTAGGTAGGTATATTATTTTTTTTTTAATAAATAAATAAATATTGAGGGACACCTTACACAGATCAACCTAGCTCCAAATGGGTGTTAGGCGACGATATACATACTTATATAGATAAATATATACTTATTGCTCATCACACAAATAAATACCCTTACCGGGATTCGAACCCGGGACCGCGGCTTAGCAGGCAGGGTCACTACCAACTAATTACGCCAGACCGGTCGTCTAAATTAATATTAAAAGAGACGGGGGCGGTAGAGTTCTTGATATCATCACTTGAAAATCAGTGGAAAACGGACGAATGCTATTTTTGAAATACTTAGTAGAGAACTGGGCAATCAAATGGGATTGAGAATTGGTTTTCAAATCTATTAATGTAATTTAAATACCTGGCAATGGAGATATTAAATACAAAATCGAATGGTCGAAATTCAAGTATCGACCCCCAGGACACACAACTTCAACATTGATACTCTTAAAAGTTGCGTATAATCCACTTAGCTACCAGACCTTTTTGTTTATTTCACGTTTGCTACAGAACCTGGACAATGTAAGTAGAAACAAGACTACTTACGCCTGCCGCGTTGCCATGGCAACGCAGTAGTTGGGCTGGAAACCGCGATAAGCAGCTTTGCTCCGAGGATACGTCTGGGGTGCGGATTTGTGATAAAAGAACAAAATAATGATGCAATGTTACGGCGTTTACTGTTATATAAATGTGAAGTTCTTAAGTAAAAGGTAAAAAAGGCGCTTACCATAATAAGAACGAAATTTAATCGCATCGCATTCTTATACGAGCTACTATAAAGTAGTTAGAATGTCCTTATTCGACAATGTGGTTCCATTTACTTGAGATTATGAAAATGATCAATTGATGACAAAAAACAGTTTTTCAAAAAAAAAACAAAATATACAAAAGGGGGTTTGGTCTTCTTGCTTAAAATTTTTTATAAATAAATAAATAAATATTATAAGACATTCTTACACAGATTGAACGAGTCTCACGGTAAGCTCAAGAAGGCTTGTGTTATGGGTACTCAAACAACGATATATATATATATATACAAATACTTATATACCTACATAGAAAACACCCATGACTCAGGAACAAATATCTGTGCTCATCACACAAATAAATGCCCTTACCGGGATTCGAACCCGGGACCGCGGCGTAGCAGGCAGGGTCACTACCGACTAGGCCAAACCGGTCGTCAATCATCATACATTTGTAAAATAATTTACATTTCTCTACACACAATTTGGAAAGAGATATAGGTACCCAGCCTGGACTACGGGAATTATCTTAGCTAGTTTTTATCGCAACAATTATGGTACGCACTTAACTGTATAGTCTCTCAATCACAAAACCGTCGAACCACGTGACCAGTTTTGAAAAAGTTGTGAAATATACGTATAGGTATGGTAATTACAAAGAAGTACCCACTTTTACCGTTAATTCACTCTTTACTTACTTGTTATTGAGACCTGACCCTTTAGCACAACTTGCATTGTCGCGATTTCAAGTATGGACTCGCGCGCGACAAGGCAAGTTATGGCTACAATACAATACAATACAAGCATTTATTTATGGTAAACACACATAAAAAAAAATACAAACAAATGATTATAAAAAAAATACAGTATAAATATTGTTTACCACGAAATGGTCCCGCCTCAGCATATTGCTAACCATAAGGTCAGCGCTGATCTTCCGTCGAGACTATTTGTGGGCCACGGACGCAAGGACGGCTAGAGGGTCAGATATACTTTGCACAATACTCACATGCTTCCAGCAGCTAGAGCTACGAGCTTACACACCTCTGAATCGCTTGCAGTAGCTGTGGCTACATAGCAGGGTATGGAAATGTTTCACTAATTTTATGTCGAAGCAGTTTAGGGTGCCTTTAATGAAAATCACGTGAGTGTTTAGACAAATTCTCTGGAACTCCCGTTTGCACCCATGGAACTTTTCTCAGTACATATACATGTCTTCTTGCTTCTGCAGCTCTAAAATGCACTGAACTCCTGTTCGGGCTGAAAAAAATTCAAATATCTGAGACGGCCGGAGGCAGATTTTTACTTTACGTCGGTTTATTTCGTCAGATTTAGATAATTGATGGCAAGATATTATTCTGTAAATTTCTCCACATTTTCCGTGTGAACAGATAACTCAAAGGGTAAAATTCCGTTATTTCTGAGTTTTGTTTTTGATTTATCTAGAATCAGCAATTTTGCAGTTTTTCACTCACAAATCTTGCAATTACTACGTAAATAAATCCACAGCAAAATCATATATTATTTTTTCTTCAGGTATGTAGCAGGTATAAAATAACTTCACTGCACTCTTCACTGGCACCGTAACGTAAAAAATATATAATAATTGAATGTCACTGGAATAACCCACCGAAAACTACGATATCTATCTTATTAAGCGAACACTTTGAGACTGGAATAGAATTTGTTTACGCGTGTAAATTAACAAGTACCTAATAAATATATTATACTTACTGCAGGGTCATCGTTAAGGGTGCAGATATCATGACTGCAGATTCATTTAATTTATTTCAACAGAGATCATGAGTATTTTAGATTATTTAGTAAAATAAACATTTACAGATTATTTGGATTTGATAAGTACAAGTGGTTTAGGCGTATAATGTCCCACTCGCAAAACGTCTCTTGGTCCCTTTCGCAAAAGGTCCCTTTTATAAAATGTCCCATTGCCAAAACGGCCCTTCTGCAAAATATCCCGTTCTCAAAATGTCCCTTTATATAAATTACGTCCCTTTCGCAGAAAGTCCCTTTCACGAAATAACCCGATCGCAACACGTCCCTTTCGCAAAATGTCCCGTAAAAAATGGCTCGTACCAATGAGTTTTTTGGAACTGTGTACGAAATATCATTTGATATTTACTAGTTGCTTTTCGGTGAAGGAAAACATCGTGAGGAAACCGGACTATATTCAAGTGGCCAGTATTGATAACAATCTGTATTATTACCTCTTTAATCCATAAGAACCTGGCTATTTGCAAACGGGACGTTTTGCGAAAGGGGCATTAGGCAGCCGTGACTTTCAGCGATAGGGGTATTTTCAGAAGGGACATTTCGCGAAGGGTATGGGTCATTTTGATAACGGGACGTAATGCGAATGGGGTTTTTTGCATAAGGGACAATTAGCAGAGAAGACGTTTTGCGTATGGGACGTTATTATAGCGGAGGGACGTTTTGCGAGTGGGACATTATACGCCTAAACCGTACAAGTGAACTTCAAGAAATGACAGCGTTGAGCAATGAGTACCTCTACATTTGACAACATTTGTCAGTAGATGCTGGATGCTGGCTGGATGACATATAAATGATATATTTTAGGTTCAATATCGTCATTAAAATCTCTATCTCCATAATCGTTACGCTATAAAACATTCATTACTACATAATTAGTACACAAGGATTGGTCCTCTGTTTGATCCTGTTTTTAAGCAATTTGTATTGTTCGGGAAATATAATTTGAACGCATCCCGCCGCACGCATGCCCGGTGTTCTGTATTTGAACGTTTGCTATATAGTAAACGTAAATATTAAACGTTCGAATTATATTTCCCGAACTATAACTCAGAGAAACAAGCAAATAACTGAAATAACTGTAATAATACCCATTTCTATGGTTTACGGCCGGTTGCATCAAACCGTCTGTCACCGTTAAAGCGTTCGTTAAATTTTATTGTATGGGAAGTTCCATAGACATCAGCTGCGTGACGATGATGTGTCTGTCAAAAGTGGTTGATACAACGGGCCCTTATTCTCCATACGGATATATTATAATATAGAAGAAGTATATTTTGTAAGTCCTAAGTATAACTTCCGATCGTGTACAATTAAATATTGGTAAAATCCCGGATAGTTAACGACCGAAGAAATGGCGTCTTCCTCGCACAATCTATATAAGTACAGCGAGAAGATGTCTACAGCATCCTTGGTACAATTCCTCCAGGGCCTATTAGGTATAAGCTAGCTACTAAGTTATATGCTTAGACTTAATTTATATATAGGTACATTTTTCATTTAAATAGGTAAATGGCTTTTCTTCATCATACGTAATTTGGTAATATGATGATGATGATGATATCCTGTTATCCCTCATCAGGGATTTCCATTCTTCGCGGTCCAGCGCGGCCTCCTCCAGCTCCGCCCAGCCGAGGCCAACTGATGCCGCCTCTTTTTCCGCTGTGCTTCTCCAGGTGGAACGTGGCGACCTTGCCCTCTTTTTCCGGGAAATTTCCAGGTCAGCCCTTGCTTGGATAGGTGGTTGTTTGGCCTTCGTAAAACATGACCTATCCAGCGCCATTTCCGCCAATTTGGTAATATAGTTTAACTTATTTTTTTTGTATATAGCCTATAATGTGTCCCACTGCTGGGCAAAGGCCTCCCCTATTTTCCGCCACTCGTCACGGCTCTGTGCATGCTCTCGCCAGCCGCCACAAAATGAGTCCAGGGTGGCTAGCTGAATGGCACAATCGCTCACGAAACGCTCACGAAACGAAGCGCTAGTAGATATCTATCTCTATCGCGCTTGCGTATTGGCGCGACAGAGCCAGCGGCGTATCGCTTTCGTTTGGCGTCGGAGAAATGCCATTCGGCTACGGGGCCAGGGTGCGTAGCCGAATGGCACAAACGCTCACGAAACGCTCACGAAACGAAGCGCTAGTAGATATCTATCCCTATCGCTCTTGCGTATTGGCGCGACAGAGCCGGACTACGTTTCGTTTTCGTTTGGCGTCGGAGAAATGCCATTCGGCTACGGGGCCAGGTCTTTCCGCCACTCATCTTTGATCTACCTCGGACTCTGGTAATTTGTGGCGCCCATTCGGTCGCTACCTTGGCCCATCTCTCCGGATGCATCCGACACACGACAACTTAAATATCTAAATTAATTGCTTGCCCTTAAGAGTTAAAATGTAAATTTACGAAACACATTGCGAATGTCATATTATGTCATTATCATTACATATAAATTATCTATTTCTATCATAGCCTCTGACTGTGAACTTCTGATACCTAAGTGATAACGCCTATAGGCATAGGTATATTATTTACAAATATACACAACGAACATGCCTTAAGACGATACGATACAGGTCAATTCTCCATACAAACGCTCTCGACTATTTCCTCCCTGGTTTTGAAGATAGAGCAATGATTTTTTCAGTACAGATGGTGTTTTTTTACGCACTAGTGCGAGAAGTGGTTCATTATATGCCAGGTCGAAACTGCGGAGGTCCATCTGTACTGAAAAACGTCGTACGATACACGTGCAAAAAGGAAATTCGTAACTCGTGTCGATTTAAAACACTCCCTTCGGTCGTGTTTTAATTTATCGCCACTCCTCTCGAACTTCCTTTTTTACGCACTTGTATCGTAATGTACTATTTCAACACAGATTATTAATAGTTTTGATTTTTTTGCTATTTTTATTTTAAAAGACGCTAGAGCCCATCAAAAATTTCTAAAAACGGTGCTTTTCAATATGGCTCAAAAAAAGGTGTGATACTCAAGATCGGTAACAATTAGCCAAAAAATCTAAACGGTCCGACACAGATTATTTCATTGTTATTCAGATTCTCAAATTTCGTTCCGTTTAAATAAGCTCTGAAGGAGGAAACAGTCGAGAGCGAAACCTCGATTTAAAAAAAAATCGATTTTAAAAATAAATCTAGTTAATAACACTAGTATATTTAACTGAAATTCCCAAATTGAAAGGGGGACTCCTTTCCATTTTAGCATTTTCGCTCCCGTAGCGTCTTAAATCAGCATACTTCTTTGAGCAATACCATAAATATTATTACAATCAACCTTCATAGCCATAGACGTTTAGCAACTAAAAACTAAACACTACAGCACTTGACTATCATGCATGTCATTAAATTTCAATGTCAGAGTATGAGAGTAATATTCCATGAATTCCATGATTTACGGATTAATTAAACAAAAGTTGTTTATTGACGGGAAGTTTGTTGGATTTCATATCCTACACTGCGAGTTGGATACTGCTTACTTGTAAGTCTTATCATAGTTATCATGTACGACACATTTACATAAGAAATCTATAGTATTTAGGTACAATCTCGTCAGTGGCTGATCTTAAAAATATTATTTACGAAAACTTAATTTGGTATACGTATTTTAACATGTTTATAGCGCCTCATAACATAAACTGTTTGTACCTATGATGAATATTTAGGAACCGTGTTATAAATATATGTATGTAGGTATATACTTACAAAGAAAGTCGTGGAAGATGAACGTACAGTCAAGTGTAAAAATATGGGTGCGTACAACTTATCAAAAATATGTCCCATAGCACTTTATGTCGGCGGAATAAGGTCTCGGTACATATTTTTGAGCGGATAAAATCGATACGTATTTTTGCCTGTACCAAAGCGTTATATTAACTCTTCCCTTCCCGCACAGACTGTACATGTAGTAGGTAGGAATAATTTTTATTTTATGTAATATCTATATTGAGAAATTTCATCTCAAATACGAAATCACTGCTTCTTAAATACAGTTAAAAATAGAAATATAACTAGAAAATGAAATCCGTTTGCATTACCATTAACGCAGGGACAATTAAACGCAATGTTGAATACCATAAAGATAAATAAAGATAGTAGCGAGCGTGTCACCTAATGGACAACCAATTTCAGCCCCTGTAATTATTAGTCTTACATGTATATCTAATTATTAGGCTAACATATAATAATAAGCGTATTTTACAGTTGCATCTGTAATATTATGTGTTGTGTTAGTTGAACTTATCACGGATAGTCATGGTTGAACTTCAATTTCTAGAACGACATAGATTAGATTATATATTCTGTGTAGGGTGTATGTGTATGTAAGTAGGTACATGGTTAGTCAAAATCCTACGTGGACAACATAATAGCACAGTATAAAGCAGTAATAACTCTTCTAACAAACTTCACTCCGCGCGGTGTGTCGAAAACTACTCTCCATATGCACCGAATACATGCGAAACTGGTAAATATTGGGCTGGACAGTCGGGGCCGCGTTTGCGCGCTATGTTGACGTGTTGAGTTCGGGAGAAAATGACGTCAGCACCGAAGACATATTTTCGTTACTGTAGTGTGTATGGAGAACAGTTCTCAAAATGCGGAAATGTCATTCTTTAGAATTCCTAGACACCCAGAAAAGTAAGTGGTTGTTATATTTTTGCAGTGTTAGGTACATTATTGCTTACGTAAATGGCGTAAAAGTGAGATTTAAAGCTAGAATGACACATTAAAATCAATAAGGATTTATCTGTAACGACATTTAGGTAGATGCTGCGATCTATCTAGCTCGAAAGTTTGGTACCTACTTAAATATTGTGCAAACATCTATTCAAACATTTTATGTAAATACGATTTCGTCAGTATTTAAGAAACAAACACGTACTTGAATCTTTATTAGATAAAAAGGTAGAAAGAGCGTTGGTACTAGCATAGCGCCATACACAGTTACTACGAGTAGGACAGTAGGTACCTACGTTTCTAGTTCAAACGAATCTTTTTTTTATTGTGACGGATTGGGTGTATTCTAGAAAAAACATATAAAATGAACATATTTATAATGATTTTTTTGTGTCTTCAATACTGACTAATGTGGTGTCATGACGTGGTATTGTTATACTAAAACCTACTTACAGTTAATAGTACCTATTAGATTTACAACAACTTACATTGTACGAAGTCGATTATAGTAACGTTGTACAACCCTGCGTGACCTTGCGCAGTAGTAACGACCGCGTCGCCGCTGCCGCAGATTAACTACTGATTTATCTTTATACTGTGATAATAGCTACGGACGTGTTAGTTTTGTTTATCACTAGGCTTGCATTTTCCAATATGAGTCTAAAGGTGGAAACCCATTACACCATATCATGCTATGACCGTGCTATGAACGTGTCAGGCACGGAATGTAACGCGACACGGATGGCTATGCCCACTACAACGTGTCCACATCATTTCATATCCGGGCATAACGAGTTAAGTGACCGTAGTGTCCGCGTATCATCCCCGTAGCATAGACGAGTATAGTGACCGTATTGTCCGCGTATCATCCCCGTAGCATAGGCGAGTATAGTGACTGAAAGAAGTATGACAACGCGTGTATAACGTGCTTCAAACGGTCACCATACGCGGTTATACCCCGTTTGACCGCCTGCACGCACCGTTCTATCACCGTTGCGTGCCATTCACGGAGCATTTCGACACCGGCAAAATATCCTCGCCAACAATATTTGACGGTCCGTGCATGGCACGCTACGGGTATGATCGGTGATGGAACGGGCTAGTATGCATAGCCTCATACTTTGTAATACAAAGAATATTTTTTTGTCTGACACGTTCATAGCACGGTCATAGCATGATATGGTGTAATGGGTTTCCACCTTAAACCTCCATCACCTGCGCGGCTCATTACCAAGAGTATAATCCGAGTTTTGAATGATTCACGGTTATTTTCATTAGACTTATATTGACCGGGATATAGACCGTGATTAATTTTTTGATTTTTGTCGAGCTCCTAATATTTCTACGCAGTTGCATGCATCATGATCACGGAAAACTGACGAAGGCGGGTGGATGTCAAAGTTGCGTAGACAGCACGCGATCTACCCTCCTTCGCGCGCGTCGGTTGCGCTCACTTTCAGCGTTACCAACCAACCACAACCAATGCAAATGCGACCAGTGGTAGAGAGAAGTGGTAAAGAGTATAATCGTTCACGCTCCCTCACTACACGTTGCATTATCCCTCTTTCGTATTGTTGCGACACATATAGTTGCGTATCGTTAGCCACGGGCCGTTAACGATTGTGCTCTTGGCTAGATTGCAGGTTTCCCTGTGGGAATTCTACCTTCATTTTATTCACCCAACCATACTTACCGACATGACAGCGTTGAGTTGGTCGCGTCAGGTGTGCTCTTTTCGACGGATCCTGTGGCCGCTGCTGGGCTGCGGACGCACTAGTTAATTCCCCGGGACCCCGCACATAAAGCGGTGAGAGGACACCATTTGGTTTAGTGGGTAGGGGGGCCTTTGTCCCGAGTCCCACATCACCGACCGGGTAAACGTAAACGCATTCCCCATGTAAAAAAAAAGTTACTATTATATATTCTAACGTTATTCCACGTATCTCGTACTGGCATATTAGTGCGTTAGCAAATATGTCAAACTCGAGGTAAATCTAATACAGACTTGCACTGCACAGTAAACGTTCCACATTAACGCCGTAAAGATGGATGAAGATAGGCGGCCGTGTACAGTAATGGACGCCCGCCATTAACTGCTGTCAACTGCGACTATTAGTCACACGCCACCGAATGTGGTGTCAAATTCACTCAATCACTGATGTTAAATCCGGCACGTAATGCTGTAGTTTTAAATAATACCCAATTAGTATGAATCAATGTATATGTATAATTCACGCACACATATCAAGTACAAGTACTTAAAATATGATGAGCTGGGATGATCTTTGATGGTGGCGAACGGGACAACAGTCTGGGACTTGTCACTCCGGGCCTTGCAGAGGCTAAGGTCGCCCCTGTATGAGCGATGTTGGTGATGGTTAGAATTCGCCAGATTGTCAATTAAGCAATATACATATCTTGTGTCCACTAGAATCTAGAATAACCTGTACTACAGCAGCGCTATAGTTGTGCACTGGCTGAATAAAAATCTAGCCGATTTCGTTCTCAGTAGGTATAACTCACCACCGACTAGGCAAATTAAAATTTAATATTTTTTTTATGAAAAAGTAACAACCACAGGCCTCCGAGCCTCAATTTTGTGAAACCAGCAACCCTTTTTTGTATCATGCTGCGTTGTAAAATATTTGAACCAAATTATAGCGGTCTAATTTTAGAGAAGAGCTTCGTTGACTTTTTTGCGCTAACTTGTTTTCAACTCTGCGGGTTGTCTTAACCCTTTTTAGAATTATTAGATTATTTGTTTGAAAATCTAAAAAACCTATAATTCGGTGCAGATTTAGCTTTATATTGTATAACTCTGCCTACTATTTATAATCGCTTTCCCATATTTGATGCTGATACTTACCTACCTTGAATTTTTGATAAATTAACTTTTATTTTATACATAAAAATATAAAAAAGTCTTGAATCGTTTTCATTGTTTTCTGTATTATTATCATTAAAAGCCGTACTTAGGTATCATGTCTTCGGATCAGTGACGATTTACATAGATTTAAATCCTTAAACAAAAGAAACATTGGTCTG